>NC_061774.1:14966196-15288946 GCF_022458985.1 Mugil cephalus | reverse complement strand
CCTCACAGCTATAAAAAGCCTTTTGCCCTTTTCATTTCTTAATCACAAGCTCAAAGTTAACAAGGTTATAATATATATCTGTTGATGCCAGTCATCCCCATAACTTAATTTAGACACAGCTGCTATATTTTCCATCTAATCATGGCAGAAATCTGTAAAAGACATCTTTCATGAATAATGATCTAGATTTGTAACCTGATGGGGTTTTTTTTTTTTAATACGTTTTAAGGACATTCCAGTCGTTTAGACTCAGGACTGGGAAAACAGCTCTAGTGTGGAATAGTGTTTAGGGTTTTGTGGCATCTAGCGGTGAGGTTGCACCCAACGGAGTAACCTAGGAAAGTCCACTTCTTAAATTTAAAATATGTAAAGCCCTCTCTTTAGTCATTTTTTCTTGTGTGAATATACAGGGCTTGGTTTAATCTAACCAAACACAATGACTCATAATGACAGGTTATGACACGTAAATAAAAACAGGATTATTCATACAATATTCATTAGATAGTAATAATCCCTCACACCTCAGTTAAATGTAATTCATAAAGTATTACCCAGAACTGCTTGGTCTCTGTGACTGACTACACAGCTGCGTTGTGAATCATCTGTGACACAAGCTGAAACAAGTATATTCATGTTGAACTGTTTCTGTTTCAGAAAACGGATGAAGCTGCCCTACATGGCCGACCAGTGTGAGCAGATGCTGAAGATTTCTAGCGAGTTCGTCCGACTGCAGGTTTCCCACGACGAGTACCTGTGCATGAAGGTCCTGCTGCTGCTCAGCACAGGTCAGACTTTTGCCTCGGAGCAGCCTGACGGCTCCACACCTTCCGTTATCAGATGTGATGTTAATGCAAAATACCATTATTTCATTCCGCTACTGCCTCCGGATGCCAGGAGTTGATGTTGATGCAGGGCTTAAAGTATTCTGGAACCGTGCCAGATCTCCAGCATGTGGCGTTTGATTGTGATTAAATATATATATATATATATTTAGGAAAAAAACTTGTTGATGCGGGACATTATCAGGTTCAAGCGTTCAATTCAGTTCGCCTCTTAATGGAGTGGTCAATCAGAAGTAGGGTCGAGTGGGTGGAGATCCGGCTGCAGTTGATGCTGCATTCAAGACAACTTGGAGTTGTCAAACTCAGAAATTACTGCTTCCAAAATAAAAAAGAATAGCTCCTGCATATACTTCAGTATCCGGCAAACGGGGACAGTATTCCAAACTTATTTTTTCTCCTCACTATGATATCGGTGTTTTAGTTGGAATTGAGTTGCAATAAAGAATTACCGAGTTTTCATGAAGGCATCACTCCGAGCCACGTTTTTTCATCAAAGTCACTGTTGTTAATGGATGTGCCGGCAGCACTTTCTTCACTCATTAACAAACATGCACTTGCCATAAATAAGTCAGTTATTGACTGGAAGTAGAGTTCATGACTCCATGTCCCGTTGTCTCCTGAATTTAATCTAGTGCAGGAAAGTAAAAGGTGCCCAGACTTTATAATTACGATCGAGCTGATGGAAAAACATATGGGACATTTGTCTCCATAGACCTGATTAAAAGCTGAAGTGTGACGTGTGACGCTACAAACTTGGGTACATCACCCGTGTTTCTGTCCCAGATGTTGACATTGAATGTCTCCCACAGTGCCAAAGGACGGCCTGAAGAGCCAGGCGGTGTTTGACGAGATTCGGATGTCATACATCAAGGAGCTGGGAAAAGCCATCGTGAAGCGTGAGGAGAACTCCAGCCAGAACTGGCAGCGATTCTACCAGCTCACCAAGCTCCTGGACTCCATGCATGAGGTACAGAGACAGAGACAAGTTGTTAATGACCAGCTGTTGTAGCTTGAAGAAATGTAGTGGCTTTATCCTCTGTGGTAGGGGAGGAGTTCAGTCATTGGTTTAATGTGAAATACATGAATAGTTTTATAGTTAAAAATAACATTTGCACTCTAGGCTACAGGATTAACTTGTCAACAAATATATGAAACTTTGAAACAAATGACAAATAAACTTAATTTGATACTAAAGAAAAGATTCCAACTAGTGGTGGGAAAAAAATGTCTGTTTCTTGTGATACAGTATCAATTTTAAAAGAAAAAGTCATGTTTTGGTCCAATCGCGAACAACTTCCGCACCTCCACCACCAGTTTTTCTGTAATAATATAATAATAATATTGTTTTTTTACTCCGTTTCTATTGAGTGAATTATCACTGTCATCTGATGTACATATATACGTGTATTTTAAGATGTATTTTAAATTTCTCAGTGAACTATGTAGAATATTTCAATACCTCATGATATCATAACATCGCAATAATGTATCGTATCGTGACTCAAGTATCGTGATACGTATCGTATCGTGAAGACCTTGCCAATACTCACCAATAGTTCCAACTTTATGTTGCAACACTTTTTATAATTAACATATGTTCAAAGGTACTGCTTTCAAAGTGACCTCAGTTTGAAGTTGCTGGTGCATCTTTATTTCTATTTGATTATCATTCTCTTTATTATTGATGTCAGTAATTTAAAACATACACATTTGTAGCTCAGGTGTAGAATTTTTAGAGGTTTTAAATGGCATTTCATTAGATATGACACGCATGTGTGTTAATCTCGTCTCCTCTCTCGTGTGTCTGCAGCTGGTCGGCGGATTGCTCAACTTCTGCTTCTACACCTTCGTGAATAAATCCCTGAGCGTGGAGTTCCCGGAGATGCTGGCGGAGATCATCAGCAACCAGTTACCAAAATTCAAGGCCGGCAGCGTCAAACCTCTCCTCTTCCACCAGAGATGACTGAAACCCGTAACAGACACAATGCCTTAAAATCCCACCGCATCACCTCACCACCCCACCCCCAACTCAACCGCCACCCACCTCCACCCCCCGGGGGAGCGACGATGAACAGGACTGAGGAGGAGGAGGATCCAGGGCGAGGAGTGAATGATGTCTTCGGGAGCGAGTATGCAACTTTGTGTAGTGGCTTACAGGTCTGGAAGGAGAGCGCGTAGGTGTTTGTGTGGAAACCAGACGGCGAGCACAAGAGTTTTTGTTTTGTTGAACAGTCTAAGATGTAGTGTGTGTGTAACCATGCATAGGAAACGTTTGTAAGATAAAAGATAATCACAAAAAGAAATAGGCTAACGTGAACGTCGTCTCAGGATTCTTACCTTCAAATTCAGAACGATATCTAAAATAGATAGAAAAAGTATCTATGTACAGGTTCTGATAGTATTTTCTACATTTTCAAATTATAACAGTTTATACAGTTTTCCAGGTCGTTGTTACCTGAGTAGGTAACAACGCTTAATAACATGCTCTTAAGTAGGCTTTTAGACTGTATGTTCCACTTTTAGTTTTCATAGGAGGCTGTAACAATAAGTTTATCAGTCACACACGGGGGGGGGGGGGGGGGGTTCTGTTTTATAGTCACTTAAAAGCATCTTTTTGTTGCTTCGACTAATTCAGTGGGACTTATAACCGAAGTCCAGCAGTCAAAGGATGATTTCTCCCACAAGCCGACCTCTTCCAGGTTTACACATGTCTATTATAAAAGGGAAAAAAAAAAAACATGTGCCTTTTTTGCTTCAAATATCATGTTAGTCATTTTTCTTCCTACCATATTTCTCACCAAACCGTCTGGTTGTCTGGTCTACTTTCGTATGTTGATTGTACTTTTTATATAACATGCAGTTGCAGGTTTTCCTTTTTTCTTTTTTTTTTCTTTTTTTTCCAATGGCTGTGTTTATCTTAAAGAAGTGGCAGCTCGGTCCATCCTTTGTGCGTAGAAATGATTCTTATAACAATAATCAGAGCCTGCTTCCTTTTCATCTCCCTCGACTCCTTAAGTGCGATTTGAGCACTGGGAACTGCTAAAGGCTTTAAAAGACTGTGAAGAAAGACTGTTATACTGTCTTTACTGTATGACCCTAGATGGAAGTTAGACCCTTTTTTCTAGTAGGAAGTAGCCCGATCATGTCTTCATTTTGCTCCACACTCCTGCCCCTGTAGTCCCAGTAGTTGAGTGAGATCAATACTTGCGTCTATCAATCACGAAAGAGAGGGCATATTTTATTGCGTTTGAAAGGTTGTGTCATTTTTAATCAGTCAGGATTAATCATTGTGGTTTTAACGAGACTCAAACTGGTTGAAAAATAACCGTCCTTCGCATTAGTTTTTTTTTTTTAGTAGCCTGGTAGAAATGCAGTCGTGAGTCTGCAGCTGATTCTCGGACTGTCCTTGCTCTCGTTAAGTATCTACTTATATATTTTTTATTGAAAGCCTTTGTGCTGTTATCTTGCTAAATGTTTTGAAGGAATAGTTGAACTTTTAGGGAAATACGTTGAGTTTTTTTTTTTTTTTTGGCCATGAAGATTTACACACCTTCTTTGTAAATGTGAAGGTGGAGTCAGACGGTGGTTAGCTTAGCTTAGCGTAGCGTAGCTTAGCTTAGCTTCAGGACTGGGAAGAGCTAAACTACAACCAGCACCTCCAACGCTCATCAATTCAGATGTGAAAACGACCATGCATCATCTTATGTTGGGTTATATGATTTCTTTCCTCGGATAAGTTGCCTCCAGAAGCCTTCTCTTGTTGCCTAGCAACTGGTCCTGGAAATAGTCCAGATGGTTGAATTGTCCTCATTCTCTTTTATTGTGCGAGTTAAAACACTTGAGCTAAACGTTACTGAGATGTAGATGTTATTCAGAGCCTAGGCCACCTGTTTATCCGTGTCCAGTCTTCATGCTAAAGCTAAGCTAACCATCCGTCAAGTCATATTTGTTGTGAACACGCGAACGGCGCCGACCTCCTCGTCTAACTTGTGGCAAGAAAGTTAAAGAGTATTCCCCGAAATGTCAGACTGTTCTCTTTAAATACGATAGCTTATTAAGTATACAGCACTTTGGAAGAGACATTGGCAAAAGTTGTTACCCTGTAAGCTTTGACCCCCCCCCCTTCTCCCTCCCTCTTGTTCCCTCAACGCCCTGTAGGCACCTTGTCCTGATGTCTTCAGTAGCTTTGCACGTTTATTTGATTGTCTAGTAGATAGTTGAAGCCCCAGCTTTTGAAAGCACTTAGCCTCAGTCACCTCACAGAGTCCAGTCACAGAGAAAGTGAAGCATTGCTGACGGTGGAGGCAGGCAAAATGGATCCTTTATTCTCTGGGAACTATTTCAGTGCCAAACTCCTGTTTTGTCTGTTTTCAGCGATTCTGAAAGTCGGTCAGTATTTGTACGGAGAGAGGAAACGAATCCAAGCACTGAAGCTTGTTAATTATCACAAAAGTCCTGAGTTATATTATTAATATTAATATTATTATTACTATTATGAGAGCTTCAGTCAACTGGATAGATGTCATTAGTGAGAGAGAACTGAGCTTTATTCGTAAACACTCGTGTTTGTGTCACCGCACACATTAATCCAGGTCTGTCGGCGTCTCCTTTTCTGTGTGGTAGAAGTGGGAATTTGAAATGTGTTGCAACGTTTTCATCACTTTGTCTGCTCGGTTTATTTGGCCTCGTGTTCCATAACCCGACTTGTTTGTGTTTATTGATCCAGGTTTTTTGAGTGAATGTCGAAGAGGAAATAATGTTGTTCAAAAGAGACGACAGATTAGAGACGACCAACTGTCAGTTAAGAGTAATTGGGAAAAAAAGATGTGAAAGACTTTAAAGTGGTAAATATTAAAGATGTCAAATAGTTGTGTTGCTAATCTACCCTAACAACAGATATAAAAGCACTCATTATGTATTATAAGCTGTTCCCATGCTCAGGTTGTTGCAATTGTCTGATTTCACACAGTTTGTCCGTGTTTAGTTGATGAACCAAAAACTGTTTGGATTTCCCCAAAATGTGTCCGCTTCTGTGTTTCACCGTGTTTGTCAGGAGCAACGTTTCGCTTCAAACGTCTGAGGAGTCGGCTGCCTCCGACGTCATTCATACCTTTAGGCTCAGACAGGCGGATGCTTATTTTTCTTTTCAGTTTATTCAGAATAGTTGGAGGGAAAAAAAAAACAAAAAACATCCTCATTACCTGCAGAAGGCTTACTCATGGGTTACTTTCACATTCAGTGTATCCAAATCTCTGCTGCTGCTGCTGCTGTTCATTTAAACAGAAATATATACATATATATATTTGAAAGCACATACTTGCCTCTTCTTGCTCAAAAATGTATCCTGTTTCTTATACGTTTTTGAGGAGGACAATTGAATATGCAATAGAAATGACAGATAATCTATCATCGCCACATAATATAATGTGCTAACTTCCTTTTTTTTCTTACTTATTTTTTTCTGATATAAGCTATTTGCATACACGAGATTCACATATAACTTTTATCTCTGCAGGCCAGATAATCTGGACGTTCAGGAAACAGCAATCAGTCCACACACACACACACCCACACACACACACACACACAAGAAAAAAGCCTCTTTAATGTTTGACTACAAGTTGACCAAAGCAAACACAGATGAATTCAACATAATGTCGGTGTAAAGGAGCTCCGAGAACACAAATGTACAGTTGTTTGATTTTAAACACATTTTTTTACTCTTTAAACCGCTTTGGTCAGATTGTGAAATACTGTGAATAGGATCGGAGTCTGTCTTTTTCACACACAAAAACTGTTTGTGAAAGTAATCAACCTGCTTGAATCTTTAAAAGAAAAAAAAATTAAGAAAGATTTGCACTACCCAAATATTGTTTGAAAATCTATTTTGTATAAAACATATGCAGACATTAACTTTTAAGAACTATCAAGGGCGGATCACGTTTCACTGGTATATGCTTTCTCTAAAGAGCTTTTTGTTTCGCTTAAAACAAGTTTAATATGTACATATAATCCATTGTAAAGAAAATGTGGTGTATTTGTCTCCAAATAATAGTTTTTCAGTACCTACCCTCTGTATTATTTCTCCTCTGTAGTGTGACTCCTGTTGATCTTCTCCTCCTTTGATTAAAGGTCGAAGCGTATGGTTTGTGTGGTACTTCACCGAAGCGAGGAACTGTGTGCTGGTGTTTACCGTCACAGTGACTCTGTGAATTTGAATGGTGGAGGCGGTGGGCTCGTGGTAACACACTTTTCGTGATCACAGCAAGCACTTGTTCGTCAAATAAATAAGCATTTCCGTTCTGAGACAGTGTGTTGAAATCCGCTGAGATTCAAGGATTCGCCGCTTGTTTGCAGAGTTCAGAGTTCTTAACGCGGCTCAGACCTGAATGATTTTCATTTAACTGTCTGTTGCCAATTGAAGCTACAAAAGTGGTGAGCCCATGAGCCACTGATGAAATTTAATATAAAATCCTTAAATTTTACAGTATTCAGGACAGGGTTTCCGTGGAGACCACTGACTACATGAAGATGGATGAAGCAACTATTGAGAGCGCTTTTAAAGCTGAATGCATCAGACGAGTCTTGATACAATTTAAACAAGTGAGTTATGTATAAAAAAAGGTCATACGGAAACATTTCTCAGCAACAGGCTGTAAACATGGTCTATTTTAACATGGAGGTTTTGGAGCAAGTCTCAGGTGGACGCGAGGAAATGAGGAAATGAGGAAATGCCCAAAATCGTAAATAAGACACATTTACAGGAGTTCCCGTTAAACACACCTGCAGTTTCCTCTTATGGCCACAGGTGCCGCCAAACATCAGGTCACAAACAATAGAGTTTAGAGAGGCCCCTCTTACACAAACGAGGTTGAGACTAGTCACAAGCACCAACTCCACGTACAGTTAAACTTAAAAGATTGTAAAAGATTATAAAATAGGAACACAAATACAGCCTCTAGAATGTTAAAATCTACGTTCTGTCCTAGAGAGTAGAAGAGAATTAAAAACTCCAACTCTTACCTGATTGTATTTGATGAAATGGCTTTGGTTTTACTTCCAAAGGCTCTAAAATATCAGCCACCATCTTAGTTTGATTCTCTGAACACTGTGTCTGTATATGTGAACACAGTGTGACAGACTAAACCGCTGATTACTAAGCTCTGGTTTAAAGCTGCAAGTGTTTATAGACCTCTGATGCTTTGTTGCTCAAAATGTATACATCTATACACAACATTATCATGTTGGAATTCAGTTCCATTACTAGATAGATGTCCAGTGGACCTACAGACCTTTATGATCTAACCGTGATCATAAACTAATCTTAATCTTCAATGATAATAAGTTTACCACAGATGTAGGCTAACCAATAATGTAGGTCTTGTCATTACTGCCAATGGTATCTTTTCACTTAAATCCATTACTTTTAACCCTTATAATGTGTTAGAAAGTTGCCCATGACTTTTGTGTTAGTGGACCAAAACTGACCCATGATCCATGGGTGCATGAAACTACCAGTGTTCTTGAGATTTTCAGAATTAAAATTCTTTTGTTGTGTTAAAATATCTGTTCTCATAAAAACAAAGAAACTGAAACTTTCACATGTTATCCTGCCAATGGGTCAAATTTGACCCGAACATAGTACTATAAGAGTTTAAAATACAAAAAATTGTTAATGGATCCATAATGAGCGTGATTTCCCTCCATACCATCACCCGAGATGAAAGTTCAGGCCCGGATTCGGGGGCGCGCACGCAGCTGCCTGTGTGGTCTCTGCGCTCGTTCACGAGCATGTAAACACCTGACCACTGCAGGGGACTCAGGGCGGTTATCATTTACACAACAAACTAAAATACATCCATCGCTGCCGAACCACCTGCCGTGGAGTTAAAGGGCGGACTTTCCTCTGATGGCGGATGGAGCGATGTTCTCAGTGCAGGATCAGGCTGTGGACGGCGGCCTGCAGCGGCTCGACTACCGGCGGCTGACTCGGCTCTACTGCATGAATGGCGGACACCACCTCCAGATCCTCCCCGATGGGACGGTGACGGGCCAGAGGGACGACGGGGACGTTCACAGTAAGCAAGACTGCAGCAAGACGGCGCGTTTGCACGCCCATCTCAGGCCTGCAGCATGATGCGTTCACTTCCTTTGCTGCAGGAGCAAAGCACCATGCGTCGAAACGTGGGAGCCACAGTTGTGATAAATTAACTTCAACAACTTCCGATTCATACAGACCCTTACGGCAGGAAAGCTTACAATAGAAAAAAAAAATGAAAATAGCAGGACAGAAGTTCACATTATATAGGACTATATGACACAGATTTCATTGTTTGATGCAGAATTAAGGCGGCATCCTAAAAATAAAGGCTTTTTAGTAAAGGTCACAAACATAAGGATACTTGGTGGTGGGTGGCAACTAGGCAGAACCACTTTTTCTCCGATACAATTCAAATTAGTTCAAATTAAAATTGATTTACTTCTCAAACAACTGAACCATGTTGACTTGGGGAAGGGTGACTCAAACGAGTCCAGTCTCATTTGTTTCAGTTTTGTTTTTGGATAATGACCTGAAAGGATGAGAACCTTCATAGACATATGCTGTCTTAAGTATCTACAGCAGTAATATGAAACAATGAATGAGTCAGTAAAATAAATCTAAACACACCCTGAATAATAATAATAATAAACACTGATACTCTAAATACAATTTGCCAAAATTTGCATATTAGTCAGTTCATTAACCTCCTGATATCCGAGCTTTTATTTGGTATGCATTTTTAATTTCTCTACGGTATTTGGGATCAGAAGGCCCTAAGACGTATAAAAACTAAGCATCATCTTTGAACAGGAAGTAGCAGCTTTTGATAAAAAAAATTATGTCCTCATATGTGGACACTGGTATTATTTCATTATTTATGTTATAAAGAAGTCACTGCTATGTGACAAAATATATATTTTAATACCTGAATGCAGCTGAGCAAAGACAGAACAATGAAGTCCCAACGTCCTCAAATGAGTAAATGCTTATTAGCGATGTTGTAGCTCGTTGCTATTGATAAAATCTGTTAAGTTTGTGAGCCATATACAGCTAGAAACGTTAACAAGCATAAAAAAATAAGTTTTAATCTTTGCTACCACTAGATGTCAGACTAAATCGTCCACTAATGAGGTCAACAGGTTTAAATGAAGCACAATAAGATGCAATAAAACCTAAAACTTCGTGTCCCCACATGAAGACACAGAAACAAAAATTAGCCTCATAGATTAGAAGAAAGTGCATTGTGTTCTATTTCTTTTACTTCTCATGCTAATGTTTCGATTGCTGTTACCTAACTTGAGGCCTTTTCTCCTTGTAGCTGTTTTAAGGCTCAAAGCTGTGGACAGAGGCGTCGTGGTCATCCAAGGAGCAGAGGCCCAGCGATACCTGGCCATGAGCGATGAAGGCCGTCTGTACAGCTCAGTGAGTGTCCATAGCTGACGATTTATGGGATCAAAGCGTGTTGTAGATTACACTTCATCATTCAGATGTGTTTCTCTCTCAGCCCACCATAGCCGACGAATGTTACTTTCTGGAGAAACTGGAGGAGAACCACTACAACACGTATCAGTCACAGAAATACCAGGACAGGGGCTGGTACGTGGGTCTGAAAAAGAACGGAAAACCTAAACTCGGCCCAAGAACTCACATCGGACAGAAGGCCATCTTCTTTCTCCCCAGGCAGCTGGAGGACTGAAGACGTGCAGGAAAAAACCCACCTGGATGGAAGATAGGACTGGACGCTGCTCAGTGATGGCTGACCACACATCAGAAGTGTGTTTAGCTCTGACACTTAACCGGCTAAACTGTGCCCCATCTTTTATTTGACTTATGTAGCAGCTCTCAGATTAACAGAGCATTCAAGAAAGGGGAATAGCAGTAATACTATAACACCAGGGCAGAATGTAAGTCTTTACTTTTATAAATAGTATGTTATATTAAAAGTAGTTTTAGTGAAGTTTGAAGCAGGAGGAAGTATCTCCAGGAATTAAACATCCGATTTTCTCATAATCTACTGAACTTTACTTGAATGAAAAATGACAGTTAATGGATGTCATGTGCTGCTTGTAGTTTGCCTTGTCATTTATGTTTGATTTCGGGGATGAAATACCTCTGCAGATAAGAAAGAAAAAAAAAACTTGAGGGTCACCGTCCAAATAGGGTTGTGGATGCTTTTAGTTACATTCTGCTGCCACTAGGAGTCGCCTTACGATCACTCTTTCGTCCACAATCTTGATCGGTAATTTCGACATTCAATAGCTCCACAGTCCTGACCATTACCTCATATCTGTTCTGAGTATTTGAAAGGCCAAAGAACACAGACGACCCAGGAGACGCATTGAAAGTGACATTTATTTAACACTAAACATTTTCTGTACAGTTTCATAACAACAAAACCCCAAAGGCTGCCACTCTACATCACATAGAAATAAGCATAATTGGTCTGTAGTCAAAGCAATGGCAGAAGTATGAAGTTAACCTATGATTCAAGCTGTTCAGTGTGCTATAAATGATGAAAGACAGAAATTAAACCCTGCACCGACTCCTTGTTTTGTGTCTGTGTCTTAACAAAATATCCCTTGGGTTTTATTAGTTATGTTTCTAAAAGTGCACCTGCATACAACATTCTTTGATATAACTGATACCAACAGCATCGTTTACCATTGCAAAAAAAATTAATTAAAAGAAAAAGAATAATAATCCCGTTCTGTTAATTAAAATTTAAGGCAAAACCACACCTGGAAATGGAATTGAAGTTTAAGCTCTTAGATAATTTGACCCTTAACAGCTAGAATTCAAAACCAGACCAGTAATTGTGCACATATGTTCCTGAATATCATCTTGGTTGTCATCACTCTACATATATTCAACGCTCTTCTTGCGTTACAGAGCACGTCTTGAGGTTTGTTGCTTGACATTTGTGAGTGATCAGTAATCATCTAAGATCATCTCTTACTTGAATTCTCTTTCCAGGTTAGATAGTTTCACCCGATTTAACAAAACAATTTACAGGTTATATCCTAACCTCCATCACATGGGTGTAATTTTGGTGTCTTCCACTGACACTGTGTTTGAATCACAAAATATATTTCACTACGATGATGCCCCCTAATGATCAAAAAAAAAAAAGCTGCAGGCAACACTGCCCCCTCCTGGCGAGAAACACTGATTAAAGCCAACAGGTGAGTGAAATATGCAGTATATATTAGCACTTAAAGCCTAATGAAAGCTTGCTTTTCTTTTTTTTTAATCTAAAAACAACAGATTAAAACCAGGAAGTGAGATTATAAAGTGTGTCGCATGCTATGGCGAGTCTACAGAGTGCTGTGCTAATCAATTCCTGTTGGCTTCGAGTGTCGCCAACATGAGACTCTCCCTATTTATTGACCTCAAGGGCAGACGCATGCTACCACCAAATGATATAAGGCATCACTTATACATTACAGACAGATGTAAATAGCACTTAACATTCGCCACTAATGAGTACACTGAGGGACTATTACTGTTAACCGTTTTCCATTAATAAAGTTTCAAAACAAAATAAAACAAGTGATATAGTTCCTGAATATTTTATAAGTCTTGACTCATCTTCGTCTAGAACTCATCTGGCCGATTTCAGATGGACTGTCTTTTCATTGGAAACTCTTCTTCTTCCTCTTCGTATCCAAAACTTCCACATCCTGAAAGTCATGAGAAATCAAATCATGTTTAGAAATGAGCTGAAACGTTAAAACTGTTTAATGTTTACCAAGCTGATATGGATTCATACTCGATTACACCAGGGTTGCCACACAAATTTTAAAACTTGCTAAAATATCTTCTTACAGAAACGTGATTTAAGGCAGAGCGAGTCATTTTTTTGCAGGTGAACAAGCACAATCAGCCCAAACCAACCAGCCTGCCCCTGAAGTTTCACAATAGATCCAGTTTCTTATCAGGGACTTGTTGACGTCACCTTAATGGCCCCGTTCAGACCTTGCGTTAGCGTCTTTTCTGGGGAACCCGATCACACGTGGCTAAAGTACGGGTGTGACCACACACCAGGGCACATGGTGGCGAGCTGAGACACATGTGACCACATTCTTTTGATAGCGAGTCACAATAAAGACTGAGCAGAAAAAAAAACACCACAACCACACAATCGCTATTCTAAACAAATGATCACCTAAAAAAGGAAAAGGTAAGTGATGTCAGCTGATTAGTAATGAGAAAGCTGCTTACTATCTAAATAATACATCAATAGGGTTTTGGGTGGCATCTTCTTTGTGACTTCTTTTGACTTTCAGGTCTAGGTGGACTGCTGAGTCCTGAAACCTCAAGCATGTCCAGCTGTCTTCGTTTTAGGCATTAATGTTACGCCATTTAAGCAAAAATAGTATTGAAGTCGCTGAAGGAAGCTTGGTTTCACCTTTTCAACAAGTCACTGTCACATTTTTCAGTCGGGTGATCAGACTCTACAAGTCATGTGCATATTTTTTTGTTTATTAAGCAGCTGCTCAGAAGCTAAAGTGCACAGGGAGGCAGTGAGTCAGAACCTCATCTGATAAAGCCTCAAAGAGCAAACCTGGATTGGTGACGATGACCCAGATTGGTTCACTGACATTTAAAATACTATTATTACTGTCTCAATCTCATCTCTCATTGTGTAAGTCAAGCGTGCCACCTGACTGCATGCAGGCTAATATATGCACCTTATATACCTTACCTCTAATAGATGAAGAGTACCCTTGTTCGGGGAAGAGTGGCGTAGGTGGGATCAGCCAATTTACGCACTCTGGAGTAGTTGACAAAGCCTCTGATAAACAGCATGAAGCCTGTGAACGAGGAAAGACGCACAACGGAAGAAATGACGCAACAGAAGATTATAGAAAATATGTGAAGTTTATATTTATGACGTAATGTCCGTCACTCACCCAGGGCCAGGAACACCCACCACAACCAGTACTGTCCATCAAAGTAACCAGGGAAATAGGTGGAAAACTGCAGAAACATAAACACACACTGACCACAGCTGTTTTCTATCAAACCACTAGACCTGATGCTACGCAGCAGCAACGCAGTAACGCAGTAACCGCACCGGCTGAGCCGTAAATTGAATAAACAGCTCTTACCCTGACAATGAGAACCCATTTGATGAGGGACAGACCGAAGCCCGAGATGGCCCCATATCGACCGGCGGCCGATGTCGTCAAACAGAACGACAGGAAGAAGCCAATCCAGTTGAAGAGGAATGCCACTGTAGACAGAAAACAATAATTAATATAAAGAAAATTACTTAAAAAGTCATCAAACTGGTTGGTAGACGCTGGAATTTAACGGCCAACTACAAATCAAGTATCAAAGGAAGGAAGAGGGAAAGCGTTTCTTACTGAAGAAAGTCAGCATGAAGATGCCGTCATTTCCTATTCGCAGCTGGTCAGCATCTTCAAAGTCGTCTCTGGCCACAAAGTCCTCCTCCTGCAGCGAGAAAGGCAACATGTGTTTTTAAACTCTGGTTTGTTTTAATATTTTGTGCTTGACGAGACCCAAAGTCATCATGCGGCAGGTACCGTGACTCTTCCAGTGACCAGGGGGACGGCAGCTTCTGCTTTGCTTCTCTCGGCCTCATCGTAGGAGGGCAAAGTGGTGGCGACGCTGTAGGACGGAGGGTTGGGAAACCTTCCTCCGTCTTCCTTGTATTCGAAGAAAGCTGTGGGTGCGACGAGGAGACGAGTGAGCGCTCAAATTAACTAACTCATTGAAGTAAACATGTCCCTGAGCGCGCTGGACATTTTCTTTCTGCAGTTCCAGAAATAGAAAAAGACATTTCTCCGTGATGTCTTACAAAAAGATTAAAAAAAAGGGGCAGCTTGTGGACCAGAGAAGAAGACTGTGGCTGCCTCCCCTCTACTTCCAGTGAGACCTGGCAAGACACCCAACCACCTAAAACCTGCTCCAAGTATGCTAACGACCCTTTGTATGTACGAGTGGATCTGTTAAATGCAGGGAAACTTCCCCACAGGCAGATCAAATAATAATACTGCGATAAAAATCCTCCACAGACTTTCCCGCCTCTACACAAACCAATCACATCCAAGCTGTTAAATGTTCTGCCAATTAATAATAATTTCCAAATGCCGCCGTCTCTCTGTAAAAATGAATTCTTTCAGCTCGTGTCTGATTTACGCACGTTTTCCGCTGCCGTTCAGTGCGGTATATGTTCCTACTCTAATAACCCTGATTCATTTATCTATTCTTTTTACTAGTAGGAACGTTTGTGTCTGGTGTAGTGCCAACTGGGCTACCACCAGTTTGTCTTACAATTTGTACGATAAGCTCATGATATTTGCTGAAAGCTTAACTGCTCAAATACTTTTTGAGCCCAATGTAAACTGAACTACTATTTATAATGTTGGCAAGTAACTCAAAGCAGATCATCTCTGTAGGGACCATTTCATCACCTCCACTAACAGAGAGAGAGATAAAGTTGGTCAAAAGCCATTCTCTCCATCTGTCTTTGTCTAAGGAACAGCAAAACTGAAAGCCAGTGACTTTTGGCTCATTCTGACTCAGCTGTCTGGAACATTTTTACCGCTGACTGAACAAAAAAATCTTCTTTCACTTCCTCCACAAAGGAAAACAGGAGCAGCTGAGAATTTTAAAACGCAGGCCGGGGACGGATGAGTTACAACAGAAGGAAAGACATTAGTCGTATATATGTGTCCATTAGGGGTTTATGCCCTCCCCGCGCAAGTCGAGAACCATATCTGGGTCGTTTGGCCGCGATCCAGGAGTCCTCCTTTGTGTTGGTCAAACACTAACAGCACTGAAATGGATCAATGCACTCGTTCGGGAAGAGCTCAAAGGCTGCACCCGCTTACGCAACATGTTGACCTATGCCCTCCTGAGAGGAGAGATTAGAAACATGAGACCGTTCTTGCACACAGGCTTTACTGCTTTACGATGTCTGCTCGCTTGCCACTTAATTAGGAACACTTTTAAAACAATGAACGCCGATATAACAACCCCTGCGCTAAACCTTAACTTCATGACGTAACAATGTTCAGTTTATGATCTATGAGCATCAGAAACGTGATGATTCAACCCCATGCTCATTGTGGAGGATGTACTTTATGGGGATATTAAACTGAATTGAATTTAACCCTAAAGTGTTTCTGCTCCATTGACTAAGACTAGGGACTGTCAATATAATAGAAGCTTGTGTTCTTACAACACACTACAATTCAATAGTCCTTCAATAGCAGACCTGTGAGGCACAGCTGTCACATCCTGCATGAACAATACGCCCCTGTGTTAATGTTTACTTTCACTTGCACACCTGCACTTCTGTTGGGTGCGTGACTTTCAGATAATAAGCATGCAGCTGCATTGATATTTATGGGTTTAATGTATTAAAAACTGAATAATGAGACAGTGTGTGACCGAGCTGCAAAGCTTCCTGACCTGCATTTGCTGCAGCAACGCTGCTGTAGGGGGGTGGTGCATCCTGGGCAGGACCCTCCTGGGAAGGCTGGGCCGGTTCCTCCTCATTCACCAGCTGAAGGAACGATAAGAAATGACAACACAAGCTTAAATGCATCCTCTCTGAAGACTTGCTGATGGAGATAGATGTACAGTCCTTTAATTTATCCCACAGTGGGGGGAAATGCATTGCAATCCTGCACTAGATGCACTAAATCTGTACTTCATGAAGGTGTTCAGGATTTGTTTAAAATAACAAAGACCTGTTTATTCGACTGTGTTTTCATTTTGGAGGCTGTGATTTGTTGTATTGTTGAACTGTATTATACTGTACTGACTCATGTTTCTACATGTACGTACAGTTCAATGACCACCTTTCAGACGCTGTTTCAACATAAACTAAACATTATAAAATCCATGAAGGCAGATTCATTGTAGGTCTGTTCGAACTGTTTACACCACAGGGGCCATTACACAAATACACAAATCGTTAAACGGGACTGGTTTATGGCAATATTAGATTAACAGGACATTCGCGTGAGGGCTGTTCTTAATCTGTCATAAGTATAGACAAAGGCACGTGTTATTAAATCTGAAAATATTGTTATTTAAATAAAACAAAATCCCTTCTGATCGTCAGCAAAAACTACACTATAAACTTCTTTTTTATATGTAAATTTCTCATAGAGACGAATAAAGTATCTATCTATCTATCTATCTATCTATCTATCTATCTATCTATCTATCTTTCTTTCTTACCACGTCAACATCAGAGCAGGTTGCTGGTTTACATTAATTGCTTTTGCTTCTAATCTGCCTCTGGAGGACTGATCGGTCCAGTAACACTAACGGCCCTGAGTCAAGGCTAAACAAAAGTGACACTACACAGCTTTCGTGTTCAGGCCAGACTCTGCCAGCTGACGTTACCAACAACGACCTAGCAGCTACATGAAAACAGCTCACATCAGCGCCCGCTCACATCTGGAAAAACATATGATAATACGTATAAAAGTTTGAATTTGGGCAATTTGGCTTGTTGTACGACTGAAATGTGTATATTATCCACCCCGGAGCTTGTTATTTAGTGGCAGGCTAATGTTGACTAGTGTTAGCTGATAGCTTAGCGTTTTAGCGAATTGGCAACCTGTTACCTACCTCTTGATACCTGACGTTGCTGTTTGGTTCTGCCATTGTGGACGTGGAGCGAAGTAGTTCAAACGTCCCGTTCCTGTTTCTGCCGTGAATATATGTAATGTAAAGGAAATCCCGATCCCGACGTGGAAATAGCAGAGATAGCGCTGCTTCCTAGTCGGCCATCTTGTTCCTTCTCTCTGGGCGGATCGAGCAAAATATCGACAGTAACGATACCAAACGCTACTGTTGATATCGACCGATACCAATGTATTGATATCGATACTTGTGTTTCAGTTTCTGTCTTATAAAACTCATGCAATCATGTACATGTTATTTACAAAAAAAAAAAAAAATATGTTGTTTCTAGACAAAATCTTTTATTGTGATAATAAAGTATTTTCTATTTACTTGTGAGCTTTGCCCGACTTCTGTACTGGAGTTTAACTGATTCCAAAAGGCAAATCACTAAAACACTTAAAGGTCATGAAAACTCATTTAGATCTATTCAGACTGATGATGCATTAGCCTAAATAATTATTTTTTAAAAAAGTTATCAGTGTTGATACCGGCCGTGTATTTACTTGGTATCGAGTCGATACCAAATATAGCGGTATCGCACAACCCTACCCCCTGAGTCAGAGGCTTTAATGCTACCTTCAAGAGATCAAGAAAGATCCAACAAAAGTGTAAATTTATCCTTGGATTAGAAAAAAAAAATAGGACTAGAATGAAAAAGTAGATCTCATTTTTGTATAAGACGAAGAGGAGATACATCATTGTTCTAAGCTACGCATGTAATTGTCTGAATTCTTCTCTGAATAACTGTTATAATGTCAATAAAATACCAATGGGCTTGCTAAAAATTACGTTGTTTTTTTTTAATTAAAATATAACCTATATGGACCAACCACGAATTCCAAATCCATTGTTGGCATCAATCCATCCTGGGATGCAAACCCTCCTCCAGATCCACCTCTTAAACCACCGTCAAAACTGAGTAACAGCAACTAGTTACCTCCGTTTTATTGTACATATATACTGTAGATGTGATTGGTTTATATGTGACGAGTGTGTTAATTTGATTGTATGTAATCTACTCAAGTAATAGAAAAAAAAATGAATCCGTGGAAAAACAGAATTTTAGTCTGAGTTGTTGTGGCCTAAAGTAAAAGTACAGTAAATTGCTGTACTATAGTAAAGTATACCTGCCTCAAAACTTAGGACTTGAGCAAAGAGCACCTGAAGGCAACTCAAGTTATTGGAAAAACACAGCATTGACCTTGAACACATACACACAATGAAAAAATTAAACTCACTTTATTACAAAGAACCAATGAGAAGGAAAGTTGTACAAACAATCACCAAAAAACTGTCAGCCTGTGCTGTACCAGCACCTTACTATCCATATTATGATTAATTGTAGGGAACTCCAAGCACTGCTCGATCTGTTTCCATCAGAAGATAAAGGAATTATTGGAGTGTAAACCTTTGAAAAATGCCTCCATGATCCATAAGGTTTGAAACAGATGTCCTCAGTTCTTCTTAGGCTCTGACAGAGGCGACTCTACCAGCTTGTTGTGTACATGCATCATCCCTACACAAAGAGCAAGAATTAACAAGTCTTCAGTGACCCTTCATTATTCTGCCAACTTGTGTTACTGTTAATGGTGCCTGAAAAATACATAATGTTTATACCCTGTAAGCTTACAACTGTATGCTTGATGATTTGATCAGTCTCACCTTTGAAGTACTTGACAGTTTTCACCCGCAGTTCCAGAGTAGCGTCTTCGTCACATACAAAAACAGTCTGTGGGTGCTGCTGGAATGCAGACACTGTCCACATGTGATTCACACCTTCCTCTATAGCTTTGTACAAAGCGAATGCTTTGTGCGCACCAGTGATGAGAATCATGACCTGAAAAGAAAGTGAAAATATCACTTGTGTGACTAAGCCAGAGACAATTGATATGGTTGACATTGCACTAAGGTCCTAACCTCTTTTGAATCCATGACAGTGCCCACTCCTACAGTCAGAGCCATGGTTGGCACCTTTGCGAGATCTCCATCAAAGAATCGGGCATTCGCCATGATAGTATCCCTTGCCAAGGTCTTCACCCTGGTTCTGGAAACCAGGCTTGAACCAGGCTCATTAAAGGCAATGTGGCCATCGGGTCCAATACCTGAGACAAGATAGGAAGAGTTTTAATTATCCACGACTGCACAATAATAACAGAACAGCACCGAGTGAAAATTTAACTAGATATTCCACTCCTAACCTCCCACAAACAGCTCAATCCCCCCAGCAGCTGTTATCTTCCTCTCAAATGCTTCACACTCGGCTTGCAGGTCAGGTGCATTGCCATCAAGAATGTGCGTGTTCTCTGCTTTTATGTCTATGTGCTTGAAGAAGTTGTTCCACATGAAGGAGTGGTAGCTCTCAGGGTGATCCCTGGGAAGGCCTGTGAAAACCAAAAAAAAAGAAAAAAAAAGAAGGAGTTATGCAAGATCACAGCTTTCAGACATTCCTCAATGTGTCACCTCTGCGTGTGGATAAAAACATACCTACATATTCATCCATGTTGAAAGTCTTCACGAACTGGAAGGAGATCTCTCCATTCTTGTAGTACTCAATAAGTTTCTTGTAACAACCCAAAGGAGTGCTTCCTATAAACAAGCAAAAGTGTCAACAAGAAAAAGAGATGACTGCAGACTGACAATATGCTTACACTTTTGTTCTGGGGACTGTACAACTGTACAACATTTGTCAGACTTTAGACTTTCACTTTGATGGCTGCACCAATTCTCTGTAGCATCAGATATGCATGCAAAACATACAGTAAGGTAACAAAATGAATTGAAAACATGTACATGTGCTTTTAAGGGTAAATACATACCATTATTTTGTTGTGCTTTTAATAAAATGCTACTGCTCTACAGTCATGTCTCTGTACTAGTCCGGTTGCACTTAGTGGAGTCTGTTCCACTGAATCAGCAAATGTGGACGGAAATGGCCCACTGTGAGTCCTACACTGCCCCAAACACTAAATCTCACATATACTGTTTAAATAGTAGCGCACAGGTTTGGAGCTTCCTCTTACCTGTAGGGAGTCCCAGAGTAAAATGTCTGTCGGGACCGGGGTTGAACAGTAAAATCTTGTTCCTAATGTACTTTGCAGCCCACTCGCTTGCCCCGTCGTAGTCATTCAAGATGATCAGCTTCATTGTCCAGCAGGTAAAACAGCACGCAAGGAAAGATGGATGGGTGGCGTTGTCTGTGTTAACTTTGGCTTCGAAGCAACTCTGGAGAAAGCACACCTCAATCAGACTTTAGACTCGACGAGATAAATGCATCATCCAGCAGCAGTAAAACAGAATGAGTGTTAAAGCTAAGCAAACCTCAAGAAGACAACGACGACTGTGTCACACCTGCGCAGTGTATTATAGTCCCAACAAAATACAAAGACTATCGCACCTATGCAACTCTGCGAAGCTTTGAGTCGGAGCAGACAGGATCTGGGTGGATCATGTGATGATTTCTGCTGCTGGATGCAAACAGCGCGGAGGTGACGTTTTTCGAGCTAGCCGCTAGCCCACGGAGCTAACTAGCCGCTAAGCTAACCAACTTTTGCATTGGAGAATTGGGAGTTTAAACATATCAGGGCGCACTAAAATGACCAGGATAGCCTTGTCTGGCGGGTGATACATTTTGAATAAACTAATTAATCCATATATCTTGTCACAAATGTGCATCCTGAGAACAAGTTTTAAATATATTTGAGATACTTGAACAGAAAATCAAGTTGTTAGCATTGACTATACGGTTGCTAAGCGACACCAAAGGTCAGCATTTTCAGTACGCGTCAGCGGAGAATAACAAATAATTTATATTTATACGTATATAGACACGACTATATACCATTAATATACAGTTGGACTTAAAATGACCTTTCAGAAATACTGTAAATTATTCTAAAATTATCTCAGACCCAAGTCACACTTCACATTTAATGATTCTTCTTTAATTTTAGATTTTCATTATCATTTGAAAACATTTGTAAGATCGTAACATGAAATGACCAGTGTTTTATAGTGACTGCTGCATCACTAGACCAAGTAATAAAGATGGACGACATGATTTTCAATAACTTTATTAAAACCATATTGTGACACAGACCAGAACACTTACAGAGCACACAACAGAAATAAATACCATCATGTGTACAGCGCTCATCGTCAAACAGAATTATTGCAGCTGGCTTTTGATTTATTCATCCGGAAAGAGAAAGGGCATGCTATGTCATCAGACAGAGACACCACCACCAGGAGGAGCTGGGCTCAGTGTGCTAAACACCCTGGCTGCTTTTTGACTGTGGAGCGCAGTTCCTGAAACACTTCACTGGCTCTGATATACAGCCAGGCTGCATCTCAATTTGAAACAATCAGCTCCCGTTCAGCTTTGCTTAAGGAGGCGTTAGGCTGCTTTAATCTAGGTCCATCTCTGGCTTGCTTTCTGTGGTTTCTGAGGCTGGATTGCCCGTGTTCCCGGGCGTTCCCTTGTCTCCAGTCCCTTCCTGGGGTTTCTCCTGTCCGTTGACAGGCCCGTTCTGCTCTGCGGCCGCCTCGTCCTTGGGAAGCTCCACCTTGGGCTTGGGCTTGGTCACGGTGGGGTTACAAGCAGAGAACAGCTCCTGGAAATGCACAAAAAGAACACAATGTGAAGTCATACTTTGATAGTGACGCTGCACACTAAATAATTACAACACAGGTACAAAAATTATTCACATAAACACTACTATTGACCACTAAGGGATTCAGCTGGACTAATTCAATAGCTCCAAAACAATGTGTCTTGAGTTCACCCCATACTTATATGACTTTCAATCTGCGATACTAGCTGTTTATCAGCCAACTGCACGTGACCTAAACAACATGTATTTCACATGTTATATCTAGTTTACATCTGTGATCATTCCCTGAGTTCTAGTTACTTGTCACAGTGTGCACCCTTACCCTCGTCTTTGCTTTGATGTCTTTGACTGTGACAGACGGATCCACTGCCAGGCTCTGCTTGCTTTGCTGGTTCATGGCGCTGTTCATCCAGATCATTGCATCGTTGGTCAGTTTGTCGACTTTGGTGACGTCTGCCTCATCTAAATGGTCGTACTGCTCCTCCTGGAAGTCAAACAGAAGCAGTGTCACAAATGTCCACCCGCAATTTTTTTTTCTTATTTATAATGAACCTGCCACGGATAGAAAGCCACATTGTTTTACCTTCATCTTGAACGCTTCAACAAATTTCATGTATTGCTGGATTTGTTTCCCCAGCTCCTCAAACGCTTTGGGTCTCTCCTCAGCCTCTGCGTACCTGTCCTGGATGGGCTGGCCAAGTTTCTATAGAGCATACAGTTCATACACATCAGTTTGATAAATAAATACATCAACAAAACAATAGAGGAAAATTATTGGAAGCAATTATTACCTTTAATTCTGCCAGTTTGTCAATGTACACCTGTTTGGGTTGGTCCTCTCCTTCGTCATACAGCCAGTTTTCGGTATCCTCCAGCTTCAGAGACAAAGCATCTCTGTCCTAAAATTATAGAAATAATTTCACAATACGTCAAGGAAAGCCACATATGTATAGCGTTATTTTAACTCGCATCACACTTGTGGTCGTTTACTCACAGACTCACTGACGAACTTCTCCAGCATCCCATGAAGTTTATCCCTCATATCGTACACATACTCCTCTACGTTGTTCTTTGCATCGTTCCTCTCCTTCTCCAGCTTGTCCTGCATAATCATTTTACCCTGAGGAAAATAAAAAAACAATTATAAATGCTGAACAAAGTGGCTGTTTGACGGTTAGATTTACTTGAGTGAAAGCTCAGTTACCTCATTTTCTACAAAGAGATTGAGCATGTCGTCCGCTAGCTGCCACTGTGGACTGTTTTCAATCGGAAGCTCCAGCACTTTTGTTTTGACTTTAGGCTTTTTGGCTTGCGGGGGCTGGTCAGACTTTTTCTCGCTTTTCCCCTCCCCTGTGGTCGTCTGAAAGGTTAAAAGAATAAGCATTCAATTTCAAACATTACACAAAGTATATCAAGATCTGAAATGACATTTTCTGTATTTCAAACTGCAAAATATTGTCTTGAGGTCCAACTCCTAATAGACTATTAACTGTATGTAGTTGCTTTTCCAAGTTCCTTCAGACTGTTGGTTCTGAATCTGAATTAACAAGAGTGTAAAATCGTCAAGATTGGCCAAATTAGTCTGGTGATGTAAACAAAGGTGGCAGCTTCATCCCTCGCATGTAATTTTTATATGTGTTTATTCAACAACCTGCTTGTCCCAGTCCAGTAGATGACGATAATGCTGAAGAACATACAACGCTTTGTCAAGTGGCACTGAAACAAGATTTTACTGTAAGTATTGATGAGGAGTTGCTGTTGAAAGCAATTTACTGCTTTGAAAATGTAATAATTCAATGTAATAGCAAAGCGATATGAGATGGATTATTTGTTTTTGTGAACTACAGAAGAAACCGACCATGAGATAAAATGCTGCAAAACAAATATGAAATGTTCAGTGATACAAGAGTCCTTGTACTTGTGAAAAGTACAGGAACCCCCTCAGGGCAGACTTTTTGTTGGTGAAATAATTTACCCAGAAACTTAATTAGGTTTCCAGTAAAATTCTTCTTCAAATGATTCTAGTTCCTGGGGAAGATTCTTGCAGCGGAAATCTGATTAATACGTGACATTAAGTTTTAGCATCTTACCTCCATCTCTTCGCTCTCTTGTGGTGACTTGTCTTCTGTTTCTTTCTGAGCATCTCCCTGAGCTTGCTGCTCCTCCTGATCGGTCTGCATCTTGCTCTGCAGATTAGCAATAAAAAAGATGCTTATTTTTTTGTTGCTGTTGTTTTTGAATACTCGGATTCAGTGCAAGCGGACAGTTAATGATGACTCTCATTTTGGTTGAAGTACCTCTCCCTCTTTGTCAGTGGCCTGTTCCATTTCCATGGGTTCCTCCGTCTCATCAGACTTCTGCACCTCAATCAGGGAAGCGCTGGACACGCTGAAGATACCGTGAATGTTCACCCGCACCTTGACTTTCACCTTAGAGCTCTCTCCGGATGCCTGTGGGACAACCTTCTGGATCAGAAACTGACCTGTTAGAAAGGGAGTTAATATGAAAATGGGTCAGAACACATATGAACTAAGGTTATACGTTTTCATTAACACACAAATGAGTGTGATTAATGTCAAGAAACAGTGAATTTTATCAACATGACCAACAGTTTATTGAGCAGAGGGAAGTCACTCCAGGATTTCCTGGACTCCATTTCACTCTAGTTCCCTTTACAACAACACACTCGTTTCCTGATTATCCAACAGAATAAAGCGAGAAACGAGAACTATCCCCAACAACGGCTCAGTTCACGTCAACGAACGTCCACAGATATCTACAGCTTTAATCAACAACAACCAAATAAACAAAAGGTCATATGGTCACCGGGCTTTATCCGAACTCAATTACAACGCGCCGTGATTACTGAGCAGTTGAGTCTGAGACGTTTTAGCCGTTTGTTGACAGATTACTGGGACTGATGTAAGGAGATGAAGACACTTCCAAATCCAGGGCAAATGTGGTCTTAACGCGCTGCTTCAAAGATTTTCAGTGACGGGAAGCGCACCTTTTATCAACCCGGGTCCCAGGGTGGAAAAAGACAAATACGGAGCCTGTGCGGTTCCTTTTTGTTATTCTTGTGGATGCCTGAATACAAACACGATGATGTCATCGCCCCACCCCTCACCCCGCTTTCTCCCAATGTCTCATAACAACATCATCATCAGTGGTAGACTACAGGCTTGTGATGGTGCTGCATTAGATATTGACCCTTGTTGAGTGGCTAGGGCAATATCGTTACTTCAACACTACAGTGAGATACAGAGGATTACGGACTGTAACCTGGACTGTATGTTTGTATACAGTGCGCAGGGTTGATGCATGATTCATCTCTTTGCATTGTACTACAGCCATTTTACAGCAGGATGCGGTTTTGTAATGGATCAACATTTACGGATCACACTGATTTTTGTGAGTAACCACAGAGGGACACAGCACGGACAGGCTGCCTTTAAGAGGGTACATCAGTGTCTTGTCACTGGTCGACAGGGTGGGAGTCAAGGAGATGCATGACCACATGGTGTCATTAATGTCTGCGGGTGAACACTATCAACCCAGATATTAGTCTTAAGAGTTTGTGGAGCACATCGGAAAAGTGGACAAGGAGACAGTTTGTAAAGGTAGATGGTCAAATGAATGCAGCACCAAAAAATCCTTGGAGGTATTATGATTGAGTTTCCAAAAGACCAGAAAGTTAATCATGCTTTGGCCACACTAGACATGTTTTAAAGACAAGGTGAATGTTCTGTAGCGGCTAAGGGGAAGCTCAGACCATAATCCCATGGTTCATTTGTGGGTGAACTTGTACAGCGATGTTCACACCCGAGTCCTAAGCAACCTGTCAAAGCTTAAGCTGTTGTGCAAAGACATACGGAGCAAAGCTGCAGTGTCCAGATGTGCAAGTCTGACTTTGAGCCATTCACACACTCAGTGCTGTAATTGTGGCTAAGGTTGCATCTACTAAATAACGACATTAAGAGAGTGAATGCTTATGCAATCACTTCTTTAGCATTTTATATTTTTAATTAACTGACATCACTTCAAAGAAATCTGTTTCGACTTTGGCAATAAATATTTTTTACTGTTAATCTTTATTAACTCTGATCCCATTTATAAAAGCAATAAAAGGGGAAAACATCCAGGGGGTGATGTAAGTAACATGAGCGACTTCTAATTTATGTGACTTTGCTGTGGAGTCTATCTATTCCCTGTAGTTTCTTACCAATAGTTGGATCCGGATAAGGCAGCTCATTGGGGCAACTGTAGTAGGCCTCCAAAGAGAAAGGCTCTTTCCGGTAGAAGGTCAGGACCTTGGAGAAAGGTGCTGCGTGGTTCTTAGTAAATACCTCGCAATCACTGCAACAGATAAACACTGCGTCAAAACCAGATTCAAACGTTACGTGTCATGACAATAAAAAAAAAAAAAAAAAAAGGAACACAGGTTTCCTTTACCTCAAACCTTCCTCCGCAGCTGAATGCCACTTCAAAGAGATCGGATATGAAACGACATCTGTGATGGAGAACTCACGGACTTTGAAGGCAGGTGACAGAATTGCACACTGTGGGGAGAAAAAAAAGGAGTTTTTGTGAGAGCTGCAGTCCCAATTTCCAACATATGCAAAGTCCTTGGTAGTGAGCAAGAGGTGATTTTTCTGGGGAGCTAGGGGATTAAGGCTAGAGCAACACATACTTGCAGAGCACATCCTCTGGCCACAGCTTCGTCAGCATTCAGCGTGGTGTTCAGCTCCTTCCCGAAGAATTTGCTGATTCTCTCTTTGACGGCCGGGATCCTGGAAGCGCCACCCACGATCTCCACTGCATAGATGTCTTCCTTCTTCAGTTCTTATGGAAAAAAAAAAAAAAAATCATTACAGCACGCAGTGCAAACTCAACAGGGAAGATATGAAGATTTCTATCAACACGCTGTCGGGCAAAACTATACTCACTGGCTTGCTCCAACAGAGAGTGCAGAGGAGGCTCTACTCGGGCCAAAATATCCACGCTCATCTCCTCAAACAGACCCCTTGTGCAAGAGAAAAGTGAGCGAACGTGAGTTAAGCTTTACAGACTAAATTTAAAACAACACGCGGCGTACATGAACAGAGAACGCAAATGGCGACAAGCGACTCCCTGCCGACCTACCTGTTCAGTTTTCCGGTAACATCGATGTCATTCATGAAGCACTCGATGTTCAGCGGCAGGTCAGAGGAGTTGGCGCTCATCAGTTTTTTCAGTTTCTCACACTCCTGGTAGAGTCTGACCAGAGCCCTGGGCTTTGACTTCACGTCGAGCTTGTACTTTTTGCCAAATTCCTCACAGAAATATTTGACCAGTACCTCATCGAAATCCTTTCCTCCCAGCTCTGGGTCACAGGCTGTGGCAAGGACCTGAGCGGCAGGAAGAAGAGGCAGTTGAGGGGATGGAACGAAACCAACAAACTGATAACGCATGCGCATGAAGTTTTTCTCGCCCCTCCACGCACCTTCAGTTTGCCCTTATTGAAGGCACACACTGATGTCTGATATCCAGAGTGGCCCAGGTCCACAAACACCACGTTCCTGGCCTTCTCCTCGGGAGCAGGGAGATCCTGTTTGTAGATTCCATATGCCAATGCAACTGCACAGAACATGAATGAATTATTAATAAAGTGAACAAGGGCTGGCATCAATATATTTGATCATAGGGTGAGTGGAGTCAGTACAAGAAGAAGAAGAAGAAGAAGAAGAAGAAGAAGAAGATCTTTATCCAAGCCCTGCCTAAGGTACAGACCTGCAGTTGTCTCGTTCATAAGCCTCAGGCAGTTGAGTCCGGCGATCTGAGCGGCATCTACCACTGATCTCCTCTCAGCATCAGTGTAGTAGCACGGAACCTGGATAAAAAAGAAGGACGTTTATAAAAGACTGAAGGTAGTCTCTGCTGCTCTGATACGAGTCTCTAATTGGGGCAAACATTGCTTTAGACATTTTGGGAATAACAACTGCGCTCATTTAGGTCGCTTTCACACCAGAGCTCGTTTCCTCCAATAGTCTACTTCACTTCAGCAGGTGTGAAAGCTCAACTGAACTCTGGTTTGCTTGGATAAAGAGGTCTCAGTTTGCTTGCAAGTGAAGGCAACGTCAATGCTCACCAGAGGAGTTAACGCAAAACGTAGGCGCTGAAAACCAAAGCAGACATGGCGAGAGGACATTTTTTTTCCTCCAGTGCTGTTTATTTTTCATTCATTTGATGCTAATTGCAAGAGAGAAAAAGCCCTCTGCCTCGCTGACTCATGTGGTCATAGCGCGTAGTTTGCTGAGCCATGTGCATTTGTTAAATAACGAAAAAAAAAAGCACAATTCCCAAAACAGCTAACTTCAGCTGCCGTGTTTGCCGTTTGTATAAAGCGCCGCTGACTCTGGTCTTTCTTTCCGCCGACCATCTGTTTTTCCCGGGTCGTCCGATCAACGAGCGCCCCCTTTCAACCGCGTGAGGTGGGTCAGGAAGTTTGGTGCATTTTAGAAATTGCAGCGTGAAAGCAGATACGAACCAAATTATAAAAATTTAAAATTAAAAACGACCTTGGACGGTATCAATGTTACACCTGTCACTATTATTATTTGGCTGGAATTACTGGAGCTGCTGTGATTACTGCCCAAAATTAGAAATGTTTCTGTATAAAAACTGTTGGAAACCACATTGTTTCCACTGTTTGTAGTTTGACTGGAGCTCTTTTAAAGGCATCATCCTGTTCCATCCCCTAATGCTGATATGATCTAATAGGACCTGAAGGGAGAATTAGCGCCTCCAACTGTTTATATTTATGACTTAGTTGCGAATCCAAACACCACATCACCCCAGTGGGCACATTCTGGCTCCAAGTCGAACGAAAATTAGAGTCCAGAGATAATACTTCTAATCTATAAAACCATTTACAGATCTACCTCCACGCTCTAGTCTCAGAGTTTGGAAAGACAGCGGCCGCAGCACTCGCATCCCGACAACTGGATATTTCATGAGTGTAAAATTAACAGAATAAAAATCTGTCAGTAGAAGGTGGTTCATGTTAATTGAACCACCTGGAACTGAAATGCAATAAGCAGCTAAATAAATGCAGTTATTTAATACAGTTGATAAAGAAGCATTTAAGGAACTGGAACAAACGTTTGATCAGTTCTGTATATTTAAAATGTTAATCACAAAAAAATATATCACCAATTAAACTTTCAGCTTGTCTGTGTGCTAGTTACAGAATGCAAAGAGGAGCACATCCCTCATTAATAGAGCTCAGGTGAAATCTATCCATCTATTCATCCATCCATCCCACCCAAGTTTGTGACCAGATCAGTGTACAACATACTTTGTCTGGGTATTATTTTGGGTATGTTTCACACTCAAACCCCTCAAACCCCCCCTGGGCTCTACTCTCAGTGTGTACAAATGGTTGCCTTAGCAACTTCCTTGTGTGTGAAAATAAAGCACCTGGCCGACAAATCGCATTCATGTTACTTCCCTCATGAGGCTTCGGGTCAGGGCAGGTCTAGTCAAGCAAATCGAGTGAAAATACCAGCGAGGGTGGAGAAAGGGTGTGTATGGGCTTTCAGTGTTTGTTTGGCCTGCATACTTACAGAAACAACACAGTCAGTAACGGGCTTCTTCAGTGCATTCTCTGCCGTCTCCTTCAGCTTGGTCAGCAGCATGGCAGTGACCTGCTCGATGCTGAACAGCTTCTCCTCCTCCATGTACATCACCTTTAGTCAAACCGTCAGAAGACAGAGATTACTGCGTCGCTCTACGTGACTTACTGTGTGCCACCTCAGAAAGAGAATGATAATGGGCCAATAAAACATAACTCAGAAAATGTTAAATGTGCATTGTGTCAGGTGCCTCATCCACTATATTATCACAGCTATGATTCTTTATCTCAGTTCAGCTTGTGATGACACAGCGTTTTACAACTCCGCACATACACTACACCTTATGCGCGATAAAGTACTGTTCATGTACGTGCTTTTAGCATAAGAAGTTTTTGTTAACTTAATAATCTCACAAAAATACCAAAAATAAAAATCTCTGAAATGCATAAATACTCAGATCTCAGTGTTGAATAGAGTGTAAACCACTTTAATGAAGAGTTTTTGCATTAACTAATTTATGTGACTGTATCTTAGTGCATAATATTATTTATATTGCTTTTTTTATATGTCTTCTTCCGATCTGCAGTTGTCACACAAATATGTAGATCACACCATGAAGTCCTACGTGTCTCTCTTTATGATTTTCGGTGTGATGAGTCACCTAGACGTAAAACCAGTCAGTGATTAACACGCTTAATGTTCCCAAGATTTGTTTTCTTTTGTTTTGCCTCAGAGCGGATGATGAAATGTTTTGATTATTTTTGGCCAAGGTTAAACAATTCACTGTATACTACTGCAAGTCACTCAAAGCGAGACCAAACTGGGATTTTAATACACTTTGTGGTGTACAGTTAGTTTACCGGACAGCCCTTATTATTCTCTTACCTTGATGCCTGTAGTTCCTGTAGGCATTTGTGCAATATCATAGACCAAGCTGTTTTTGATGCGCTGCACATAGGGATCTGAAAAAGCCCTGCCATGAAATCTCTTGAACCCCTGGACTGTGTTCTTGCAGTTTGTGACGACCTGTTTGTCAGGGGGAAAAAAGAAAACCCTTATTAAATACATCCAAATCGGGCAAAAGCATGAATTTGAGACCTGGGAACGTGCTCTCTGCTGGTGCTGGATTCGATGCGGAGTATTGTTTGTGATCGTGAAACACACCTGGCTTTTTGCAGCTGCACCGATTGATCGATTCCGGGGTCCGAAAGAAACACATGCTCTGAAAAAGAAGAAAACACAATGCAATTGGCTCATCTACAATTATATTAACAAAGGTGCAGCTTTGCATTCACTCATCTAATTATTGAGAAAACAGCAACTCATAGTGGTGATGACAGTTTCCTGTGTTAGTCTCTAAATGTATAGTCTATGTTTCTTTGCCGTACATTTCCATTGAGTACATGTCTGAAAATGTAGTACAATGGATTGATCTTGACAGCCAGGATCCGGCCTCCTCCCATCATGCCTGCAGTAAAACACCCATCACCTGACTAGGCAAGCCGGCTATCGGTCCATGAGTAATCTCGACGACATTAGTGTAGCGCACCTCTACAAGAAGCGTTTTATCACGTGAAGTGACGCCGGGCTTCCTTTATAGTCCAATCATTTCGTGTCGGCTAGCATTAGCTTTAGCACTCACATGCTGTTTCCTGTTGTGAAATCCGTTAGCATGCTATCTGGCTAGGTAGCGGCGTTAGCTTCACTCAGAAATGAAGATAAACAGAAGTGGGTTTAATTTACGTCACGTCGGTGTTATTGTCGTGGACGGGGCGACACAAAGCACACACAATAATGTTACTCGTCATACTCACGGTGTACATCGGTCGCTGTACTCATTGGCGACAGTTTCAATCCCTCCGGCTCTTGCTACCGCTACATAGCAGTTCATAAGCCCGACGTCAAAACCTACCACTGACATCCTGGCCGGCGAATTTAATTTAACAGCGCGGAGTTACGAGGAAGAACGGGAGAACAGTTCAATGCGAAAAGTGACGGCGGCGGCAGCAGCGGTGGTGGTGGCTACAGTGGTTTCCAGTTCCCTAACACTTGTTCTCGTCCCATGAATCTGAGCAGCAGCAGAACAGCAGCAGCAGCATGCGGTGTGGTGACAGCCTTCAGGAATTTTCTGTCCGGCCTCCTCCGACTAACAGAGTCGCACCGCAGAGACGAGCGCCCCCTGCAGCCCAGAGGCTAACACGGTGTTCACCTATAAAGCCAGTAGGGCAGTCCCCCCCTGAGACATCAGTGGTTCAACCATCACCACGCAATGACAAAGAAAATGTTTAACTTCTCAGTTTTATTCAATGAAAAGAGTGTGCAGTTTGACCATGAGATAGAATAGAATATCACAGTACAAACAAATAGAAATTGTATTGTATTCCAGGTCACCTGATGACGATGACTGGGATAAGCAGTAGTAGAAGATGAGGTGAGATGGATGTCAGATATTTCTTAGTCCTTATTTGTTACGGATTCCTACTCAATTGTGTTTTGCAAGTTCTTTTGTCTACTGTGTCTGGTGTGTTGGATGTGCTTGTGTGTATGGTATATTGCCTGTGTTTTTATGTTGCTGGGTGTGTGAACTGTATGTACAGTATACACACAAATGAAGTTACTGACAGAAAAATAAAATTCTTTGAATTGAATTGAATTGAATAACGATAAACCAAAACGACCAGAAAGTGAAAAAAAAAAAAAAGCAACTGAACCGGTTAAGGTTTTTATTTATTTATTTATTTTTAGAAGATGTGTCACCATTCATCCGAGTAGCTTCTTCATTTTTAAGGGACTGGTGAACAGTATGAGGTTTAAATAGGGTGGGTATAACACATCAGAACCTTGCTTGGCCAGAAACTGGTGCAGTTAATTTTCCAGCAACAGTTAAGTATCTAACCGTTAATGGAAATTAGGCTGAGGAAGAACATCAGCGGATCACAGTGCAGTACGGCACCACTGCAGCCATGGGCCGAAAACGCCTGCAGAGAGTGATGAAGATCACCAGGACTCCACTGACCTCTCTTCAGAGCATCTACAGGCATGAAGTCCACTGGAGAGCTGTCTCCACCACTGAGGATCCCACCCACCCCATCACACATTGTTCACACTTCTACCCTCAAAAATGTAAAACCTTGAGACTGAAGAAGTCCCTTTACCCCGCTGCCATCAGACTCCTAAACAGCAGACAGGCGTCCCCACCCCATAGCACTGACACTCCATCACAACAGCAGCCATCCCCAGCAGGATGCAGCCTGACACAGGTACTCACACAAAAATAGTTTAGGAACAACTGAAAGAAAAACATGAAAAACAGTAAAGGGTGTTGACCTGACCTCCAAATTCTCTAGATCCCAAACTGATCCAAGTATCTGTGGGATGATCTACAGCGACCCATAGGATCCAAACGCCACCTCCAACAACAATACTGTTGCCAGAAACCACAGGACAGACTCCAGCACACGGGAGACCTACACAATATTAGGAGGGTGGTCCTAATGTTATGCCTGATCGGCATATAACTTGACTTATACCAGTGTTAAAAATTATCTGATGGTTTACCTATATAAAAATGTAGTAGTCAGTCATAGTCACATTAATGCAATTTTTAATTATTTTCTTTGAATTCTTGGTCCTCTCCACCTAAACCTCAACAAGATTCAATTAAAACAATAAAATAGACAAATACATCTAGTCTTCACACCGCAGAAGCTGGTCATTCAGGTCAAAAAAAATAAATTAAAAAAAATGCAAGGCTGAAAAAAAACTTAGCTGATCTCGTCAGTTTTCTTGAAGACGTTTCACCATTCACCCAAGTAGCTACTTCTCCAACTACAGGTGATTAGCCAATCATTAACTGACCCAAGTCGCACACAGACTTTATTGATAAAAACCTTATTCTTCACCAGCCATTTAGAACTTGGACGAGTGGTGAAACATCTTCAAGAAAACTCAACAAGTCCAGTTGTTTTTGTCTAGCATTTATTTTTTGATACAACTCAATGATATTATACTTAAGTGTGCTGTAGGTGATTCGTTTTCTGTCTGTCGCCACATTTTAACATATACAATTGCACAGTGATCCAACCAAGAGGAACTGGCTTAATCAAATAAGACAAGACTGATTTCACTTAAATATTTTTCATCTTTATTGGTTTGACATACAGGGTGTGAATCAATACATTTGAGAGGTGGGACGAGTTTATTCTTCATTCGCATAGTCAGCAGGGTTCTTCCTCTTGCTCTCCCGATGCACGCTGTTGCACCAGGTGTATGTCATGTACAGGACCACCATTGCTGCAAAAAAAAAGGAAGAGCACAAAGCAAATTAGCACCAAAACATACCAACACTTTTTAATTAATTTAATTGTCTGCAGACACAATTTGCAGTCTAATAAAATGCTGGGAATTTAACATTTAAACTACACAACTACACGCAGAAATCCTGAAAAAAAAGCAAATTTCTTTCCACTTGCAAAGACAGCAAATAATCTTGACCATAAAAAATTAATGGTTACAATACTGTAACGTAAGAACAAAGTTACTGTTCAAAATTTGTGTTTTGTTACACCTAACCATTAATACGAGCATAATCTGAATTTGTGTTAAGGATAAAATTCCTTTCAAAGAGTAAACTAAATATATAATTGTTATTTGTGTGTGTGTGAATACACAGCATATTTTTTTTAAAACAACCTTTTCAAACAGCTAATTTGTACGGTTGGTGTAGATTAAAGTGAAGAAAAGAAAGGCAATTAAATCTGAACAGATGCTGGAGTCAAAGTAAACAACACACAAATGTTATCTACATGTGCTTAGGAACCAAACCAAATCAAGACGTGGGCGCTCGTAATAACAAATTATTGTTGGTATGACTTAGTGTAATAGATTCCCATACATTTCTAATGACGACAAGTCTCAATACCAACACAATGCATAGCACTTACGGGGGGCAACTTTGAAGACAGAGGACTTGAATCTCCTCCATACATTAGGGATTCCCTTGCTGAAGTAGTTGGGGAAAGCCCTCTGCTCAAAGGGGGACAGACTGTATGTGATTGTGTGTCTGACCCTGGTCAAGTTTCCAAACTTGAGTCCCATGTTCACCGACTAGCTGGTCTGAAAATACAATCACAGGCCAACAGTAAGCCAGGAGCATTAAAAAAGCTAATACAGTCTATATCAAAATGAAAACCACACAGTCATAAGCATTAATATTTTCTCGTTGTATCTTGGTAACACATAATAAACAACAAACAACAGGGAATACTAGTGACTTCTAAGGGATACATTTTCTTTGTCTGTTGTCAAACTGAACTGAGAAACTACTGTCAGAGTCAGAATTCAACCATCTCTGGGTTAACTTGCTTCATTTGTTGCATTACCTTTAGTTGTTACTTAAGATTTAGTGCGTAAGTCGCGTTATAAGCGAAGCTACGACTGTAACGCGAAATTTACATCGTTTTTTAAACCAATCTTTACAAATAGCATTGACGTTCACAGAAAATATCTCCAATCACAGTAAAATAACAAGATGAGCACACATCAATAAAGTATTATCTTACCTATCGTAAAATACGACACAACGAGCTATGCTAGTTAGCCGCGCTACATTAGCTTCAGGAGGCTAAGCGCTAAGGTACAAACAGACCTTGAAACGTGACATTAGCCGATGAGTTAACGTGGCTATTTAACTCAACGTGGGTATATTGCAGTATAAAGACTGATATAAGCCATAAACAGTAAAAGCAAATTTTATTTAAAAGTCAAAATCAACGCCATTCTTTTGTGACATTGAAACTTACCGTACTGCTGTCCCACGGCGTTTCCTGGTGGACTGCTGGAGTCGTTGTACTAACAGATCTGCTCGACCTACCAGATCTGCTCACCCCGAGTATCCGGCGCTTCTGGATGACGTCAAGACGCACGGATGTTGACGTCGCGTTTTAGAATTGGTTGTCACCGAATATGATAAAAAACTAAATTCCCAGTTTTATTTGATTAATTTGTTTATTATTTTATCCAAATTTTACATACACAAATCAAAAAAAAAAATCTATAATTGTCTGCATGTATGAAACAATATATCTCCTCCCTTTGTGATTGTGAAAATAGGTAGATAGGTAAAGCGTATGATCTATGTAAGCTTTACAAACTTTTTACTGAGTACATTTTTATTTTATTTTTTTCTGTCCTGCTGTTAACCCCTGGCGTGATAGATGGTTTCTGATTGCTTATTGGTGTATTAATCTTGAATACAACATTTCATCATCATTGCATACACTGTTCTCACTCTTATGTAAACTCTTGTTGTCAATAAAGAAATTAAAAAAAAAAAAGTCTTATAATTGGTTGGACAACAGGAAGAATCGGAAGCAAAGAGAAGTCAGCATTTTTTTTATTTTTTTTTGTTTTTATTGAAAAGTATCATTAATTTGCAAACAATTAAAGCATATGTGTGATACAAAGATTGAAAATGTCGAACCAGCTATCAGGACAAATGAAAGAGAAGAAAAAAGAAAAGAAAATAACAATGTGAGAGTCCATTTCTAGTAGGGTAAATAAGACCACACCACCAACCAAAATGACACTCTAACACAGTACATACAATACATATAATTAATAATATAGTTTCTAAATGTATTTATACTCACTTAGTGTGAAACCTGGGCCTATTTCGATGAACACAAAATGGATATCCTGGCAGGAATGGTAGAAAGACACACACGAAGCTCTTCCTCAACAGCTCTCAGTCTCTCTCTGTTTTTCGTTTTTTTTCGCAGTCAAGCTTGAGAAGCTCAGCTCACATAGATATGTGGTTGAAAACGGGAGCAATGTCAAAATAGCTTTGTTGGCTAGAATGGGGAACTCCTTGGCAACAGATAACCAAAAAGTGTCCAAAGGAAGATCAGCAAAGTTTAGCTTTAAACCACGATTTTGTTTCAGTTCAATGAGTTCCTCTTGCTCCTTTAAAGTCATGTCCTTTCCAGCAACGGATGCTGAGCTGTATGGGTCCCTAACCCAGTCAAGGCATTCTGTGAAGACTGAAGAGAAATAAAATGACAACTTCTCCTCGAGAGTTTTCAAATGTGTGCCAATCACCTCGCACATTACAGCAGTGCTGCCATCATGATGTTTCTCGGTGAGCGGGAACATCTCAAGGTTGCCACGCTGCACATGTTGTTGCCAGAGCTGCACCTTTAAACGGAATCCGTTCATTTTATCAGTGCTTGTAAGCAGGTTTTCATTTCGGCCTTGCATCCGTGTGTTCAGTTCATTCAGATGATGAAATATATCAGCCAGGTATGCCAGCTTTGCACACCACTCATCACTTGCAAGCAGCTTTGAGTAATCGGACCTCTCGTTTGTCAGAAACACTTTAAGTTCCTCTCGCAGCTCATACACACGGGCCAGCACTTTGCCGCGCGACAGCCACCGGACCTCCGTGTGGAGCAATAAGACCTTATGTTCCGCTCCCATTTCCTCACACAAAGACGCAAATAAGCGACATTTCAAAGGTCGCGTCTTCACAAAGTTCACTATGCGCACAACATCATCCAACACAGGAGCTAGATCTGCTGGTAAGGTCTTTGCAACGAGGGCCTCACGGTGCAAAAAAACAGTGCGTAACAATAACATCTGGGTTTCTTTCTTTGACCCTACTTACGAAGCCTTTGATGCGCCCGACCATGGCTGCGGCTCCATCAGTGCAGACACCTGTGCAGTTTTCCCACGTAAGCCCGCTTTTGTCAAGATATTCCGACGTGACTCGAAATATTTCCTCTCCTGATGATTTTTCTGGCAGTGCCTTGCAAAATAGGAAGTTTTCTCTAATGGTTTCTCCATCCACAAAACGCACGTTGGCCAAGAGCTGACAATGTCCACTAATGTCCGTCGACTCATCAAGTTGCAAGGCAAATTTCTTACTGATGCGTATCTTTTCCAAAACAACAGTTTCGATGTCCGCAGACATGTCATCAATACGTCTGGCAATTGTGTTATCCGAGAGAGGCACTTTATCTATCTCTTTGGCCGCGTCAGGGCCGAACATCTCATTTACAATGGCTTTACAAGCTGGCAGTATTAATGTTTCTGCCAAAGTGTGGGACTTTTTTGATTTAGCTACGAGTTCAGCAACAAGGTAGCTAGCTTTGAGGGCTCTCTCGTTTGACTCTGTGGTTTTTCTAAAAAAAAAAGTTGCCTGTTTCTCATTGTTTGTACGTAAGCGTACAAAATAGTCCATCGGCTTGTTTTGAACGGAAGGGTGTTTCGTTTGGAGATGGCGTTTAAGCTTGCTTGGCACCATTGCGCTATTGGATAGCTTCTCACCACACACCAAGCACAGCGGCGTCGGTGCTGTCGCATCCCCGGTGAAAGTAAATCCAAATGAAAGATAGCTTTCGCTGTATTGCCTCGAGCTCACCGTCTTGTCTTTTTTCTTTTGACCACTCATACTAGGGCCTTCATCTGTGTCAGAAGTTTGTGCAGGGCCATGTTCGGCATTTGCATTTTCCCTTCTCAAAACTTCTCCATCACTGTCACTTGCTCGTCTTGCTGAGATACCAAACTGTCACGCGTCGTGCAGCACTAACTCTACTGTCTTTACAGGCATTTATCGCCCTCTGCTGCCACCCACTGAAATAGAAGAGTATTACAGTATCTGTTACACTTTATTACAGCACAGACACCCGACAATGGTTAATTAGGTGATATTGGATAATTTCCCACGGCACACTAGTGTGTCGCGGCATACTGGTTGAAAACCACTGATGTAGTTGACTTCATCTAGAAACCGAATGGAGCCGAACATAGCCGAACATGTAGACCGAACATATAGACGTCATCTGGAAGCGCCGGATAGTCGAGCAGTTAGGTTGTATGTAAAAACATCAAGGACATTACCGCCACCTACCGGACGGGAGTACGTAGACTCTCGATCGTAAATAGCATTTTAAATGCAAACATTACTGATGCAGTATTTCTGGTTGGCTGAACTGTTTTATACTAAGCCGTAAAAGTATTTGCTTAATAAATTTTATCAGGAAATTTTCAGATAATTTGCAGTTCATTTTCATCTGCTGGAATCAAGCTGTTTAGTTGGTGTAACACATAAGAGGTCCCCATGTGGAGTCTCTACTGACAGATAAAGGGATTACGCTAATTATTGTGGCATCTGTGAGTGGATGTGAGATATTAGGCAGCAAGTTAACATTTGTTAATTTGTTGTCATGTATGGGACATGCTGACCTTGTGCCCCTACTGAAAGCATCTACAATGGACATTAGAATATTACAACTGGGCCGCAGAGCAATGGAAGATAAATCCTATTTTGGGTGCATGTGCATTGCTTACCTGGGCAACAGGATGCACTGTAGTGTGAGCTAGACCACACAATCCAATCGAATCCAATCCATGGAGACCCCACTTCATATCTAGAAGGACTTAAAGGATCTGGTGCTAATATCTTGGTGCACAGCTTCAGAGATTTATTTGAGCGTATACCTTGATGGCACAACTGCGCCAATACTGAGCAGGTGGTCATAATGTCGTGACTGCACTATTATATATATTCTAGTCTATCCCAGGGTCTCTTCCAGCTGGCTGTGCCCTGTGGACGTCCAAAGGGAGACTCCCGAGAGGCATCCTCACCAGATACCAAGATCACATCAACGGACCCTTTGCGACAAGACGGACCAGTGGCTCCCTCCAGATGTATCGCAACGTTCATAATAAAGTAAGGTAAAAGGCATTTTGATGGGCCATTTGGACACAACACACACAGAGAGCCGCATACATATATTTCCGCTAGGTTGTATGAGCATTTCAGACAATATTTGTGCATGCTATTTTTAATTTTCCAACTTTTTAGAAAATGTCTACAGACGTTCATTCTTTTGAATATTCTTAAGCTGAGCACAGACACGCAGTGAATTCATTCAGTTTGCATAAATAGACATGATATGCATTTAGTCACATTCAACCAATACAAATACATGAGCATGCGGTCAGTTCACACGTATGCAGTCACTCAGTGACCAGAAGTAATAAATATACAATGAAACCATGACAGCTTTCATTCTGGACATTACGAGGACGGCTGCCTTTCAGACAGCTGTCCTGTAATCTCCAGGAATAAAATGATATGTAAAAGGTTTGATAACAGTTTGTGACTGCTTTTTCTTCTCCCTTTTTTTTTCCGTTGTCGTCTAGAACAGGGCTACTTAAAATTTGGCAATTGTGCTAAATTAAAGAATAATTACGGACTACCCACCCAAAATAAGTTAACGAAAATCAAACTTAAAAAAAATCATATATCACACATTTCCTTCAGGTGTGTTATATTCACTACCAAATTGCAAACAGGGAGTTGAACAATAGGATGCGTCTGCACCCTTTCCAACCATATCCTAACAAAAAGGAAACAAACTTCACACTTGTACATCACGATAAAATATTTTAAGTAAACACACCTGCTCCAGATCAAACTTCTTTCGTGCCCAACAATTTTATAGAATCATGAAATCACTGAGCCTGGTCAGAATATTTGATGCTTGGAATTAGTCCACCTGTGACGAGGTAGTCTCTGGTGATGTTTCGATTCAGCCTGTAAACAAGAAAGAAAAAACAGAAGACATATGTTGGCAGCTGACTTAGCGACACGTGCATCTGGTGGCGATCATGTTTTCGATGTCCTTGGTGGCGTAAGAGCCGTCCTCTTCGAAGATCATGACACTCAGGGGGCTGTAGTGGGAGGGGATGCATGAGGGTCTGGGCACAGAGGAGTCAAGCCTCTCATAGATGAGGTTTTGCACCATGGTGTGGAAGGGTGAGCCATAGAAGAAGCCCACAGCCATTGGGCAGATGCCTCTGCAGTACCTGGGGTTGTACTTTGGTGGGAAAACAATCCAGTGGTCCAGTTTGAGCTGACTGAATTTCACCCTGAAATCATACAACGCACAGTCACTGGTCGGGAATTCGGAACTTGGAAGAAGCTCCGGCAGGTGGATGTCCAGGCTTTTATCTCCTCGTTTGCTCTTTGGAGATTCTCTCTTCCATCTCCTCTTCTTATCCTTTTCTGGTTTAAAAACCATCGGCTTCTGAAATGTGTTTGATCCAGCTGGGGGCCTCTGGTGGGCGATTTTGCTGGTGTCGTTGAGGTAAAGGAGCAGAGGAGGGGACCTCAGGGTGAACTCCAGGGGGCCTTTGCGCCCGTCGGCCCCGACTCTTTGTTCCTCCGGGCAGGTGATGTTGAGGAGCAGGTGTATATTCTTCTTCTGAAACTTTAAGAGAGGCTGAAGAAACACGGTAATGTCAACCTCCACCCAGTTCCTCCAGCTCTTGCCGTCCGCACCGGCTGTGAAGTTCACCGCACGGTGGATCCCGGGACACAACTGGCACTGGTTCGACTGCTCCCGCTCCTTGATGCTCAGGTAACACACAGAGCTGACGGGTGTCGGGTGGTCGTGGTCAAAGTTGTACAGCAGGGCCGACTTCAGAAGCTGCTCTTTCGTCCTGACTTGGTCAAGGCTGTAGGACAAATCCTGCATAAAACTTTCTGAGAGGAGAAAGGGAAAAACATACAGCAAAGTGAGTGTCACCACCTAAAAACAAAGAATGGCACTAAAGTTCAACTTGATTGTTCATTGCTTTAAGGCTGGGTTTTAGAAGAGGCCCGGTGGATTAAAATGCTGGTATTTGTTCTTTCTTTATACAACAAAATTAAAGATTCTGCAACTGCACAAAACAGAACAATAAACTTAGCAAACTTAGATAATAAGCAATTATTTGTTAGCGTAAATGAAATTACTCTGATTTGTTTTAGTTCTGCACAGTTATGTCAAGTGTTTTAAACCACATGGCTAGAGTACTGAGCAACATTCAATCCTATATCTGGCCTCAGAAGGCTACTACCTGCTGACCCTCACACCTTCTGTGTGTTAGCCTCCAAGCCTTTGCAATGCAACTGCATTATCCACTCAAAACGCTGCTTCTGTTAACACCCTATAATCAGAAACACACACTGACATGGTTTTAATTGATGAATTACACCACAGTGAAGCTTGCAATATGACCCAGCACCATTTTGTTTTTGTTTTTTGTTTTTTTTGTTTTTTTTTAAAAAAGCAGGGACTTTTCAACCTTTATCAATCAAGCTGTATTATACAACTGTAATGCAGACGGAATGAAATTGTGTTTCTCTCTGAGATCTGTGCCGGCTTAGCAAAATAAGTAAAATACTTAAGTTAAGAGTTAAAATCAGTGGAAAGTGGAAGTGGAAAATGAAGGGTGCCCTTCCTGGGTCAGATCAACAGTTCACCAGTCTTATTTATTGCATATAGTGCCAAAACACTTTGCGTTCATGTTGCATTCATCCTATTTTTAATCAAACTTAAAGCATGCACCTCTGTAAGCAAGTAGCCCATATCTCTGGGTGTTACTTGATGTTTGGGCTCGTTTTAATCCCTGAATGGGCCTGGATGTAGCCCTCCTACACTGGGAAAGCCTCTTATGTGCTGCCGGTGTCCAGTCAGCTGGTGCATTCAGGGGCTGACTGTTTAACTGGCTCACCTCTATTTCTCTGCGCAAGACACTCGTCCTGCGGCTTGATCAATCGGACAGTGTTGTAGATTTTATTCCCGTCCACGATCCTCTTCCCCCTGGAGGACATCTTGAAGACCTCCTTCAGGTATTTCATGTACTTGTGCTCGGGTTTCATCTTCTTCTTCAGGCCCGGGTTCCACCTCGACCCCCCGTGCTCTGACAGCGCCTTGACCAGCGGGGAGAAGATGCTGTCGTACGGGTACGTGAAGTCGCCCAGGTTGTGCAGCGCACTGGAGGCTCCCAGAGAAGACCTAAGCAGCGGGAAGCTGCTGGTGACGAGCAGCACCAGCGTAACGGTGCAAAAACAGCGCAGGACAGCTGACATCAGCGTTTGGTTTTCCATTGTAAACAACGAAACCGGCGAAAGCTTAGGAGACTCTCTGCTGAGAGCGAGGTCAACGTGTCGCCGGTGATCAACGCGCGCAGGTGTTGGCAATCAACTCCATCACTCTTTACGTTTTCACAGAGATGAACAGGTCTGACAGCAGAGAGCTCGTGTTCAGCCATACTAACGTGTACACTGCCAGTCAAAAAAGTTTGGACGCAGCTACTCATTCAGTTCAATGTCCAAATATTTGACTGGTGTAGTACTTTAAATGAGTTTTTATTTTTATTTGTAGGTTCCCGGCTGTATAAACTATAAAACTAAAGCTGCTATTCAAAGAGTGGCATTTTTGACAAGTTAAACCAAAGGCAGTTAACCACTATTTGTTGCACAGTGTAAGGCTTCAAAAATAAAGGCCTCTATGGAGGGCATGCTCTGCGCTTTTATTTTGAAGACGACTCGCTCCCTTCCTCCCTGGTTGTGGAATGGAAAAAAATAACACTGAATGAACTGAATCCACTTTGTTGCATCATGCTATTATGATATTAATTTGATTTATGATATAATTGGATCCTGTATTGTTGTTGGTGCTTCGTGGAGACATTTTTACAACAATGCTACTGTTCATAATCTGCAGTATGTAGGTCATTTGATTGTTTCAAATTGTGAAACTGTATTGTTTTGAACACTACAGTTACAATCACACTTTTCTCACTGGGCTGGGCTAATAACAGTAGTGCCTTTGTGTTTAGCGCCACAAACTTCATTCTTTTTGACATCATCGCAACATAAATCCAACATCATAATAGTCATTAAGGAGGATTTAGCGCAGGACTGTTTTATTAATTTAAAATGCATTTGCCTTCTCTTGCGTAGTGAACCTTGTGTTTTTGCAGGTGAGTGTAGAGTGGCACAGGCATTGGCTTTGCCTCCACAGAACATTTTGTCTTGACTGTGACTCAGACCTCTCATGCAGAGAGCAACAATGTGCTCCTCATCACTCCAAAGTCATCAGAAGGCAGGTCAATGCTGAGCTGTTGCCATGGCTACTCATGGAAAAATAATGCGTTAAAAGGCCAAGTGTTGCCTCATCAATGCACCAGCCTGTGGTGAAAGGTGGATCAAGACTTTCTCTCTAATGCAGGAAGCTGAGGGAGCAGACTGACACCTGGTGGTTCTGACTGAAACATCATCATAACATCTTACTGATTTTAACCTCATGTTTGATAAAGCATAACTTGAACGGATGGTCCTGAACAGAGCATCTGATCAGTCAGGACAATATTAAAACAGCGTTAAGAGCTGCAAATCCTCCAGTAGCAGCTTTCTGTATGACATTCTGGGGCAGCTGGGGGATGTCTGTTAGACACTTTCTAAAAGAATCTAAAGTAGAAAATATATTCTGGTTGGTGCAACGCTCTTTTTTTTTTTTTTTTTTTGGTGTTCCTTCATAGTGTGGATGTTTTCAGTGTTCATTTACAATGTGGAAACTAATAAAAACACCTCGTACGAGAAGATGTGTAGCTACAAACGTTAGACTAGCATTGTAGCCTGCAACCTTTAGCCTGCAGCACAGCTTCATAAAATAAACCTGCAGTTTTTTTTTTGTTTGTTTTTTTTTACTGGAAATATTTAGTTAACTTAAATAAGGTTTGTTAATTTCATATACAGCACACAATAATGTGTTGGGTCCACTGGTAAAAATGACAGCTCACGGTGCTGGCCACTAGATGGCAGAGTGTATATGAAAAGCAAACAGCGTTTTCCAGTCATTATCTTGTACGGATACTGAATACACTAAGGTACATTAATAAAAACACTTAATTTCAGTGCAATAAATCTACCATGATGACAGGCATGCTGTTAATCTTATGATAAAAAAGACCGTCAGAAATGTATTCATTCAACTGCATGACGACAGTGAATGCAAAAATAAAAGTCACACAGTCACAGTCAAATCAACATCTTTCTCATTTATTTTAAAGAAGTGCTGAACCCCGTTCATGAATCTCAGATTTAGTGCAAGATAGTTATATTAGAATACATTAACTCTCTGTAGTGTACCCAGTGAACTGACAAGTGCGTGTGCAGCCTCGTATATCTAAATATATCCAAAGTGTCATGGACCACTGTTCATTCATTTTTGATTACCAATTAAAATATCTTTCGGGACAGCACAACGAACTGGGAAGTGCTAAATGTACTAAATACTTGAATGTGACTTGACAATTGTCCTGTATGCCCCAGGTTCTTCTTATCTTTGGACGTCTGCACAGTATGTGCTGTTTAGCAGAGCAAGCAGTGACCCATTATTACAACTTAAGCTATTTTGTTGTCCAAATAAGCCATTTCAAGCAAATGATACACGCAAATAACAACAAAGTATGCAATTATTTTTTCACTTCTTCACATTTTGAAGGTTTTGTCCAGTCATATTGTCATGAGTAGTTGGTACCTGGTAAAAATCAAACCATTTAAATTATTACCAAATGACCTCTGCTGACCTGTCATTCATCACTTAGCGCTGTTTAAGATGTGAAGCAGGCTTTATTCAACACTCTCAAAGTGAGCGCATGGCCGTGCACGATGAAGCAGCTTTGTCATCAGCATAAGTTTAAAAAAACACTGACTCAGCCTGACTCATGCTGTGCGGTGATGCGTTCACTGAAATACGTCCAACCAGTTGGTAGGTATGTTGCGTCCAGCCATCAAGTGTTCCCGCAGATTATTTACCCTTTGTGGCTGTCAGGCTAGTATTACTGACTGGTTATTTATGGTTCCATTATTAAAACTGAAAAAATATTTTATTTTAATTTTTTTAAATACCATCCGTTACTTCAACTGTCACCGCCTGCGTGCACCAACTAGCTGAGCTTTAGACGTAAGTTGCAGCTGTGTCCCAGTTCCACAACATGCACTGTTGCAAAAATTAAATTTGTTTATTATTCTGTTTTACAGACCGAATGCGAGAACGCGTTGTACTTCAGTATTTTTTTTTCACTGACAGGAACTGCACTGTACAGAGCCTGGTTCCACACCTTACGTTTGATGTTTGAGTCACGGGGACAAAGGAAGCCTTTCTGGGGCAGATTTCTTTTCATAATCATTTTGCTTTCCTGGCAATATTAAATAAACACAGTTGAGGTGCAATCAAACACATCACACAGGCTGATATGTAACCCAGCTGCCCCGACGTTGTATTATGCACGCAGCTTCTCCACAAAGGAAGACAAAGGACATTGTTCTGGCAGCGTTTTGCTTGTGCCTTCATTGTCTCCGCTCCGACTCCTTTTATGTCATCAGGGGGATTGTTCTTCCTCTGGGTCAGTTAAGGATGAAAACAGTGTTTTTGTACTGCTCCAAAAAGGTTGAAAAGGATGTTTTTCATGCGCGTCTGCTGTGGGAGTATTTTGCTAAGGCTGGTTACATGACTACTCTGTTTACCGGTACGCGCTTCATGGACACTATGTTCAGTTCTCATTGACTAACTTTTAAATCCTACAATTTTATCGTGTTCTTTGCTTGTCCTTGCGTCAAACTTGTATTCAGCTGAAATACTTTGTAAGCATTGCTGTGACTGATAATGACTCTCTCCCTCTCTTTTTTTTCTTTTTTAACATAGCAGTCCAGAAATGGGGCCCATGTTGCCCCACAAAAGGAGGCCCATCCATTACAACCTCAAGTTTACAAAGCAACTGATAAAAGAGACATTCCACCAGCCTGACTAGTTATCTGCCTGCTTTGCATAACTGGTCCAACATAAGTCCTTTTTGCATGTGCTGAATTTGAGAGGCAGCTTTTCTTTTAAATTACGCAGTCTACAGTTATTCTTATATGATAGCGTACTGAATGTTTTATTTCTACATTAGGTTTGCTTTAAAAAAGTAAACTTATTTTAATTTGACTGTATCTGTTGTGCACAAACTCATATTAGATACTCATATTACTTCAAAATGTGTTGGATGTAACTATTTCCCAGGTGGCTCCCAAGTATATGTACAACTAACAGATTGTTGAAAAAAGAAAAAAAGTTAAATAGGTGCAAAGTAACAGATCAATTGTTAATGGGTGAAATTCAACCTAAGAGGGAAAAAATAATTATAAATACCATTCATAAATAGAATATCTGACAGTGATACACTGTACACGGCTATACAAGACAGTTACAATATCAGTTACAGACTACATAATGACGTGATATAGAAATTTTTCTCTTAGCTTCTTGTTTACCAGTCGTGAGCAAACTTATTTGTCTTTTGTTTCTTCCCCATGTGAGGATGGAACAGTTTACTAATTGTGTTGAATCCTTTCGTATGCTCCCTGTACTCCTCCTCCTCCTCCACTGCCTTCTTGCCCTGCCGCCCTCCACCCAGAAGCGCTCGGACCTCGGCCGGCACGCCTTTCCCCAGGTAGTGGCAGGCCTTCTTCCCGTCGTCGTCCCTTTCGTTCACGTTAGCGCCGTAGGTTTGCACGAGCAAAACAATGACTTCAGCGTGGCCGTGTATGGCTGCGATGTGCAAAGGCGTGTATCCTCCGTGCGCCTTGCTGTTGACGTTCACGTGGGTGCCTCTCCTCCTGGAGACGTCCATGAGCTTGTGTATCATCTCGCCGTTGCCGTCCTTGGCAGCCCAGTGCAGAGCTGTGAAGCCGGACATGAAGTCTTTCCTCTGGGCCAACCGTGTGTCACGCAGCAGCAGAGCATTTATGTGACCCCACAGTCCAGACGCACACTTCACCAACCACTCATGGGCTAATGGCTCCAACGGCACAGAGTCAGAGTACTTGGCTTCTCCTGCTGGTGTGGTGGTCTTGTCTTGGGGCCTCGCGTCTGGAAAGCCAGGGAGCAGTGTCTCCTCCGTCTGTCTGCTTTTCCAACATTTGGATTCTCTCAGTGCGTCCTTCTTGAGAGAATTCAGATTTGCAGAAACTTTGTTTTCTCTTGCACTATGTTGGTGTGAAGTTTTGTGCTGCTGAACTTGGTGGTGCAACCCCTCCTGTGCTGCTGAAGAATCCCTCGGAGGGGATTTTACCGCAATGACAGCGAACACAGCTCCAGACTTCCCCGCTCTGCTCCCCTGATCCCCGGAGATGTTCAGGACTTTGACAGTGGTCGTGTCCGCGCTGTTAACACTTCTCGATGACAGCCTCCTTTTCTGCACGCTCTCTGCGTGCGCGTGTTTGGCATCCTCATAATAATTGCCATTCACTCCGGAGGGACAGCACACGTTATTGTTTTCGATGTCCGAGTAAATGATCCTGGCGGACTCCGCTCGACGCGGAGACGCGTAAGAAAAGCTCGCGTTCGGGCTCGAGAAACTGTCCTCCGCGTGCGTTTTCACCGACGCGTCCTCTCTAACAAAGTCCTGGTACCGTTTCTTCACGACCACAAACTTCGCCCCGTCCATCTGTTTGACCACGGCGACGCTGTTCACCAGCCTCTTGAAAAGGTCTCTATTGTGCAGCTTTTCCGCGGGATCACCGCAGTTGATGAGGCTCCCGAAATTATTCAGCAGCTCCGAGTTTTTCACTTTGCCCCCGCGCTCCAGTAAAAAAGACAACACGGATTCTTGGGTCAAAGACATCTTGTTCAACCGGACCGAAAGAAAATATGAAAAGAAATAGCAGATTAGCTCAAGTAAAGCCTAATCTCTCCCTCTTGTGTGTGTGTGTGTGTGCTCCCTTCTCTGTTGTCCTCCTCCAACCTGCTGCTTCCGGCGCTTCTCCAAACAAATCCACCCGCTTTTCAATGAGACACTCCCCGTTCAAAGTTTATCTCACCGTCGGTGGATGAGTGAGAAAAAAATGTTGTTGTTTTTTTTCTTATATGCTTTTTAAACGTGGAAGTCTTTTTTTGAATTAAGATAGTTGGAAGTATCAACGAACAGTTTAATAATTTAACAAGAGATATAGAGATAGACGACAGATATACAGATACAGATATATGCTTTAGTTTACTTCACATCAAGTCAAATTTATTAATCTTAAACAACATATTATGTGGCTTTTAATGCTTATTTTCGATAAACCGATGACGATAAATCACATTATTCAGACTTAGCTTATAAAGCAGTGGCCTACTACATGCCAGCACTAAATCCGCTGGAAATCACACAGTGACTTATCTGAGAAGGTCCATAATATTTTAAAGGCACAGCTTCCAAATCTTCCAAATCATCTTCCAAACACATCTTCCAAATCATACAGATTGGATGTTTATGATGGTTGTTTGAGAGCACTTTTAATTTCACTGTACATGTGACAGTGACAGTAAAGATCTGTTCTATTCAAAAACACGAAGATATTTTACTTAGTAATCAAATATGAATGAACACTGCTCCAAAGTACTTAGTATTTTATTTATTTTTATTATCTATGTAGCTGCACACACATATGTCAGTTCATTAAGTACGCTAGTGACGATGAATGCATTCCGATATATGATGGTTATCATGATGGTTACCATGTTCAACATTTGTTTGAATATAACCGAGAGATTCTGATTCTACTGTTTTCATTTTGCAGGCTCTGACTTGTGAAAATTGCTTAATCATCATGAAGAATCAGATGCATTACTGTCCAGTGTTGTTGCTCCAGTGAAGCCATTTTAATTTTATGTGTGGTCTATAACAACAGGCATGTTTTTATCCCGCATTGATCTAGAAAGTGACCATGGTTACAAATGAATTTATAACCTATATTACTCTAATATTTTAGGCATTTGCATTTGCATTCGCATTTGATAGAAATACTCAAGCCAATAGGAGGAATTTTAAAAGCAATTTTATTGTCTTACAATTGTGGAACTTGTTCGGGTGATCGAGCCACAAAACGACATTCACTGACAAAAGAAAATAATAATAACACGAACGGGCCTTTATGCTAAATTCTTATCAAACAACCAAAATTTAATCTGAAATAAATATAGAACAACAGTTAAATATTATTGCACTATTTGTGTGTGGGGGGATTTGGTTCCTGACTGTCTGTCGAAGCAGTTATCGTGATAAATCACGAACACCTCCCTCAGAGAAGTGGACTGAGCTGCTGTAATGTCGCCCTCCAGCACCGAGGGGGTGTTGCCTCCAAGTGGCCATATTGAGATGTATGTGAGTGTGTGTGTGTGTGATGTGGAGAGCAGGTCTGGCTGAAGACAGATAATTCCTGCGCACACAGACTCTGGTGACGATGGCGGCCGGTGACATAGATGTCTTCGCAGTAAGTACGATGAACCACCGTCCGTGCTGACTCGCGGTTTTGCTGTCTCCGCGCTATTAAACCGTCAAAAGGCGCATAATAATATGATTCAGGTGTGCGTAGGAGCGAGGGTGGTGGTAGTAGTGAGGCGTGTGCACAGTAGCTGCAGATCGCTGCGGTGATGGGAAAGCTCGTTGTGTGCAATGAATCGGGATGGAGACGGGTTTGGTAGCTGGAAAAACAAAAAACAAAACAACAACTGCCTAGTCGCCTCGATTGGATGAGCAATCTTTGGAAACGCACTTCAGCATCCGAACAGCACGGAGCCTGCGCATCGATAGTTTGTTGTTTACTGTGTCAGCGCCTCTGACAGGTGTGTGTGTGTGCACGGTGGCGGAATAAGCAGGAGCGTTTGGCCGAAACATGACAGCAGGCAGTAGGAGACTAGGTTAAGAGGATAAACATAAGTAGCAGCCTCTTGGTTGTGCTACGTGGACCTACTAGCTCCTCTGGATGCAGCATCACATTACTCTGTATGTGAATGCCTGCCCAATGTGCAATTCTTAGCCCTCTGTTAATTAAAACATAGCATCGTGCACGCCTGAGGATAAGTGTCTTGCATTATATAGATTGTAAGACTATGTTTAGTTAATGTAGTGTGAGAACATATGAAGGAGGGGTAGGCTATGGGTACCAGGGCAGCCAGCAGCTTGGATACCCTTCCACTCCGTGAAATAACATCTAGATAAAGAGCTCTTTGTATGTGAGTGTGTGTGTGTGTGTGTGTGTGAGAGAGAGACCGTGACAGAAACGGATGATTGTTGTATTGAACACATCCTGGTCCTCATGTTGAGCCTTTTGCAAGATGCCAGGGTCCCAGGGTGAGTCTGGTATAAGACTAACAAGTTCCCCTCTCAGGACGCCAAGTGATCGAGCCAGGGCAACATATAGTTAGCACTGTCCTATACAGAGTCAGCACATGTGTGTTTTTAACTTTATGTCAGCGAACATGGGACACGGAGGCAATACTGTGACTCTGTGGGTTTAAACTGTGAACTGTAAAAAAAAAAAAAAAAAAAAATAGAGATGAAATAGTGACCCCATTATAATAATCCCCAGAAATTAATCTGCAACTATCCTGATAACATATTATTGTTAAAATAATTCATGAGACCAAATAGCCCATCTTAAATATGATTTTCTTTTTAATAAACCATATTTATAATCAAACCATTTCCTGCCTGTAGTGTTAAAGTTATTAATAATAGTAGTAATAATAGTCCTTATCCTAAAACCTTACAGACTGCTAATTCATTTAAATTATCCTGTTGTCTTTTAGTTTACCCTGGGATATTCACGCAGAACCTTTTTATAGATGGGTCTGTTCAGCGTGTTAAGTGGAAGGGGCAGATGATCTCATTTGCAAAGAATGCTTTTAAGCTTAAAAGCAGTGTATGGGGATGGGATGCGGCAGCTTTTAACCTCCCCATTTTAACGACTTTCCTCAGATATTTACACGCACGAGATGAATATGATGACATGACGCTGAAATGCGAGCAATAATCTTTGTCCTGTTTGTTTCCAAAACACGCCTCTTCAGAATGAAGAAAAGCGAAACGTGGAGCTCGGCGGCCATGTGGGCTTTGACAGTCTTCCAGATCAGCTCGTCAGTAAATCGGTTGCTCAGGGATTCTGCTTCAACATCCTCTGTGTGGGTACGTCTGAACGCAGGCGAAGGAAGTGCCAAGGGCAGCGCCTTGAATGTCACATTCACTCGTTCGGATTTTTGGACCATTAATGCATCGCTTTTCCTTTTCCTTGAAGGCGAGACGGGGATAGGGAAGTCGACACTGATGAACACTCTCTTCAATACGATGTTTGAAAACGAGGAAGCCAGCCACTATGAGCAAGAGGTGCAGCTTCGCCCACAGACGTATGACCTGCAGGAGAGCAATGTCAACCTAAAGCTGACCATTGTGCACTCTGTGGGCTTTGGGGACCAGATCAACAAAGAGGACAGGTACACACTGTTAATAGATGTTTGAAGTCCAAACCAAAAAAAAAAAAACCTTACCATTTCTCTTGGTGATATCAGTGCCAGCTATCAACCACTCCCCCCTCCTGCTCCTGTATTTAAGCCAACACACTTCCTGATAGTGGGATTTAAAACGAGCTGTTGTTTGCATGTGAATTGAGTGAGCAGAAAGGCAATAAGGGAATGACTGGTAAAACAAAGGCAGAATAATAGTCGGTTGAGTGCTCCAACAGCAGGAAGCATAAAACTCTGGCATACTTGGCTGTAGCGCTGTTGAGTGCAGAGTTTGTAACCAGGATACCAACACGACTCTCAGACAACAAGGAGTGAAAAATGTAAAGATAAAATGTCCTCTGTGTGTGTGTGTGTTTCTTTCTTTTTTTTGTTTTTGCAGCTATAAACCCATTCTTGAATATATCGACGCCCAGTTCGAGAAGTACCTCGAAGAGGAGCTGAAAATAAAGCGATCCCTCTTCAACTACCACGACACGAGGATCCACATCTGCCTGTATTTCGTCGCTCCCACCGGACACTCGCTGAAGTCCCTCGACCTCGTCACCATGAAGAAACTGGACAGCAAGGTGACAAGAGGCCGAGGCTCCGTGTGCTCCAGAAGTTACTGCTGCTTGTTGCCCCAGTCTGTTGCTCACAGTTTAACCGGTTCTCTGTGCAGGTGAACATCATCCCTGTTATTGCGAAGGCCGACACCGTGTCCAGGAGTGAACTGGACAAATTAAAGATCAAGATTATGAGTGAGCTGGTCAGCAATGGGGTGCAGATATATCAGTTTCCTACAGAGGATGAGGCTGTTGCGGAGATCAACTCCTCCATGAATGTGAGTCCTACAAACACTCATACATACAAAAGACAAATACTGACCTTTTCCAGTGCTAAGTTTACTAATCCATACTAATCCATTGTGTTATGTTTTAGCATATTGTAACAGTATCCATACTTTGTATAGACTCATCTTCCCTTTGCTGTGGTTGGAAGCGTAGAAGACGTTAAAGTAGGAAATAAGATGGTGAAAGCGAGGCTGTATCCATGGGGATCAGTGCAGGGTGAGTTGAATTATATTAATTTCATCACGAATGTCCTCCAAACGTGACAGTCGTTTGATCACACGCCTGCTGCCAAAGCTATTATTAGTTTTTCACTTTTTAGCGTTTCGAGATCGTGATTGTGTTGTGTGACGAGCGCAGCGTGAACAGACTCGACTGCAGACTTTTCAAATGACGGACCGTCTCTTTTGCTCCCAGTGGAGAACGAAAACCACTGCGATTTCGTGAAGCTGAGGGAGATGCTGCTGCGTGTGAACATGGAGGATCTCCGGGAGCAAACACACGCCCGACACTATGAGCTGTACCGCCGCTGCAAGCTGGAAGAGATGGGCTTCAAGGACACGGGGCCTGACAGCCAGTCGTTCAGGTGGGATTAGGGTCGGCGGTTACGAAACGCATCCGGGCAATTTACTGCATGAAAACATGATGTTGAAGCTGCAGTGATAAATTGTTTTTAATCATAAACCGGGCATGAATATTCATTTTTAAACGATGAACTAAGGTGTGAGTGAATTAATCCCATGTGGGTTTTGTGCAGTATTAATCTGATCTGGGTCAACCATGTTTGTGTCCACTAAGAGAATAACACAACTAACTGACTGTTTTGCCACGCTCAGGCAAACCTCAGCCAGCCTCATTAATGTGTTTACATCTCTAGGTGGTAGGACCGTCACTGGACTTTTACGAAGCTGCTATAATGGAAAAGGACCGTGAAATTAGGCCTGGGCAAACTGCAATGACAGACTTTTTAAATTTGTCTTTTACCAACTTCATCCAATGTTATGAAAGGTCACCACATACACAATTCCCCCCACAACATACAAGTTTTTCCTGCACTTCTCTAGACGCCGTGGAAAATATTCAGAATTCACTTTATATATCATTATGCAACACAAGACAAGACAAGACAAATGTAAAAAATAATCAGGTAATCTGCTGCAGACCCTTCCTGTCACCCTGTGATGCTTTCAAGTGCTCCTCTGTAAAAGATAACGAGAATTCGTCACAGAAAAGCAGCTGTCCCAGTTCCCCACGTACGACAATCAGCTGCCTGGTTTAGTTGACGTTCAGCTGTAGGTTGATCTCTGCGCACCACGGTGAATAATTGTCAGTTTCCTCTTGATACATATTCTCGTAATTCAAAAGGAGGAATAGATATATAATTAGAATGATATAATTAGGTACACAATTAATCACCTATCATATTCGAATAAATGTATAATTTAACAAGTCCAAAAAAAGAAAACTTAGGAGTTTAATCAACTGGTGGGTGATAAATGGAAGTAAAATAGTGTCATATTATAAATCTATGAATGTAGTCAAGAAAAAATTTCGATAGGAGCACAATGAAAAAACATGACATAATTTTAGACGATTTATTTAGTTTTATCTGAACCTTTCGGTCCTTTCATGAATTAATCCAGAGATTAGCCACTTGGAATATTTCCAGTTCCAAATTTTACTTGTTACAGCCTGTCTTCTAGCCAGCGTTAAAGATATCTGAACAGACAAAGACCTATCGTGCAGCAAAAGTCATCGTAACATTGCCTTGACCCTGTTGTTCAGCCTCCAGGAGACGTATGAAGCCAAGAGGAAGGAGTTCCTCGTGGAGCTGCAGCGCAAAGAGGAAGAGATGAGGCAGATGTTCGTCAACAAAGTCAAGGAGACAGAAGCGGAGCTGAAAGAAAAAGAAAAAGAGGTGAGGACTGCGACACCGTCGTGAACTAACCGGTCGTTGATGCGAGTGCCGTGTCTCACGTTTGCGCCTTGTCATGATCCTCTCCAGCTCCACGAGAGGTTCGAGCAGCTCAAGCGGATGCACCAGGAGGAAAAGAAAAATCTGGAGGAGAAAAGACGAGAGCTGGAAGAAGAGATGAACGCCTTCAACAGGCGAAAGGTTGCGGCTGAGACACTGATGGGACAGGCGCTCCAGGGCTGCTCGCAACAGCCGTTCAAGAAGGACAAGGACAAAAAGAAGTAAGTCTGGTTTTCTGTGTAGTTGCTCCGTGGTTATTCTCTCATGCTCCACGGCCGTCAGCAGGAACACAAATGCCATCAACCATTAATAACGCTAAGATGTCTCAAGCTATTCAAGGATAATTTGTGAAATGTCACACATACATTATATCCACAAGCCAAGGACGTGTATTGTCTGAGCCAGCCTCTGTGGAGTTGATCGGGGCGAGGGGAGGGAGCTGTAGAACGTGATTAATGAGATAGTGTCATCTTCCCAGAAGCCATGTTGGCTCAAACGCTGATGCAGGGACAGATTCAGACTGACACCGTGTGCCCAGACTCAGTAGGAAGGGTCACAGCTTGCATGACACAGCCTGATGCTTTTGTCTCTGCAGGCTGACCTGCCAGACTGTATCTCAGGCAGGGGCACTCCTGTTTACATTGGACTGGTCTCACCGATGTTCACGCCATGTGCAACAAAGATGATACTCAGACATCCTGCATAGAGCTCTAATCATTCTTGCAGGTGGAAACATTACATGTCAGTTTGAATTATGCATGGTCAGAACTCACACACACGGTTTGAAGCTATGATTAGCCTTGAAACCCACAGTCACAAAGCTGCCTCCGTGATCGGTCAGATAGGACGTAATGGGGGGAAAACGCGTAATGCTACGATGTGCTGACAATGTCGTGACTAATGGTCATAATCCAGTTTTCAAAAGAGCAAGAGTGTTTGCATATACTCAATAAATGTGCACAATATAATGTTTTATATCTAAGAAGATGAGCAAATAGATGTTAAAAGCTTGTGAATGTTTAGCCAAACCTCATTTGTTTTTCAAATGACAGAGTAAATTCTAATATGCAGCTGCTCCTGGTGATTGGTGGGTTAGCCATGCTCCATATGTGGCATCAGTGTCCGGTTAGATTCGACCTCAAAAACTAATTTTTACAGTTTTATGACCTAAATTTGACGAGTAATTGTTTTCCATGGCAAATTCTATAAACAAGTGTCAAATCACTACTTGGGCCTAAAACCTTGCAGAATGCAAAGGAAACAATACATTTCCAAACACCGTTTCATTCCATTTTCATTCACCCTTATTATTTTCATTTCTGTCACACATCAAATCCTTCATTGTTTTTCTTTTGCCATATTTTGTCTTATTTCTTTCCCCCTTTCAGTTGATTTGTGGATCCTGGAATGTGTCTGCCGTCAGCATGGGAAAAAGAGACACATGTCGTGTCTGATATTACTTACTGACACTGTACGTGTGGACTGACTAAACACGTATGTGAGCCTGAATAACGTGAGCCACTGTGTACTTATGGATCAAATAGGGTAGCTTTGCTCAGTGTACTTAATTTGTCCCTAGCGCTGACTGTGCCCGACACATGATAACAAATGCGTGGACTGTTTTCATAACTCGGTAGCTTGTGTTGTTTTATGTTCTCGTCATGAATGTGTTGTAAATTTAAGTCTCTGGTTCTCAGTGAGACGCTAACAGGACTTAACAGAGACCATCAGTCACTGACTGAACTGAGGGTTGTGAGTTTTTTTTAAAATTAGTAATTGTGTATATTCAGTCATTCATACAATGGTGTGTATGTAATGTAGATAATAGTCTTTTAATTGCTTGTATTTTGAGATAAGATAATGTAACTGTCTGGAGTTACTAAACAGAGTATATTTACGACGGTTTGCAAGTGAGCGAATATTTTGCCTTTATTTACATTCCAATAAACAGTGACATTGGAAAAAGGAATAAAGCATCAGTTCGTTTGTCATCTGAGCCCATTCCCCTTCCCTTAGTGGACTTTCATCACATTTGTATTATTCAAAGCATTTTATATTACAGCCATTTTGCCACGACGTACACAAACACACATCTAATATATGAATTTCCTAACAATGTTTATATTGTTCCCATAAAGCTCTGTTTGATTAAAGCTTCAGTTTGGTTCAGCGCTTATTAATTAAGCTTTATCAGTATTTTTACTAAACTGTGTTAGCGTTGTTGAGTTTTGTGTAGTGAACATAATGACTGCTGCTTTTTTTTTGCAGGATAAATGACATGTTTTGTTTTCTTTCCTTTTCATAGCTTCTTTAGTCTTCCATCTGCGTGCTCCTTAACCTCAGGAAGGAATTTGAATTAGGAGACATTCAGCCGCATCGAAACTTCACAGACTAACAATCGAGTGTATTATTTTTACAACGCTTAATAAAAGTTTTATAGAAATTTAACATCCCTGGAAATGAGAGTCAGCCTGAAGTCTTCCATGTCTACTAAACCTTGTCCTTTTAAGCTTTTAAACATCGCACTGTAGCATGGTCTGTGCATGACTCCCTAACTTCATTCCCATGAGTGTTAAAACATTGCCAAAATTGCAGTTTTTTTTGTAATGAATGTGCTATTTTCTTTTCCATGTTATGCTCGTAGTTCATGACTGATACCAATTTACACTGTGAAATATATGGTATAAACTGACATGAAAATGCTGTTGAAGTCTGTATATGTTTTAAATCATATTATGATTTAGAAGCACTTTAAACCAATCATAGTTCAGATGCTATTTTTAGCCATATCTATAGTCATACATGGCTCCATACTAACCTGTGAGACTTTATGTTGTGTCTTAAAGATATAGATAGAAGTATTTCATAGTAAACTGTAAAAACTCTATATTCTGTTGTTACTTGAAAAAGCCCTGGATGTATATACAATCAGGATTGAATCTCTTATTGTGAGTTGATCTATATGGTGGTCTCTGTGTGGGCCCACTTGCAGATTTGTAAATCCTGTGCTAATAAAGAATTACTTTATTGAAAATGTGTGTTGTTCTCTCTGTAGCTGCACTTTTAAAGCAGAAAAGACAAATGAGCTGCTGGTGGTGGTGGTGTTAGGCTGTGGCCTGCTCTCAGCAGATTCCTTCCAGATTGTTCTAGAAACCTGACTACAGGCCTCGCCTGAAGAGGAAAGGACAGAATTATATGCTAAGGCCTGCTGTATGAAAACATTTGAAACGTTACCCTTTCAACATATATTGTGCAGTTTTCCTCCAAATGTGCTGTTTTGTTTTCTGTTATTTCCCACCACTTTAGGAAAGCAGTACATATTTTCTTGGCTTCTGTTTAGCAGAATTGTAAAACAATCCAGCTGTGATTCGCAAGCTGTGCAGATAAGCGATTAGTGATATTGCTGTTTATTGATAAAAATGAATTTAATATCGTCATATTTTATTTCATTACTGTTAATTATAAATCAGAAAACAGCAGGACGCTATTTCCAGACATGTCCCGCCTTCTCCATTGCGATTGGTCCTCCAGGCTACGGAGGGCGGGGCCTATTGCTAAGCGACCGGTGGTTTAACCAATAGAAATACAGAATCATAAACGTCATCCGGTGATAGCCAATGAACGCTCGCCATATTTGGTCATGGGCTTGGTTTTATGTCTGCTTTAAGACCTAAACGGTCCTTTTCCCCATCGCCTAACGCCAAGGGTAGGGGGGTGTGCATAGGCAGAAATTAACCTATGCTTAAAACTTTCTTTAGTGAAAGTTCATACTTACACTTTTTTTGTGTTTTAAAACTCATTTCATTCGCTTATTGAAAGCGCTTGGACTCTTTTTTTTTTTATACATAACATCAAGACCAACCTAACTATCAAAGGTGAGTAAACTATAAGCTTTTCTCTGTATCACGTATTTTAAGTTAATATGTTTGATGAATAGTGTTTATAAATCTAAAAAATGAGGTAGTGTCGGTGTCAGTCTCGAGAAAACTGAATAAAAAAAAGGAATGAAATCGACTTTAGCTAGCGTTAGCAGTTGTTGCTAACAGTTGCGTAGTCACCGTAACGTTTTCTTTTTACTTTATTTTCCCATAAGTGTGTTACACGACCCTGCTATTGTTGTGTCTCGTAGTTTTAGTCGTAGTTCTGAATTGTTACCGCACTTTTGCTGCGTGTTGTAAGCGGAGTTAGCTCCTTTCGGTGCGTGCGGCAGAGACATGTCCAGACATGATCCAGGTCCTGGCCCCCGCACCCGAGGCCTCGTCATTATACAACTCTCATTACACATACGAAAACTGTAGATGTCACTTAGATCAAGACTCAAGTGTGTGGTGACTCAAGTATGTTGCCACAAAAGAAGGGAAACTTGCTTTTGTCGCGACCCTGTTATGTATCCGTGTTGTGTGACCTCGTCTAGTCCAGTTGAGTCCAGTTCAGTGACAGCTGTGAAGAGAAGTCTTGTTACTGGATAACTTTCAAATATGGAAGCAGTTTTATGGTTGGAAAAACACCCTAAGAATATACACCATTAATCCTGATTTAGAAGAATAAACTGCAGTTGTTTTATGTCCTGGCCCTGTGTAGTTACAAACTAGCACATACCTTTACACTCACTTGCCAATTAATTTGGTGGACTAATGACATTAAATGTGTTCTTATGTAACAGCCCTGCCCCCTGAGACCTAAGCTTTAGCTTGGTATCCATTTTTTTTTATTATTATTTCTCCAAGCTATTTAGGATTAGTAGGATCTTAGAAGTATAAAAACTAAGTATCATCTTGGAACTGGAAGTAGTTTTTGGATAAAACAACATCCTCATATGTTGACACAGGGATTATTTCACTCAATATTATAATAAAGTCACCAATATGTAACAAAATACAAAACTGAACATGGCTTTGCAAAGACAGAATTGCAAATAATGAATTCTCAGTGTCCTCAAACGAGTATTTGCTAATTAGTGAAGTTGTAGCCTGTTACTATTGATAAAATTTGTTACGTTTGTGCACCATATTAAACTAGAAAACTTAATAAGCATACAAAACAAGTTTCAACTCTACAATTTCATGAGGTTTTGTACCATATCCACTTTTGTTATGTGATTGGTTGCAGAATAAATCCACTGAAATACCAGCTAGACACAGGGTCTCGAGGTTAAGATCTATTGATTCAACTGTGTTTTCATTTTGGAGGCTGTGGTTTGTACTGTTGAGTTCTTTTGTGTTGCAACAAAACACATTTCTATTATTTTGACAACCACATGTAAAGGCCAGACTGAATAGCAGCACCACAAATGACAATCCTCCAAAAGAATCATTTAGTTGAAATATCACATTTCTAACATAATTTCAGCAAAACTACACATTGTAGCAGTCATTTGAGGGTTTTTGTGCAGCACTGTCATTAGAATTAATTTTTTTCAACAGCGTACCAAAGGAACTAGGATGAGAGTATATAGTCTTGCACGCAATCTTAAGGATTGAAATTTGGAGACAAAAATGTGTTTTGGGGGATTAAGTTTCATTGAGATCTTTTTTTCTGCCCCCTCAGATGCTTGACACAGTAGCAGGACCCGGGGCACAGCCCTTTGCAGCTAAGCTGAAGGCCCTGATGGATCTGGAGGGTCGATACCAACCAAAGCTGAGTGGCTTGAGGTTAATCGAGGGCGCCCAAGACAATGGTCTCAGAATGACCGCCAGGCTGAGAGAGCTGGAGGTGAAGGATCTGCTCACTCTGACCAGATTCTTTGGTTTCAGCTCAGACACCTTCTCACTGGCTATCAGCTTGCTGGATCGATTCCTCTCTGCAATGAAGGTTTGTAAATATAGCAGTGCTGCTAATGCACATACTTGCCAGTTTTCCCTCTCTAATTTAGTCTAATTTAATCTTGTGTCCTACAGATTCAGCCCAAGCACCTGTCCTGCGTGGGCCTGTGCTGCTTCTACATTGCCGTTAAGTCCTCGGAGGAGGAGAAGAACGTGCCCCTGGCCAACGACCTGATCCGCATCAGTCAGAATCGCTTCACAGTGTCGGACATGATGAGGATGGAGAAGATCATCATGGAGAAGCTCTACTGGAAGGTGAAGGCCCCCACAGCCCTCCGCTTTCTCCGCCTTTTTCACAGCCACATCCAGGAGCAGCTCGACACTGAGAGGTAAGGACAGACGGCCCTGTCAACCTGCAGGGCCGAGCTATGACTCAACAAGATGATATTCACTCAAATCAGATGTGTCGTCTCATGTTTGGCTTGAAAAATAACACTAACCTGAAATATCTTTGGGCTAAAAACAACAGACTGATTGAAATCATATAGAGTTTGTGTTAGGGAACAAATGTGAAATCATGTCCTTAAAATTACTGTTTCGCATTATTATTGCATACACATTTGCAGTTGTGACACTAAAAACTTATTCTTTTTACAGCAAGAACATCCTGAGCCTTGAGAGACTGGAGGCACAGCTGAAAGCTTGTCACTGCTCATTTGTCTTCTCCAAAATAAAGGTAGGTCAAAATGGCTGTTTTTTCAACATTTTAAGTAATGACCTATTTCCAGTTGGAAATACGTAAGAAGAGTTTATGTGCATGTTATCCAGCCGTTCACCTTTCAAACCATGAAATGGTTTAGATCATTTGTACCGACAGGTCATACGTTGACCATCTATACTGATTAATTTCTGTTTTTAACACGTGTCACAACTTTTCTGCCAGTCTTGGGAATAAAATAGTTTATTTGTGTCTTTTTCCCTGCAGCCCTCTCTGCTTGCCATGGCTCTCCTTTGTTACGAGGCCCAGGAACAACATGACCCAGAGCACGTCGACAACGTATCTGAGGCCCTGAAGAGTCTGCAGCAGCAGCTGAATGTAAGTCCCACTCTTAAACAAATCCACTGAGCTCAGTTATTTGGGATTGCCTTAAACGATTAATTTCCATATATGTCAAAATGAGGAACTGAATAATCGTAACATAAATGTTTGTGATGATGATTGTTGCCGAATGCTGATAAGAAGTACGTGTCACCACACACATCTGATCAGTTCTTTCTGCTCTGCACAGATCAGAGACGGGGACCTGGTGTGTGTACGCGAGTTGGTCGGAAAATGCCTGGCTGAATATGCCACCACTAAGTGCTCCAAGCCTAACAGCCAGAGACTTCGCTGGACTATTTCGGGAAGAACTGCACGTCAGCTGAAGCACAGCTACTACAAGATCACTCATCTTCCCACCATACCTGAGTCAGCTTGTTAAAACCGAGGCTTAGGGTGACCTTACATGCAGAGAAAGATTACAGCTGTCCCCACTGTTGCGTCTTTGCTCTCCGGCTGGATGTAATTGTTGGGTGATGTGTCTGCAGTTTGGTCACCCGCTTACACCTCCACTTATTTTCTTTACAGATGTTCATCACCGATGATGGGTTTCTTTAAGGAAGAGCTATAACACAAAGTTAATTTTTCACCATACATTGATCAAGCACACTCTATTTTACGTGTCCCAATGACAAGGAGTAACGTTTAGTCAGAAAGGTTGATTCACTTCCATCCTGCTAAGTTTTACTTTCTTGGTTGAGTTGCTTGCACAGGTGTACAGTATGTACTCGTTTAAATCCGTACCAAGGTGTTTGGTATTTCCTGGAACGGGTTGCTGGTTTTAAGCAAATAAGTATAGAACCACCTAGGTCCTCAGTCCACTATGTGGAAGAGGAGGGAGAAGGATTTTGTGAACAGCAAAAATGGAACCAAGAAATCGGGCCCAAGATCCTTAACTCCCACCCTAGGTTGCTAAACTGTCCTGAATGCACACTCCTACCCAAGGTGATGATTTTTTTTTTGTTTTATTTTGTTAGTGGCGAGGGAAACGAAGCTAGTGACGATCCCGTCACATATAGCTAACCGTACGGTTCAAGCTGAGATGTTATCAGCGGTTACAGATGAGTTGTTTTCACCAATTGTTAAATTTGTGGACACAGTGAAGCACCACAAGTGTTGATTGCTTTCAGTTGTCAGATAGACATAGAACACACACACAAAAAAAGGTCATTGCAGTGGAAATGTAGGTTGCAATTTGTATTGCATTTTCTTTCCCAGTTTCCCAGTCTGGTATGTTTTATTTTAGTGACAAAAATAAAATGTGTTCAAATTCAAAGTGGCAAATTGAATAAACCATCTGATTAACCTATGTCCTTGTACCTTTCAATAAAACTTTATTGAAAAGTTATTGCTGCGCGTGTCCTTCTCATTCTTTCATTTCTCTTTTGATCTTTTTACGACCACAATGAACAGTTCCTATAGACTTTCTCTTGTATAATGAACTTTGCAACTTGGCAAATCAGGCTTAAACTATATCAGTCCTTTGCAGCTGAGACAATCCAGATGAAAGGGCTGCTGTGAAAGAGTTTCTTCAAACAAAGTCTTACAAACCAGCCAATATTTGAGTTCCTTTGAAGGCAAATCTGTTTGACTCCTCATCACAGATGACCTGATAAGTCCATTGTTCCTCTGCATGTCACAGATGATGCGTAGACTCTAGCATGTTCTCGGCTGAGCTCATGGCCGCGGTCACTTCTGTAAACTGGAAAAGTCTGGACCACCACCAGCAAAATTCCCAGAGATCTCTGCTCCGCTGAAGTCAAATCCAGGATTCTAACAAAGGAGAAGAACAATAACATAACTAGAGAAAAGACTAGAATCCATTTTTAACACATTGTACAAAAACTGTTTTGGGGATTCCCTCAGAAAATCACATTTGTTACAAATTTTCTCTTCTCAAATAACTAACATCAGCTGAAGAGTATTCTTGTTTCTACGTGATGTCACCGCTCTCAAAACAAAATGTAAATAATAGTATTTAGCTTGACTAACTATTAACTACTGCTTAACACGAACATTATAAATGATTAACAGGAACAATTTTTCAGGTGCCAAACTGTCCTTGAAAAAAAATGTATCAACTACTTATCTTTTGATAAGGTCTGCAGACTAATTATTCATGTATTTATTTATTTATTAATTCATTTATTTTCACCACTCTACTCCCGTTGATTAAAACATTTTATTAATGACGCTGATATTTAAGAGGCGAAAACATGATGGCTTATTAGAGCAAGAAAACAGTATGGCCATTTATTAGTGAACTAGCTACGTTTATAGCAGAAGGACATAACACAGAACATGAATTATTATCATACCTGAAAGAAAGCATGAAGCATTTATTTATAAAGTCCAAGGCTGTGAGCCCTTTGTTGTTTTTGATTAGAACGAAGCACCGACACGTTTCAGCCATGTGCCCACGTGCAGAAGAAATATATGACAGGTACCACAGTGGGTGTGCCACTCATAATGCTGTCCAAACAGTGTGTGATACGGTCAATCCCACTTCAGATGGCAGTGAAACTAACCTCTCGCTGAAACCTCTCCAGAGTGAGCTTCCTCTGCATCTGGTCCTGGACCCAGGCGTTCGCACAGTACTCCCCCTCCAGCAGGGAGGACCAGCAGTTCCCTGCCTCTCTGTTGGTCTTCATCAGAATGATCCGGATGAGACATTTATCCTCTGAGATGAAGAAAATCAAGGAAACGGGAGAGAGACGTGAGGCCGGCTGTGGTACATTTAAGACTTAAGAGAGGTCTGGTGATGTTTACTAGTCGACAAACCTACCGAGTGTCCATGTAGCCTCGTCAGATACGGTCGTGCCAAACAGCTTTCCCTGGCGGATAGGAAAAACAACAAAAAAGTCAAGTTAATATCTTATTGTGCAATTGTATTGTTGTGACTTTATGATTTAACTGAATGAATGAATGAGTTTGCTGGATGCATGAAATGTTGAGATGCCCAGAGAAAGCCTTAACGAATACATTATTTTTACTTCCTGCTATCAAAAGGCAAAGCAAAGACATCCAGGAAACAGTAAAGAGATCTGACTGTGGATGTCCTATATTTATTTAAACATTTCTCTATTAAAATGACGCTTAGTGTCACAGCCCATCTCCGAGCGCCCTCCCCCAGGATCTTACCTTAAACACCTCCTTCCCTTTGACCTGCAGCTCGATGTCTCTGGATCCTAGATGGCACTTGACCTCTTTGGCAGACGTCCCGTGAGGCACATTGACTTCGATGAAGACCTCCTCCATGGTCTGGTACCAGGAGCCCCAGGGGGTCTTGCATGGGACGACACCGCTCCTCTCCTCGAAGTGAACCGACATGCTTCTGCTAAACAGGTCAGATAACGTCGGCTTCACTTAATGTTTACAGCGGCGGGAGAGCTGCCAGTTTAAATATCGTGTTATTGGAAATAGCTAAACGAAGATATGTTTCAGTTTCTGATATTATGTTGATGTTTTGCCCCTCTCTCTGGCTCCAAACTTCTTCTTCTTCTTCTTCTCTGTGTGGGTTCATTCATTTCCGGCTATGAACGTCATTGTGGCGGCAGCGCCATCTGGTGTCTGATAGGAGTAACTGCAGGAAGTAAACCAGTTCTCATTTGACACTAGATAGTCTGGGTCACAGCCTTTTAACATGGATCATTATTCAATTTGATTTGTTACATTGATTTTTTTTAATAGTCTTAATTTAGCAACAAAAGAAACTGTTTGAATCCAGTGTTTGTCTAAAAATGGACAGGATTTGCTAATCTGTTAATTAGATTACCGGTCCTGCCTCAGTGCCACCTGTGTCCACATGCACACTTACCAGTCACTTTGACGGAATCATAAAACGGCTCTTTTGGATCCGTTTGGATTTTACTCCCCTCACATGCGGTTTTACGTTGTATGAGCTGCTGGGGAAGTTGGCTAAAAAGTTGACAGCTGCTGCCAAGGATGGCCGTCCCCTCGTTTACTTTGGTTACTTTAATCTGCTGGATAAGGTGAGTCTTCTGTCTGTGCTTAAACATGCCTCAGATTACATTTCATTCCATGCTCTTTTTTTTTCCTTCAGCAGTTTAGGCAATGTATGGGCAAATGAAAGGATATACTCTGACAACATCACTCGCATTTTGGATAGACTTTTGGACGGCTATGACAATAGACTGCGGCCTGGTTCTGGAGGTACTTCAAACTTAACACCTTAAAGTCTTCAACCTAAAGTTTGATCTATTTAAAATACACTGCATTCGTGCTTTACGTTGCTGATGACCGTTGCAGGTGGTATCACCGAGGTGAAGACAGACATCTTTGTCACCAGCTTTGGACCTGTTTCAGATGTCGAGATGGTGAGATACCACGGCTGAAAGAAGATGTGCATGTCCCGACTGTGGGTAGCGTTTCAGATATGAGCAAGCTGCCATGAGACCATTTAATGAGCTTTAATCTGTTTGACCAGCCCTATGACTCCATTATTGATGGCCTCTAAATCAATATGACAACATGTCAGACAGAGGGAATGGATGAATGGATTGATGAATGATTATCTGGGATGAGAGGCATTCATCACTGCCTCGTCTTCTCCCTTCACCTTTCACTGAATGCCGAAATACCTCTCCAGTATTATCCGTTTGGGTGAATTATATATCGCCATCTAAAGTTAAAGCTTTAAGATTTAGAGAATTTTATTTATTTATTTATTTATTTCGCATCCATTAACGTGCTCTGCTCCTGCTCCAGGAGTACACCATGGACATGTTCTTCCGTCAGACGTGGGTCGATGAGCGGCTGAAGTTCGAGGGCCCCATCGAAATCCTGCGGCTGAACAACCGCATGGTGGACAAGATCTGGACGCCGGACACTTTCTTCAGGAACTCCAAGAAGTCCATTTCCCACAACATGACCACGCCAAACAAGCTCTTCCGCATTATGCAGGACGGGACTGTCCTCTACACCATGAGGTGACCTAATGAGAAAGTAAAGCTGTTGCCTTGGCAAAGATGTCTATTCTAGGCATCTGGTTTACAGAAAGAGACTGATTTCTGTGCACCCTCTCTTTGCTAGACTGACAATTAGTGCAGAGTGTCCAATGAGGCTCATGGATTTCCCCATGGACGGCCATGCCTGTCCTCTCAGGTTTGGAAGCTGTGAGTATAGGAAAAACATTTACATACAGAAATGTGCACAAATGAGCTGTCTGTTTTCCTAAGTAATTTTTTTTGTTTTTGTTTCAGATGCATACACCAAAGATGAAATAAAGTTCACCTGGAAGAAGGGGCTAGTAGATTCCGTTGACTGTCCCAAAGAGTCGATAAGTCTTCTGCAGTACGACCTGCTGGGACAGACTTTGTCCAGCGAGATATTCAAGTCAAACACAGGTAAAGCTCGCGGTCAATTGTCAGGTGGAAGTTTAATTAAAAAATACTGAATCTTAGAAGAGAAAGAGGTCAAATGAGTACCTCCAGTCTCTGCACTAGTGTCCATTACTCCCCCACAGCAGGTTGATATAAAAGCAAAGAGCTCCTTGAGCAGCCATCTAAGATGCTTAAGTGGTCAGGCCTAATGCGTACGGTGTTCCTTAAAAAAGAACTACATGGTTTAAAGCCCAGCGGATGCACCGGCAGAGAGGAGGGAGGATGGAGATGTGTGTGTGTGTGTGTGTGTGTGTGTGTTTGAGCATTTTTCTCATTTCACCAGAAGAAAACACTTCTCTGCTGAGAACACGTTTTTGGAATCGAGAGAGAAAAGATAAGGCAGGCTCCGAAAACGTAGAGAGGATGCAGAGTGAAAGAGGGGACGCTTGTGCGTGTGCATGATGCAGCATGTTTTGGTGTGCGAACGGCTGCATGCATGTGTTTAGACAGAGGCAGTGTTACGCATTGTGGCACTGCATGCTCTCCTCCTGCCCCCACCTCACTCGCTCCTTCCTCTTCGATTTTATCCCAATTTCAAATGTCTGCTGTGCTCCTTCCTCTCTTTTCTCCCCCTCCCTCCCTCCCTCCCTCTTCTTTCTTCCTGACTGTCACATGCTACCTCACAGTTAGCAGGCTGTGACAGTCATAAATGCACCAATATGTAGCTATATGTTTCTCTCAGGATGTGTTCCGGTTCAAGGGCAGGCAAGGGCATCCATTCTGTGTTACACCGCTCCGTCCCTCGGGGGCTTCTGCCTTCACACTTTCTGTTTATCTCACAGGTCAGTACTCTGTGCAGGTGGTCCATTTCCTCCTGCAGAGGAAGCTGGGCTACTACCTCATACAGACCTATATCCCTCTCATAATGGTTGTTGTCCTTTCACAAGTCTCTTTTTGGATCAACAAAGAGTCAGTTCCTGCACGCACAGTCGCCGGTACGCACGTCTTTCCATCAATCTCAGGCTTTTAAATGTTTTGAGATCAGTCTGACTTCTGTCTGTGATTCATAAATGCTCTCCTTCAGGCATCACCACAGTGCTGACCATGACCACCTTAAGCATCAGCGCCCGGGAGTCCCTGCCCAAAGTGGCCTATGCCACCGCCATGGATTGGTTCATTGCCGTGTGTTTTGCCTTTGTGGCGTCGGCCCTCATTGAATTCGCAGCCGTGAACTACTTTGCCACCCTGCAGGCCCGCCGCCTTAAAAAGGAGAGAGCCAGACAAGACAATCTTGAGGTGTTGGCCGCCGGCAGCGATGACGACGACACCATTTCGGTAAGCAAGTTTGGATGAGTTCGCACAAGCACAAAAGTACTAAAAATCAGAGTGAAAATGCAGAAAGGCGGGATTTCATTTTTTTTTTTTATTAAAGAGCCAATCTGTAGGGTTGTGTGACATCTAGTGGTGAGATTACACTGCAACCGACTGAATACTCCTCTCTCACAGTATGTAGAGAACATACAGATGTTAATGTTTGATTCTGGGCAACATGTTAGACTCCACTGAGAAGAACCAGCTCCCTAGTTATAAAGAGCTCATTCTAATACAAAGATTTGTAGTGACATGTTTTCACACTTTCAAAATAAATATAAATACAAGGATATGTCTTATTTTGATCAAGAGAACAGTGCACCTTTAAAGAAATTTCTACACATAAAGTGTGTTTACAGGCCTCGGAAAACCAACTAAATGTTTGCTCAGTGTTATCTGTTGGGAAAAAATAAAGACTGAAAATAACAAACTACCAGCTATTTACCGGATCTGTGCAGCCCACTCCTCATCACTGTTGGCGGCTAATGGCTTGCAGCTACTATTGCTCAGCTATTGCTTAAATAATGCACCCAAATCTCTCACCACATGGGGTGGTTTGGTTAAATTATTAATGTATAGCGTGGTTGACAGGTAGTGAGGACTGAGTGTTCAGCACTAATTTTGTTACCTTTAAAACGGCCCATCAAAAATTAAAAAATTAAAAATAGCATTGAATAATTCAGAGTATGTTCTTTTTTTTTGGTGAAAAATCACACGAGATATGATGTATGCTCTGAAGTGTGTGAGAACTTTGCTTTCTTGCCAAGATGAGATGAGATGTTGACACGGGAAATGTTACAGCAGTTGTTTAGCTTAGCTTAGCTTAGCTTAGCCTATCCAGCGCTGTGATCCTGCTTATAATTTTATGCTGAGCTAACTGTCTGTTGCAGTTAGCATATTTACATAAAACTGGTATCAGTGTTCTTATTCAGCCAGCTGAATATGATATTGTCCAAAAGTAAAAGACATCAATGTAAAAACTTGTCTCCATAAAAGACGTGTTTCCCTATGAGAATCTAACGATCCGTAGTAACAGGAGGTTTAAAAAGTCACTAAGTGTGTAAAATCTCTATATAAAAATATGCTTAGTACGGTATATTTAGTTTTATGCAACATTGATGAGCTGATCTGTGCTGTCCTAAACTTTGAATGAAGGCAACCTGCTCAGCAGCATCCTTTTTTTTTCAATGTTTCGAATGCATTTACATTGCTAATAATGGTGAATGGAGGTGCAGAGTCTTGCTGAGAGTTTGCTGCAGTGATGTTAATGATGAACAGAGAGCCAGCTGCTTCAGACTCAGATGCAGACGAACCAAGTCATGCCGCAGACGGGTACTTTTCTATGCATTTGCAAGTAGTCACCGTGCCTGCCTCTTTTATTCTTCCCATTCAGGGCACACAACACATGAAATAGTAATATGTGCTGTTGTGGAGCTCTCATCTTTAGCTATATGCTTTATGCTAATACAGTAAGCCACCACAGCGGCCTCCTGGGATCTGTCTCACGTGTACAGCTCATGGTTAGATGCTTTAAAAATAGCTTCAGTGTGAGAACAGAGAAAAACTCCAGCACTCCTCTCTGTATAATCTGCTCACCATCCTATAGGCATCCAGCAAAACTGCCTGCTGTGTTCTGCAGAGAAGCTGACATACCATTGAGAGAACGCTCCCGCGGGAGCAAACATTACTTGCGGCATTGTATTCATGACACAAGCATGTTAAAATTATCATATGCAAAGCTGCGGGGGTTGAAATCCATCCACGTTTAACTTTTCTCCCTTTTCCTCGCTGGTCGCCACGAAACTCATGCTAACCCCATCTCAACTCTTTCCTTCCAAATCATCCCCGCCCTCCTCTCACCAGTCGGACAGCAGCCCCCGGGGAGGCCTGAAGAGGAGAAACCACTCAGTGAGCCGCAGTGAGCCAGAAGAAGCTCCACCTCTGACGATTTTCTTCCAGCAGGGCTCAGCTTTTCCTCAAATCCCACAGCTGGCCGGCACCAGCCCCATTGACTTGTACGCCCGCGTCCTCTTCCCCTTGGCCTTCGCCCTCTTCAACCTAGTCTACTGGTATATCTACCTGGCTAAAGACACCATGGAGAGGGCCAGGTAAATCATCTCTTAATCATAACACATCTATCTTTGACTATCTGGCGTATGTATGGGAGGAAAAGCACCACAGTGAAGGCACCAAATTTTATAGTTAAGCCACTTTTTCCCCCGAAGGTTAGGTGGCGTTCAGCCGTCATTAAAACGCCCTTTCTTTCCTTATAGTGACATGTCAAGATGTCTTCAAGGGGGGGAAAAAAATCTATTGCTAAAGACTGTGCAGCTGTTGTCAGACATCACTGAGTCCTGTAAACAAAATACTTGGCGCTCAAGTGGTAACATCAGCCGCTAGTCTTGAGAGCACCTCTGCTAGGAAGCCGTCGAGGCAGTTAGCGAACTAACGACCAAGCAACTTAATATAGGAAATTAAATGCAAAGACATAATGAAAGAATGGGGCCATTGGGAATATCAACATTCTCCTCAGACAAAGAAGACTCTCTATGGCTAAATTGCAGGTTATTAACTTAGCGTCCTCCTCCACCACTTCTAAAAACATTAAGTCAGACTCGCAAGGCTGTCGCGTTGTCGCACAAGAGGCGGTTGTTCCCGTGAACTCCACGTAACAGATCAACCGTTCACTGTCAGTAACATATAGACATGAAGGAAAAAAAAGAAAAATCGCCGCATTGTTTGTCCTTTCGAATTTTTTCTTATTCGCGCTATCGCCTCGGTGTTTGACCTTTGACCTTCTGAGTCAGACGTGACAAGGCGGCCGGGCCTTAGAGCCGTACGTGTAAAACGGTTAAAAATGGCCGAGGCAGATAAGTGTCCCACGAAAAAAAAAAAAAACTCTCACGGTGGATGTAGGGTTTACGGTCTATATTTGAATCTTAAAAGAGTTGGAGTCCTGTTCTAGTCTGCTCTGATAAAGCTTCAGTGTAACAATAACTACTTAGAGTTTTTTGTCAAAGACTTTTATCTAGGCAGTAAAGACATCAATAATTTCTAATGCTGAAACAGCCCGGGGAGTTGTAGGGGGGAGGTGAAAAAAAAAAAAGAAGAGCGAACAGAGAATGATGTTGGGTGGCGTTGTAGCTGCATTGACGCCAGCACTGTAGCTTTTTATCATCAGCTTGGATTTATAATAGAAAAAAAGTGGGCTGGGCGCTCAGTTAATTTGAAAAAGGAAAGTATGCATCAAGCTCTCTCCTCGTCTTCCAGATAAGGCTTACCTGGAGGCTGGCAAAAACCTCCGTCGTTTTAATGACAGCACAGCCCCTCCGCGGGGAGAGGAGACTCACAGGCGAAACAATCCAGAGCTTACTTTACACATTAACCACGCGAAAAAGGCGACTGTTCACTTCGCCCGCTCGTAAGTGAACCCCTCATAGAACACAAAGCTCCATGTCCAAGAAGGAAAAGGAGAGATACAGTGCAAAAAAAAAAAAAAAGACGGCGAGAGGGAAGAGAGAGCGAGAGCGAAGTGTTATATAACACCGATGAGTGCAAATCTGCTCATCATGCTTCTCATGTTCCTGCCAGTGAATTTTTATGGTTGTTTTGTTTATAGGGTTCTGCAGCATAAGGAGAGAGACAAAATGGAGCGCGCGAGAACAGCTGCATCATATCTGTTCTCTCTATATGTTCTCCATGTCTCCAGCTCGGTACTTTATAAGAAGGCACGGAGCGGGTGGGGGTGTTGGGTATTCGGTGGGGGTGGGGGTGGAAAGGGGGGGGGGGGCACAGTAACAGTTTTGGCTGTGCAGTATACTGCAGAGGGAGCATCTCTGAATGTGGAAACAGAGAGGTTTCCGTACGCCGTGCTCTCATTTTTATTTTTATTTTTTTCCTAATTTTGCTCTGCTCTGGTCTTGCAGGGACTAAGAGGACCTGGAAAAGGGCATGTGCAGCCTGAGAGACCTTCAGCATCCAGCCAGCCTCACCTCACCCCCCTCCACCCTTCTCTCTCTCTCTCTCTCACTCTCTCTCTGTGCGAACAAGCTCTCAGCATTCACTCTGCTCTCATCTGACAGAGGAAATGAATCAGAAACTCATTTATTCTCCTGCTGCACATCTATTCATTTCACAGGCTGTGACCACTGCCCACTTGTGTTCTGATCAGTAACTGAAGAGCTGCCCTTCACGGGGGCCTCAATCACTTTAAACCCCTCCACGTACACATAACAACTTCCCGGGGCCTGGGCCGCTGCAGACGTCACACGCACAAACACACAAACACACACACACACACAAACACACACACACATACAGTATGCGTGATGTTCAGACCCACGCTTAGAAACACACCAAGAAACACATCAAAAAGATGCGGATGATATAATCTATGATGGCTGTAACTGGTGGTGATGCAACTGCGAACCAATGCTTTCAGAAGCCTGCCCTCTACAGAAGCACAGCTCCCACTACAACGAGATCAAAGACGATTTAGAGGGGGCTCGCGTCCCTCCTCGCCGCTTCAAAAAAAATGTACTCAAACCCCGAGAAAATGAATTGTGAGGATTGTGTTTTCCTTCCCACCTTTCTGCTCGGGCGCTCTGGTGCTCCCTTTGCATTTTCGGATGTACTGCAGGTCCCTCTGGAAACGTTGCAGAGATGAGTGGGATATAATACCCATGGGTGTTAATGGCATTCATTTACTATTTTTGTACGGATGGCGCATAATTGTTGGGGTGTTTGTGCTGTGTGTGGAGCGTGCGTGCCAGTGAAGGATGGAACGCTGCTCTCTTTTTAGCCACCTGACAGAAAAATGCAGAAGGAACAAACTTGCTCTCAAGTTAATGTGAACATTTCACCCCCCACAGTGCAACCATTTGTTTGACCTTGTGAGGTTATAGACAAACTTATGTACCGTCTAATAAAGGTAAATAATAAAGCAACTGAGCCTGGAATGAACACAGATGCTGTTATTTCCCCTCTCCTCTCGCTTGTTTCTTCATTACGCACTTTCACTTGTCCCTTTAATATTTTTCTCTGCAATGGAAACTGCTCATCCACCATCATCAGTCTCCACTCTTTGATCTTGGGCTGCCTGCACGCATGCGCCCCTCATTGGCTCCTCTGCACTGTCTGGAGTAAGTTGGATGTGCGCTCTCCTCACTCGCATCCAGAAACCATCACGAAAGCTGTTGCGATGGGGAGGATCAGGAAAAACCACTTTGGGATTTTGACTTTTTCCTTGCTAGTGACTTTCGTCTGGGCTCAAGGGTAATGTCGTTTATCGGTTCTCTGTCTTGCATGTCGTGTAGCCTCTGTTAAAACGTGCCTGGCGTGAGATATGAACAAGCTATTTTGCATTACACCACCTTTTTTTCTTCCTCCTCTACAGCGTCAAGGATCTCAAAGATCCGAGCAATATGCCTCTGGTAAAAGAAACAGTGGACAGGCTGATGAAAGGATACGACATTCGGTTGAGGCCAGATTTCGGAGGTAACGAGCAAAAAATTTAAAACGGAATGTCATGTTTTCACGCCCTCCCGACGTGCGATACATGTTTAATGAATCGCAAAATCTGCTTTAATTTACATAATCGTCCCTTCACACTCAGATAGGCCTTTCCAATTAGCCTTAAGAGAAATGATGTGCATATTTCGCCTGACGAGGGGGGCTTTTAACGTGATCGATACCGCTCATCAATGTTTGATTACGCCGCCAAATAAATGCAATTAACGCCGTTTAAGCTCATGTGTGTGTCGGACGCGAAGATTCCTGCTCGGGGCTGATGATGCTCAAGTCTCCCGTAGGTGCGGAGATCAGAGAGGAACCTGTGCTCGCGTCACGAATCAGTTACATTTACATGATGAGAGAAGAATTCGTTTCTCGTGTATTAACGCCTCCTTTCCCCTCACAGGTGCGCCGGTGGCCGTGGGGATGAATATAGACATAGCCAGCATAGACATGGTGTCCGAAGTCAATATGGTAGGTGAATCTTTAACATCATCATCGTCGTCGTCGTCATCATCACCATCATCCCGTTTAATGTTGCCAAAAAATTGTGGATGGCACGGCCGCAGTAGCCCGCCTCTGAAGTGGGCTACTTATCACGGGTGTGTGAGAGAGAATCAGTCTTTTTTTAAAATGCACGTTTTTTTATTATATTATTATTATTTGTTTTAATTTTTATTTGTTTTATTTTTTTACTTAAAGAAACGCGAAGGTCTTCCGTTCCCAAACACATCATCGCCATCCTCTTCTCGGTCTCCGCATTTGCAGCTCTGGTGTGATGCTGCATTTGAATTCAAAACACACTCTCACTGGCGCACTCGGACGCACGGCCCCGGCTGCGCGCACGGAGAGCTGCTTGTGTGCGTGTGTGTGCGTGCGTGCGCGTGTGTGCATGTGTGTGTATGTGTGACTGCTTCACGTTGTCAAGGCTCGGTGGTATAATTTTTGCGGGCACACATACCACCCTAAAACGAACCAAAGCACGGTCTTTTATTTTTTATTTATTTATTTTTTGGTTTTGGTTTAGTTCAGCGACCAATCACATCATCATCCTACGTAAATGATCTTCCCCCTACTTGTCAGATGACGTAAGCAATTTGTTATTAATAAATGTCTCGTCACACAGCATTGAAGCATTGAAGGGGGGGGGGACGAAAAGGGGGAGAAAAAAACGCTCCGGTGCGCAAGTAAAAAAAAAAAAAAAAAAAAAATGAAGTTGATGCGCTACTTGGAGAGGACAGGGGGAAAAGTTCAGCCCATGCAAGAGCTCCACCTATTGATCCGTGCGACAGACGGACAGACCGACCGCAGCCCGCATGAAGCTGACGGCGATGTCATGTGTATTTTATTGCAGTTAAACGACATTATTGATTTTGCCAATGAGATTTTTTGATGTGTTGAGGGAAAGACATGCATATATATTAAGGGCAGTCTTTGCAGAGAAATGAGAGTGTGAGAAAGGATGATTTTCAAAGCAGCCTCTCCATGGAGAAATGTTATATAAGAAGCATGAAAAGCAAGTTTGCCACCAGGAGCTGGGAGATGTGTTGTCTTTGGTAAACAAAACCATTTCTTTTTTAATTTTTAATTTAGTTTGTGGTTATTTTGCATGTCCGCTTCATGTCGGATGGTCACTTTAATCTGCCCTGAATGAGTTTGAAGCAGATACATAACAGCAGCGTCTGTGTGCTTGCTTTGACATAGAAAAAAAAAAACAAAAAAAAAACAATGACTACAGCTTCTTCTTTGAAGGAAATGATTTATTTTGGTGAAAGATGCTGCCAGAACGGAAGTGCCTTCGGGGTCCGGGGAGATTTGAAATAGAAACCCCTCTTCAGCTTTCCCTCTCCCTCCTTTCTCTCTCTCTCTCTCTCTCTTTTCCATCCTTCCCTCCCACCACCTTGACTGGATCCCTAGCTGTGACTCTGGGCTCAGCAGCCATGTAATCCACCTCTGCCTTGCTCCAAAGGGTTATCTTACTTAAGAACTAGGCATCTATGCAGGCATTCATCTGGAAAAAAACACTTCTTCATACATCCGCGTGTGTCTGCAACGAAACACAAAGCTGTGCACAAACAGTGAATGGCGGCTGACGTCATGCAGCTCCCCGTGGCTATGAGAGCGCATTCATCGCTCCCATTTCTCAGAAAAAGCTCTCCCTGCCAGATCTGCACAGGCGTCCCTCTGACACGGCAGACAAATTTAGACGAAAAGTTAAAAAGAATAAAAACCGAAAACCTTCGAGCCCTCGTGGACTTGTGTTCCACACTTTGCTGCTACCTCCTGAAACGTCCCCCCTTCGACTTACATAACAGGTTGGAATCTCCTCCTCCTCCTTCCTTCCTTCCTTCCTTCGTGTCCAGCTCTCTTTGGTGCAATAGAGGATAACAGCGGTTGACGAGATTGATCTCAGAGAAATCAATAATATCACCGTTGCACCGTGATCATGAGGACGGAGCCGGTGACCTGTGTTTGGTGCAGGGCCGCTTTGATCTTCCTCATCAGGGGCAGCTGCTTTTAAGATTAAAGTGCTGGGAGGGAAAACAACACTAAGGGGCCGGGATGAAACTGGTGAACGCAGCGAAGAGCGAGGTGGGAGAGAGGTGAAGGTGATCGGTTTCACCGTCTCCTCTGAAGAAAAGTTACTGCAGACCTTTGTGTCGCCGCTGAAGATCTGGAGTCTGGGCGTCCTTAACCCTCTGACATAGCTGCAGGGTTTTGTGTGTTTGTGCGTGTGTGTGGCTTTAAGGCTGGAAAAATCATCTTTACTGTAATTACGCGTCCTTCAAACTCAGGAAATGATCGACATCTAAGAGCAGGACCACCCCATGAAACTGATATGCGCTAGATGCGTTGAGTTATCCATCATTTTATGCAAATCTGCACCAAATTTGGACTGACACATTGAGCTATTTGGGATGTCTGCACTAGTTAAAAGAAATCCGAGAACTGAAACGTTAAACTGCGTAAAATGAATTTGTAATATCTGCAGTGTGGTGTGAGGGGCTAAGAACCATGGCATGCAGCGCATTTTCAGATTCTGCAATCGTGTCCCAACAATGTCAGCCAAAAAAATATTGCAAGTTTTTGGTTTTCGTGGTAAATTAATCGAATGTTTTCATTTTTTCCCCCGCAAACCAAGTCAGACCGTCACAGAACGCGCGGCGCCGAGAAAATATTCAGATTTGAGAGGCCGTGGTGGTTTCTCGTTAAAGATATCGGGTGCTTAATTTGAATTTTAAAGGAAGAATGAAAAGGTGCTGAAGGAAAATTTCTCTTCGAGATAACAAGCTGGTCGCAGAAAAGGAAATGTTCTAAGAGGTGCCGTGAGAGGAGTTTATATTAAAAGCTTTTATTTGGTTTTACGCTGGGCTTATTTCATCTTAATCGGAGCAACGTTGTAAATTCGGTGATTTCTGATTGGAAAGATTTCCAAGCAACCGCCATGATGACACTGACCAGGAAGGGAAATGGAGGAATTTGCTGCGTGGAAAGAAAGCGGGTGGATTTGAATTCAGTGTTTGTGTGCAGGCCCGCCATGGCGGTTTTGTGGAGGATACAGCTGCTCGGGTCCTCTAATTAAAGATAAAACTGCCTCTGGTGCACAATGAACTCTGCGTTTTGGTCGTGGCTGATTGAAGGCATTGTGGCATTTTTGTTCTGACGCGAAGGGCAAGATGGTTGTTGAAGTGGGGGATTGTGGTTGGGATTTGTAGTTCTTCTGCGTCTTCTCTGTGAAACAGGTTCACGTGGAGACATTTTTTTGTGTGTGTGTGTGTGCGCGTTCCTGTTTGATCCACAGCATCGGCCCACTGAGGCTCAAAGGTCAGCCATGTTGTCGGGCAATAAAAATGTGCAGGTCAGTCAGTGTCGTGGCGGCAGGCTTCGCCCGCGTGACATTACAAATCTGCTATTTCGAGAGGGAAGCGTCCTCCGAGTCCGAGGTGTGACCACACATCCTTGCTGGGTGGGCTGTGCTGACTCACAACAGGGGTTAGCGCGGAATGTGGCACGGGTATGATATCATGGTCAAGACCCCCACTCTGCCGTTCATCTGTCTGTCTGTCTGTCTGTCCTCGCTTCGTCAGTCGTCTCCCTTCCACTCTGCAGCCGAACTTCCATTTGCATAATGCTGTTTGCTTTAGCTGAAATCACAGATCCGGGGACCAAACCCTGGTTACGGTGCATTAAAAAGTGTTCCGCACACAGCCAGAGCAGCTGATTAAATACAAGGCGAGTCTGTTGTCTCAGCATTGCATCGGTGCTGCATAGTAATGTCTTCGGCGCACGGCCCATACGTTGAGCATGGCCACACTTCCGAGGCAAGGAATGAGGAGGGAGGTAAATGAGTATTTTCACTGCTCGCCTTTTCTTCCTCCTTCTCGTTAATTACATGTAAAGTACCTGAGGTTGGTGGTTGTTAAGAGGCGCTGCCTGTACTATAATACCGCTCTCTGAATGTTAATTAGCTGGCTGTGAATTAAAAGATTTAAACAAACCAGCTGTGGTGGCTTCTGGGATGGGAGGAATTAGTGGGGCGTGAGAGTTCCCTTTTATTAAGATCATTATCCCGACGAGCGCTGGTTTCTTTGCACGATGAGCGTGAGGGGATCTGGCCGTCCGATAACGGGAGCCGATGACCGGGGGGGGAAGGAGGCGCGGGGGCCTCGGCGTTAACAGTGCGTCCGCGTGAGAGACGCGGCTCCTTGTGTCTGCGAATTAGCAACCATTTTGATCTTGTTTGTCCAAACTGATCCTGTTCCATTTTATTTTCAGCTTGTGGAAAATAAGCTTGTGTTATTTTTACTCCGTGTTGCCATGACGACGCAGCCCTTTTTGGTGGATCTGGGAAAGTCAAGGAAAAGCAAATAAGGCCTCTTTATTTTATTTTATTATTTTTTTTTCTTCCAGGGACTTTTTCAAGGTTTTTCACTTACAATCCAGGTGTAGTTGTTTTGTCTTCTGTCTTTTGTTACAATTGTCATTGTTGTTTTAACAATTGCTGACGTCAAGGCTGTCGTCTCACATAGATGCAACTGCCTATTATTAGTTTACCCGAAACTGCAGATAATTCCCATCACAGCCACTTTCAAATTCCTTATTCAGTCAAACTAATGTGCAATTATTAACGGAGAACAGAGAAAAGCAGCTAATCTTCATACTCGAGGACCTGAATCCGGCAACCATTTCGATTTATTATTTCATATCTGTGTCAGAATTGCTGCTGAATGCATTTCCGATCATCAGCTCCTCAAAATAAGGACTCCTCTTAAACTGGAAACACGCACGTTTTTTGCACAGACACATCCAGTTCCTGTGTACGCTCAATAATTTTGCATCTTGTTCGTCCAGTCGTACCTTTAATTCTGTCTATTCTTCTTGCTCTGCTGAGCTGTTTTTTTTTTTTTTTTTTTTTAAAAAAAGCCCAAGACACAAACACAGGTTGTCCAGGACGATGTCATTAGTTATGCTGAGTGGACGCACAGAATTACAGATTAATGTGGTCAGCAGTATAATTACAGCACAAGAACAACACTTAATCCTGCAGCTTACTTGCACTCATGCAGGGTTCACTGCTTCAAAAAAGCTTCTTTAAAAGAAAAAAATATATATATAATTGTGCTGGACCTCAAAGTGAAACCTGGAAAAGAAAGGATTTTAATACGGTTTTCTTTACGTGCCAAATGTTTGCATTTCTTTTTAGGCAGGTAGTTATATTTTTGTAGATGTTAAATAGACCTGGTTTATACATGTGTAAACCAACATTAGAAATCCCGTTTTTACTTTGTGGGTTTTGTCGTTTCCCGTAATTAGCAAAGCTTTCCCTCAAAGAGTCCCAGTGCCGGAGTGAAGTTATGATCCAAGTTTAAATTGGCCGTAATCTTCTTTCATTATGTCCTGCATAGGGAACTAAATCACAGTTTGTCTTAAAGCAGGGCGTGAGATAACCAGCTCCACTAAAGGCCCTTAATGTGTTGATGACTTAATGATTCTGTCTGGCGCTTTTCTCCAGCGAAGCTAAGCAACTGAAAAATGACCCATTTGAAAGCGAGTCATAAAGGCGTCCGATGCTGTCACGTCCCTCGGGACACGTGCGACTGGCAGCTCATACACAATGCGTTGACTCCCCCCTCCTTGACCACCAGCATTTAATCTGGAGCTCGCACTTAACCCGGAAACACTTGACGTGCCGCGTTACGGGCTCCCGGACCTCGCAGAGCAAACAGGCGAAGGAGATGTCTGCAGACGAGCTCGTTATTGCCCAAATGTCAGAGTGTCTCCTGGTGGACTTTGTTATTATCAGCAGATTCCTCTCTGGAACAGAACACGAAAGTGGTAGCAACATGGTGGACATGTGTCCGGTGCAGTGAGGCTGCAGAGAGATGTGAGAGCAGTGCACATACAGACAGTTCTTTTTTTTTTTTTTTTTTTTGCTCAAGGTTTTTCCTCTACCGCTATAAAAACAATCACTACATAATGAAATATGTCATTGTTGCATATAATGATTCATATAAATATTGTAAATTCAGATGTTTTGACTTGATGATTTTTCCACCAGTGGTTAAAAACCTGGTTTATTTACGTTTGCTGATTTAAAAAAAAGTCCTTCACAAATGAATGTTCTGATTTTATTCATGTTTGGGGTTAGTTAAACCGACGGTTCAACCTCTCCTACTTGTTGTTTTAGTGTTTTTCTTTCTTTTTATTTAGCATTGCTCTAATCGATATCCATCATAATTAACCACCTTTTATATCTGAAACCAGGACTGAATAGCAACCGTACACACTTGTACTTGAGTATTTTAATCAAGATTAACAGAAAATTAACTACTTTGCATGAATAAAACTGGTGTTTCATTTTATAATTTTATATTTCTATCGTCAGGTGCTCCTTCGCATCCAAATTTACAAACCAAGTGGAGTTAATCTCGTCCATGTGCAGCTCTCTCCCGTGTCGCCTGTGACAGCCGATGTAGTTGTAATGGAGGACTTGTAACAACTGTAGTCTGTCAGATTTCTCAGGGAAACACAAATGTACTCCTTGTCACTGTCAGGTTTGTAATGGGTGTTTGCTAGCCCGGAAATGGATCTGCAGTGAGACTCTGTCACGCAGCACCCGGCCTTCATGCTTTTTTTTTTGCTTTTTTTTTTTTTTTTTTTAAGGTGGCCTGGCCGCATTTGTGTCTTCGCCACGTTTATACATTCAGTGCTGTCGTGGTATAAAATAGAAATGTTGGTGCTATCCACAAGATGTCTCCCTCACTGATGCACGACGCGGCGTCCGCGTGATGTTAATGGGGTTTCTGAGAAGAGCTTGTGACAAGGAGACTGAAGGTCGCTTTGAGACCGACGCTCCAGCGTGGGACGGCCCGACTCTCTCTCGCTTATCTGCTGCCCGTTGAGGATGCTGCGAAGTCCTTCTCACCTGCCCCTCGTGTCTTTTTGCTCTCCACTTTGACGTCTTGTTTGTTGCAGAGAAATAATTTCCGGTCCAGAAGAGAAGAATCACGTCAGAATCTTGATGATCAGTAATAGTGGCCCAATGCAAATTTGTCAAATATGCATATTTGCAGAGAGGATCTTGTTATTATATTTGCTTTGTTTGGAGGAAAATAACCTTTTTTGTTCTGTCTAGTGTAATGGATGACATGTTCACATCCCACGTGTTTATACAGGACGGTAGATCAAGATTTAGTTTTACAATATGTAAATACTCCTCTATACTGAATCCCTCTTTAAGTTCAGGTGATGTCCAGCTCAAAGTAAACATCACCATCTGCGCAGCTGTAATTACTCTGCTGTTTCACAGCACAGCCAGGAGGCAGCGTGCAGGCCCAGGTGTTCCCGATGCATATCTATACCGTTTAAACCCCCCCCAAAACGTTCAAAACGAGGCGTCGCACACCAACTCAGCTCAACGAGGGCAGACATCTTGAATCCAAGCTCCCTCACACCCTAAACGAGAACGCAAAAAGAAGCACAGTTGTAAATCATAAAAAATAACAATAATAACAATAAAGATATAATAATAATACTGAAGCCTGATTTCCATGTGACCGCTTCGCTTTCAGGGTCCCCGCTCGCCATCTGGCCGTCATGGCGCAACGCTTGGATAGTCATCATAAATGTTTCCAATAACACTTGCGCTTTCATGACGAGTTAAAAGGTCCATCATGAATCTGCGTTCCGTTATTACGTTACAAAGAATTACATGTGAGTGACAGGAGGCACATGGCAGTGATTTAAAAGTGTCCAAAAATCAGATTTTTACCGCCCAACACTAAACGTCTCTCTTATGTTTAAGGGAAAGTGACTTAGAATAGAGACCGATTTAAATCCTAGTGACGTCGAAGTCATCCGTCATTTAATCAATTAGTCGACTGGAGGGACATTAGTCAAGTTTTAATAATTAATCAATCAGTGTGATTCACTTGTTAAGCAGAAAGATGAGGATTTACTTCCTTTCTCTCAATGGACAGAGCGAAAAAGAGACAAAACTACTAACAAATGAAGATATGACACTCCCACATTCTTGCCCTTCGTACTTTATCAACCAAAGTGTTAACTGACGATAACTTCTTTTTTGTTTTTTAAAAACAGTCCAGGTGGCTGTAGTTGATATTATCTCTTGCTCTTTTTTTTATCATTATTATTATTATTTCTAGGCATTTTAGGAAGAGCATTTCCCTCAGTCAGAGCTCCATGTCTTTCTATGTTTCTCCATTGACATGGCTGCTAAAGACAGGGCCGTGCTGCAGGAGATGCTGCAGCCTCAGTGGGTGATGTACACACCGAGCCTGCAGGCGGCCGCTAACGATCCCGGAGGTGATAGAGATATCCGATCGACAGGCTGATAATGAGACAGAGAGGGAGCGCATGTGAGTGGAGGGTTCGGTGGGAACTCTTGTAAAAAACAGGATAAAGATGCAGCTGTCCCCGCTTGACTTTTCATTCCCTAACAAAAAAAATAAATAAATAAATAAATCAACATGGCAGCAGCTCGTGTATTTTTAGATGTCCTTTTTGCACAATGTTTTGGTCGCGCGCACGCTTGCATGCAGTGAATGATAAGAGTTTGGGAGCGAAAGTGGCGATAGCTGTGCAGTGCCATGCCAGTGTGTGATGTTATAAAAAGTGTGTGTGTGTGTGTGTGTGTGGGTGTGTGTGTGTGTGTGTGTGTGTGTGTGTGTGTGGATTGGGGATGGGGGGTAGGGGGGGCTCGGGAACACAGGAACATAAGTGACCATGGCTGCTCTGAATAAAAGCTCAAGGGCCTTGTTTCAAGGGCCGTACATTTTTTAATTTGTTTTCCCACTCGCTGATTGCGCTGCACTGCACTGTAACCAAGCAGATCCGGCCGCACTGCTGTGCTACACCGTGGCTGTGTGTGGGTGTGAATCTTTTTTTAAGAGTGAGAAGCAGAGAAAAGAGACGGAGAGGAGAAAGGGAGGAGGTGGTACAGTTTACTGCCACATCTCTGAGCATGTGTAAAAACAAACTGTACAGTATAAAGGCAATTTTGTTTTTTTCCCCCCACCACTAAGGTTAAATCTGGAAAAGTCTCCTGAATCTCATCAGCTCTGGTTGTTTATTATGCAAAACCCGACAGTAAAAGGGAGAGGGAGGAAGCCCCAGCTGCACAAATCTACTGGCGCTTCGCATCGGAGGGAGCATTGTCTCTGTAAAGCAGAAAGTGGCTTCGCTCATTCAAGTGGAAGGCGGATATTTTTAGCGGCGAGACAATAGTCAGCCAGCTGAAAAACTTCCCCCCTGGTTATGGTCTCAGAATTAGTCGAGGATAGTTGAATATTAACCCCCGAACCCCAGCCCTCCGAGGCCCCCCAGAACGGGCTGTGGCCTTTCGAACCACCCTTGACCTTTTGGCTGACCTTCTCGCTGCGTGGCATCTGAACGACGTGCTGTGACACGTCCATGGAGTCATGTTCAGCTGAGGTGACACGCTGCCGGCGCTTGATGTGCTCCCCGGCTGGTAGCGAACGTGATTACACCTGAAAGATGCAGTGGCTTGATTCTATGAGTTTGGCTTCACGGTGCAATTAACGTCAGAATTATTGATTCTCGATGTCGTCCTCCAGGACTACACCTTGACGATGTACTTCCAGCAAGCGTGGCGGGACAAGCGCCTGTCCTACTCTGAGATCTCCTACAACCTGACTCTGGATAACCGAGTGGCCGACCAGCTGTGGGTGCCCGACACCTACTTCCTGAACGACAAGAAGTCCTTCGTCCACGGCGTCACCGTCAAGAACAGGATGATCCGTCTCCACCCTGATGGCACGGTGCTGTATGGACTCAGGTAAGCCTTTTACAGCTGCCCTTCCGATTATGTCCCAATTAGAGCATTGATTATGACGCGTAATGTGATTGTGTCGGGGGAATTATCTCAGACTGAACCTCTTTTAATGAACTGTAATCGTGAGGCGAATTTATTTTGACCGTTAATTTTATGTCTTTTGGTATTGATTTAACTGGTGACAATTGTCGGCTAAACAGGGAGCTGCCCTTCACTACTTCCCATTTATCTCCACTACCAAATATCAAATAAAAAACTACTGTGAGATGAATCATCCTGGTTGGAAACACGAGTGACTAGATTGGTTTTTCTGTTTTGTTTTCGCAAGAGAAGATGGAAGCAAACAGCAAAATTATCACTCACAGGTGAGACATTGACTTCTGAGTTCAACCTTGACCAACTCGACAAGTCGTATCCTGCATGTGCAGCAAGGGATCATTATTGTTTCGTTGCGTTCTGAGATGATTAACGACAGTGAAGATGGAAAAGCAGAGGCAAGTTTACATGAGGAAGGCATTAAGACACGACATAACAAAGGAGCATAAAAATAACGTCGCACATGAAGCCTGGTAATAACACTACATGAAAGCAGTCGTGTCCAAAGATGAGTTGTAATGATGCAGACTTGTCCTTAACATGCTGCGTGTAGGAGCATGCCTCTACATCTTAGCCCCTCGTATCCCCTGGTGATCATCACTTTCAATAATTGATCTGGTTATGATCAATAATGAAGCAGGTGGGGTACAAATAGTTAAAGTGAATGTGATTGTGTGTAACGGTTAAGCCCCGGCTACAAGGCGTCTCTTTGCGGTGCTGGACTGTGATGCCTCTGAGGATGCCGCCATCCATAATTGATAACTCCCAATCAATAATGTAGCAGTTCAATACAAACACTGAATCTGTATTTGTACTGATGCTGCGCATTTGGCTGCGCGGGCTAACGCAGCCCGTCCATCACTGCACTGCTGCCTCCTCAGATCTGTCACCGTCTCTTCATGCGTCTGCGCGCAAGCGTGTCTGACATTAGTGTGTGTTTAAAAGCCGAGGTTATTGTTGCTAATTCAAGACGTTGCAGTGCTCACTCATTCTCTCTTTAGACTGAGATGCCCTTCTTGCGCAAAGACTGCTTAAAAAATTTAAGTATCTGCACTGCACCAGATTATTCATCGCCACATTTTGTTTCGAGAGACAAGGCATGTCATTTATAACACACAATTATATAAGCCTCGCACATTTTTTTTCTTTTTTTTATGCTACACGGTGTAACAGCCAGAAAGCACCTTCGGAGTGTTGCAAATGTGTGGCTAAAAATTGGAGGGCGTGCGTGCAGCAGGGCGATGTTAGCTCAGATACGTTGTCCTTGTCAGGGCTGCTGCCTCCCGGCTCCTCCATTATTTGGTTCGTGGGTTTGGTCCAGGTTTTATTTGATGCTAGCAAGGCCAGACACAAGCTGCTGTCAGAGTCAGCCCGGCCAGATGCCTGTGCGCTGTGAGCACACTGACACATACCTGTAGAGACGGGGCCGGCTGGTTGCAACAGCAGGGCTTTAGTGGATGTGGAGGAGACGGCTAACCGAGAGGAGACGCGGAGCCTTCAACGGGGGGAAACGGGACGTATGTAAACACGCATCCTGTCAGAGCGTCTTAGCCGGAGTCTGGGCCGTCATCTGCGGGGCTATGAGTTTATTCGAGTCATCGTCATCAGCGGAACCGTCAGCGGCGGTGGAAGATGTGTTTTGATCTGTTGCAAGTCCTGCATTTAAAAGTAAAGGGTAAACAAAAGATAAATTAAGAATGCAGATTGAGCACTGCGGAGTTGTACTTGCAGTGATTGCAACTATACTCCTGACGCGCTGACATACAGTCTGTATGGGGGCATTTGGGAAATGTGAACGAATGAAATTTGCCTCCTCACGTACTGTAATTTAATAATTTACAATTATAATTTACCATCAAGTTGAAATACCTCAAATACTTAAGGTTAAGGTTTAATTTAAACATTGATCATGAGATTTGTTAATAAAACAAAATATTTAGTAGAAACTATAACATTTTCTTCTGCAATTTAATATAAATATTCGAGTAATAAGATCCTCAATTGTAATAAAGTAAGGAAGTTAATACTCCTCCATGTAGTATGATGCATACTGGCTGTGTACACCAACTTGTGGCGTGCATGAATTTCAACATGGTTGTGTTTCAAGGTGAATATATCAAGTCAGACTTTCACCAACACGAGGGTAGCAACATTTGACCACCGAGTGTTAGCTGTTGCATTTTGCGGTACCGTTTTATTTCAGACTGCTAAATAAACCCAACAGGTATACCGACGGCTTCCAATTGAGAGTACACTGGCACCAAACAACAGTTTGCGTTTTAAAATTCGTTTTAGCTTCCTACATTTAGCCAAGATGGCGACTACTGAGGGTGAAAAGTTGAGTAGAGTTGGCAGGTGTACACAATGCACTGCCTGTTGTCACACTAGTCGAAGTAAATGCACTGAAAATAGCTGGGAAAAAAAAACAATGGAATGACAAGATTTTACATATGAAAGTCAATTTACGTGAGAATGAGAAATGAGCGTGCTACACGTCCGGATTACCACAGCTTTTACTTGGAGACTTTAAAACTTGGGATGAAAGTGACGTGTTGCATTGTGGGAAATGTAGGATCAGCAGTTGTGAAGATTCTGTTTTTAGTATGTGTCGCAAAATCTTTGGTTGATCAGACATCTTTTTATATTTTTTTTAATTTTCCCCCACAAATTTAAATCCATTTAAATACACATTAACATGAATCAAACATATTTTAGTAAAATGAAAACAAGAAATTATTTTCAGTATTTTTTTTTTAGCTATGAACTTGAATTTCATACACACCGAAAAATCTAATATGCTGTACACATTGACTCCTACATTCTCATTCATTCACGCTGCGCTGCATGAAAGCGTTGTGTATTTCAAAACCCAACAAATCAAACCACAAAGTTCACTTTCTTTACTTTTAACTTCTACACAACATCACGTTTCCCCTATCTTTGCATCACGAGCTGCCAAACATATTACTGAGCTGAAACGAGTAAAATTAGTTAGCACCGTACCTGGGGAACAGCGAGACATTAGACCATTGTTGAGTTAGTGGGAGACATTAGATGTTTGAGTATGTGTGTGAGGGATCTGTGTCTACGGGTGGGTGTGCGTGAGTGGGCGGGTGTTATTTTTGGTGTGCATGCAGAGGAGGAGGAGGAGGAGGAGGAAGGGTGAGGGTGTTGTTTACTCCTCATTCTCTGGTTGTGTAGTTCATCCCAATCCTGCCAAATCCTGGTCTTCAATTACCAGGAGGAGCAGAAAATTACAACAGTGCTCCCAACTGTCACTTTAGTGCTCGGTTTGACTCTCGGGGAGAGGCCGTCTGATCTAATTACCCAGCCCCTGAACAGCCTCAGCCAATAACACAGATACCGCCCAGGCTGCGAGAAAACACACACACAGACACACACGCACGCACACACACACCACAGGAAAACACAAACTCCACTTAGCATTTTATTTTATTCAGGAAGAGATGGAGGGGGGGGAAATAACACAGACATCCAGTGCGTGACTCCTGGTGCATGTCGCCCCGAATTCACAGACTTCAGAAAAGGAGGCGAGCCAAAGAGAAAGAAAAAGAGACGTGAAGGTCAGACTTCATTCAAAATGGAGAAATTATAAGGATTCTCCCTCCCGCCCTCCCTCCACCTCCCTCGCCTCCCCGCTCCCTCCTCTCTCTGTGAATATTGTAGCTCCTTTTGTGAGAGGACACATCCTTGTGCTATGGAGACTGACGTCGTCTTTTGTCGGGGCGAAGAGTGTTCCACTCTGCTGCTCAATAGATGATATCCCGTGGCCGGGAGGAGAGTGCGCCGCCTTCTTTTTCCCTCCTCTCAATACCTTCAGTAGGATCACCTTCAAAGTTACATGCCTCCCTCTGCAGTTACTGATCGGGCTGTGTGCTTCGTATGCAGCGTATGTTTGGATGCGCCTTTATGTTGAAGTGAATAATCCTCTCTTTGATTCGTCATGCTTTGGCACACGGAGAGGCTCATTTGTTGTGACTGCAGACATTTTATTTTCAAATCTGCCGACCGTGCCTGAGCACAGGCAGAGACGATCCATCGCGTGTGTTTCTTCGGGCTCAACATGGGCTCTCTATCCAAAATGGAGGTGGCTCCTCCGTCTTAATTTAACTTTCCGAAAGGATAATTTTATCATAATGCTCGTGTAATAAAAGGTCGGTTTAATTAAAGGCAGCGCAGGTTTGCAAGCGGCAAAGCATCTCCCCCTGCGCTCGGGTCTCTGCTGTGATGCTCCCTCGAAATGAGATTCTGTCTGGGAATCCATGGTGGTTGTGTTATGTCCGTAAACAAGGTCATTTGGAATAAAGGTGCACAGGCTGCCTTAGGGGGGGTCCACACACATACACACACAGACAGAGGGAGAGAGCCCCGACTGAACTGTGAAGGAACATGCATAAAAAAAATATAATAAAAAAAAAACAGCCTTTTTTAGAACTCCATGTCCTATTAGCTCCGACGCAGAGCAAATGTAGCGTGTTTGAATCTGCGTGATCTGCTAGAGCGCGGCCTCTCCGCCGGCAGGTTGAGACGAGAGAAAGGGGGCCGGCCCTGATGCTGATGAACAGCAAACACGTCTGTCTGTGCTTCATGATCACTGCTGCTGCTACTGCTGCTGCTGCTGCTGCTGCAGAGGTCCACGGCAGACTCTCTCTGCAGTGGAGATGACGAAGAGGAGGAGGAGGAGGAGGAGGAGGAGAGGCAAAGACGGGGAGGGAATCCTGCAGAGCAACCCTCATCCATTCCTCTCCTTGCTCATTTGTAGCATTTTATTAATTGTCAGAGTGGATATCGAACATGCCGGGCGAGCCTCTGGATGCAGATGCAGCTCTTGATGCAGCTCAGTGATGCAGAGTCTCAGACGAAAAAGCTTCTGGTGATGATGTAGGTGGGCTATAAATAGGCTGTTATTTTTACCCCTGCCATTTTGGCCTCATTTCTGCTTTTCCCCTGCGTTTCCTCTGCGCCACCCTGATGATGATGATGATGATGATGATGATGTACTGGTGGCGATGGTGATGATGGTGAGTGATGAGTGCCTCTCTGACGAGCGCAACGTCCCAGCAAGTTGTGGCCATGAAAGGGGTAAACTAGGACAGGAATGAGACTCCTGTGTTAATCCCCCAGTGCTCCGTGGCCCTGCTAACTGGCTCTTACGTAAGAGTCCAGAGAGCAAGAAAGAGTGTAGCGGAAAGACGGAGAGCCTGAGTGTGTGAGAGAAAGGCTGCGAGTTTCTACATCTACAAAAAATTAAATCTTAAACTTGCCCAGGCCGGGCCCGTGGGAGCCGCACATCGTACGTAGAGAGATTTCACATAAACTCCTGCTCTTCATTATTAAAGACAAAGCACTCTTTAAGATATGTTTGCAGATATGATGAAGTTAACTTTATGTGATTTAGTTATTCACTCCCCCGGCTATGTGGAATAACAGTTCCACCGTAGCACAGTTTTAGTTGCTGTGCAGAAAAAACAAACAAAAAAAAAAATACACACACACACACACACACACACACACACACACACACACACACACACACACATATATATTATGTCTAATATATGTCTGAATGGATGCAGTAAATACTTAATTTTATTCCTTCTCATGTATTTACTTGGAACGAGTACCTGCATAAAAGAATAAGACCATGTAAAAAAAAAAAAAAAAAAAAGACCACAAAAACTATACTATCCTTTTTTAAATTATTACTGATTTCTGCTGATTGGTTCATGTCTGGGTATTCCCAGGTTACGCTCATTGTCATGGATGAATGAATGAATGAATGAATGAACCGCCAAAGCAATAAACTGACGGAGTGACAGAAATTGCTTATGACAAGGGAAACCCGCGGTTACGGCAAACGCTTCGTTCTATACTGGGAATTTTCCCACAGGCTGCTATTATTATTATGATTGTTATTGTTACTTATGGCTGCGTGATGCTATCATGTTTTATATCAGTCAGTGTGTGTTGGGGCCTTTTTATCTTAAGTCTAAGTCTAGGACGCTAGATTTAGTCCATGTAGTTAAAGTGTGTGTCCAGTCTCTCTAGGACAGCCTGGGGGGCTTTGGCACGGCTGGGTGCCAGCCCGCCTCAGCTCTGGCCAACTTGTCATGTGTAACAGGAAGTGCGTCGCTCTGAGTGAACCGGTCGGACACAGCTGGGCCGCACTTGGTGGTCCAGCGGTCGAAACATGTTTCGTATTTATGTCTTGCTCTGATTAAAAATATATGTATATATCCCATTTCCATACAGGAGGCAGTGCTAACCACATAAATTATGTTCTCGTTTGAATAGTTTATATACACTGTTCTTACAATTAGTACCAAAGAAATAAAGACACTGCAGCATTCAACAATAAAACACAAGATCTGATCATTTATTCAATATCAAGTCCATTTACTTTTAAATCTCATCTGTTAGCTTGTCCTATGGACTTTAGCCACACAAACTCTAAGAATAAATGCCGCAGACCTGAAAGCTAATGCTAATGATATCTGATGTTTTTCTCAGTAAACAAGCTGCCACATAAATTCATTAATTAATTTACACAAGGTTGGCTAATTAGAGACCCGCGAGAACACACAGTGAAAAAAAAAAAGAAAAAAAAAAGGCAGAACTCCTCCAGCATTCAGACAAACATGCAAAGGTATGGATGCAACGGTGGAAGGCCAAAAAAAAAGAAACAGCATTGAACTGGGATGCAAAGCTGAAGAGTATAGACAATATATTTTGTAGCTCTTGTAGCCACCAGCAGGAGCCACTGGAGATTACAAACTTTGGGGGAAATGTTAAGGTGCCATAAGTTGCAGGGCCATTACCAAAAAAAAAAAAAAAAAAAAAAAGAATGGTCCCACGCCTGCTGCTCCTTAGTTACACAGGTTTTGTCGCCATCCTGCTAAGAAGTGTACGTTGCGCTCTGCGGTGAAGGTCAAATGAAACGAGCCTCGACCAGCTCTGAGACGAATCCCGTGTTTTTCATCCCTCTCTGTGTCTAGGATCACCACAACTGCAGCCTGCATGATGGACCTGCGCCGCTACCCTCTAGACGAGCAGAACTGCACCCTGGAGATCGAAAGCTGTAAGTACCGTTGTCCCTGACAACCAGCTCTCACGCCCACACGTAGACGCAGAATTAAGCAGAGAGCGCGTGCAGCTCTCAGATCGGGTCTGAAGGCAAGCTGCCGGCCCAGTGGCACCAAGGTAGAAGGAAGGTTGATAAGACTGGATGTAAAATGCTGAGAAAGGATGAGGAGATATCAAGAGATATGCATCGAGAAGAGGAACATCACTAATGGCTCGGTGACTGATAACATCCAGCCTAATTAATTCAACTCCAACTGCAGTGGCTTCCCAAGGCGTGAAGGAGCCTGATTAGGTCCAGTGTTTTAGAGGGTGCGCTGATAGAGGACGCTGTGTGTTGCTGCTTTCTGCCTCCATGTTTGTACAGTGTAAAGAGCTCGGTTCACACGGAGTTTGTAATTGTGCGCGATCCGGCGCTCTCATGTCGGGGGAGAGAGGAGGAACATGTTAGAGAAAGACGAGGTCCTTTGCGTGTTTTATCTGGGTCCCCGGGGAGAAGGATTACGGGGCTGGGATGTAGTGTAGGGCGCAGTCTTTCTGGGGTTTGATCACTCCGTTGCCAGCAGTGTTAAGCAGCACAAAAAACAGCGCGGGTCAGAACCGCCCCCTCGCCGCTTTCTCCTCTCCCGTAATGCTCGCCATCTCTCTCTCTCTCTCTCTCTCTCTCTCCTCGTCGCTCTCTCTTTCCGTTTCTCATCTCCTTTCTTTGCACAGTCTCATCCACTTCTTTTTTTTTCCATCACAGCCTTTTTATCTCTCCCTCCATCACTCATATGCTGCTTCTTTTTTTTTCTCCCCCCTTTCTCCTCTCTCAGGCAGCCCAATGCAAAAGACACACACACACACACACACACACACACACACACACACACACACACACACACACACACACACACAGAGTCTCACATGCACAGCTCCAGTTTTGATCACCAGGCAGTATCTGCTCTCATATGGATTAACTGGCAACGGTTTTAACGCTGGAATCGCTTCATGCCAGAGCGTGCTATTTTATTCAGACTAATGAGCCCAGAGAACTCTCACTTCCCTTGATAAACTTGATGCATTTTTAACAGACACAAGTCTTAAAAACCCCAGAACCCCTGATACATCAGCAGCTCGCTGCTGTGGCCCTGGCCACTGGTCTCACATGCTGGGCTGTACTCAGCAATAATTCATTTCATTGCTCCCCTAATACCAACAGTCTATTACATGTATGTTCACGCGCCTCGGCTCATGCTGTATTCTCTCTTCATTTCCTCCTCGCGGGACTCGGATGACAGGCCTAGGATGAGTACCGTGATGTAAGACGTCGACATCTTTCTCGAAAACGTGCAGAGAAAATGGTCCGGAACGAATGGAGCCGCAAACTGATTGACCAGTTACGTGCAGGCCATAAACTGTTCGCTTACGGCGCTCTTCATAACAAAACCCCCTTTTGCTTGAACGCTTTGACGCCCCGCCGAGCCCGGGCCCGGTCACGGCTGATCAGAACTGAACTGAGAGGCACATCCGAACAGAAGCGCGGCGGACTCGGCTGTCTTCGGGGTAATGCGGGGTGGTGATAATGCAGGCATTGAGGGGGAGCTCACTGCTGTGGCTGCTGGTGTGCCGATTCCAGCACATTTTGCCGCACGCCTGCAGGAACTTCATACGGCGTGGTTTATTTTGAGTCAATCCCTCACCCTCCGTCCACAGTCGCAAAGCCATATTTAATCTATGTGTATTCCTGACCCTTTATTTTAACTGTCAGCGATGCCAGATGTATGTATATCCTCAAACCATCACCAGAGACAGAAGCCCTTTATTCCGCCGCTGACATTTCACAGCAGGGACAGCTCAGGTATGAATAATACAATGATTGATGGGCGCTCACTTTCGGGGTCTGCTACTGTGCATGCAGGTTACCGCCGACAGAAGCCTTTGCTCATATTATTAGTAACACCTGTGCTTCTCCCACTATGACAAATCAAAATGTCTGCTGTGAAAAAGGCCCGTGGCTGCCTGTCCAACCAATAACAACCCAACACGAACACCGTGACTAACTTCACCTTGAATGTCAGCGCCATAGCAACAAAGAATTTTCGTGTTCATTTTTAAAAAATCAAAGCCTCCCAGTTTAATTATTCATCACATCTGAATAGGTCACTGCCTCTATTTTGAGTGTGAAGCGGACAAAGTAGAACTCAGAGCAGGGAGATGGCTGCTCCCTGTTTGCCTGAGACGCTGTTTGTGTCAGAGTCAGACAGTCTGAACACAAGCGTCCCCTGACTGCAGCTGCACTGGTTTCCATCCATGTGCAATAAACACACGAAAGTTCCCGATACAAACTTGTTTCCCCCGTGGAAATGTGGCCATGTTTTTTTTTGTTTTTTTAACACAGACTTGCTTCTAATTGAGTTTCAGTGAGTTTCACTCTATATCCCTGTTCAATTTTTATGACCTCGTTTGCGCCATTGCAAAGAAGAATTCTCCAAAGCATTTACACTCATTTTAAACCTGTTTCCTTTGCGTGGTTACAGTCATAGTTTACAGCTGATGTGCGTAAGTAGGTTATGAACTCAAACCTGTCTGGGCCACCAATCCATCACAGCAAACCACATTCTTTTGTTTATGTCACTTGTTCGTGTCAGGGAGGTGTCTTCTCGTAAATTGGGCTTGGCCCTTAAACACACCACCTACAATGCATTTTAAAATGACATGTTTACTGTTCATTGTCACGGTTTTAAAATATGAATATTGTAATCGTCTGGCCTGCATGGTGATAAGTGTCTTGGCTTTGTCTTGTGCAGATGGATACACCACAGATGACATCGAGTTTTACTGGCGTGGTGGAGACGGCGCAGTGTCCGGGGTCGACAGAATAGAGCTGCCGCAGTTCTCTATTGTCGACTACAAACTCATCTCCAAGAACGTGGTCTTCTCGACGGGTACGCGGGTTTTAATCTGCATAGGCCGCCGTCACACCATTAAAAAGAGACGTTTATTAGAGGCGTACAGCAAAACATTCAGTGACAAAGCACATATAGTTTTTGCCATTGAGGAAATTTTATCTCTCTCCCTCCGCCTCTTTCAGGTTCCTATCCCCGCCTGTCCCTCAGCTTCAAACTGAAGAGGAACATTGGCTACTTCATCCTGCAGACATACATGCCTTCCATCCTGATTACCATCCTCTCCTGGGTCTCCTTCTGGATCAACTACGATGCATCGGCTGCCAGAGTGGCCCTGGGTAGGATCGCTTCGCCTCTGCTCAACAGCGACCCTGGGAAATAACCCAAAAGCCGAAATAAAACAGACAACCGAAGCAGCCGTTCGACATGCACTGAGCCCGTTCCGTTTCTTAAATCTATGCATTATTGTGTCTGTAACGAGCCTGATGTTTTGACTCTTTAATTTTCCAGCCTTTAGTTTTTTCTCATTAGCTCTAAGCATGTGTGTGCGATAGCCGAGTGTGATAGGCCGCCTGGCTAAATGTCTGTTGTTCAGAGATGACTATATGCATGACTCATGCAGAGCGAGAAGCGCTGCAGCTCGACCTTGAAGCGTGCTGTCTTCCTCTCTGCCTGTCTGTCCGTCGTAGCCTCTCGCCGGCCTGAGAGCCCAGCTTATCAGAGCCAAATCGCCAGCTAAATTACTCAACTGAAGGTGCCAACGTTTTGCTTTAACCCCCTCAGACATTAATGTTTTCAAGAACCGTGGTCAAACTGGCTCATTGGCGGCGCAGGAAATGGCTTTGGGTTGTGTCGTTCTTGTCACACGCTCTTTGTGCTGTGTGTGAGCCGGGACACAGGCAGGTTGGAGCCCCAGACTGTTTACATGATTTAAAGATGTGCCTGCGCCCGGAGAACGCGCAGCGGGGCTGGCGCAGCCAATGAGAGCTGAGGCTCCATGCTACAGTGCCACTGGAGGCTGCTGGGTTATTTATAATACGTGTGAATCTGACCAAATGCAGATTGTGCAGGCAGATGACTAATGTATCAAACACAATGCGTGTATGTCGAAAAAACAGGTGAATCGTGTTGTGATTAACAGCAGATGTTTCCAGTGACGATGCTGCGGCTTTTTGTACACTTTGATCGGCGGATACGTGACTGGATGTAAACTAACCTACTAGCTTATGAAGCACGCGGTTTTAGGCTCAGGAGGTTTCGATGGGTATTTTTCTTCCATGCAGCCTCACACAGACAGTCTGTTGGCTATAAATAATTACAACATAATGTAGGCCCACATGGCCGTGCTCACAAGCTCATATCCTTTGATGATGAGCACCTGATGTCACTTGATTCGGTGCGGAGCGAAATCCTTCAAAACAGACTCTCGGTAGGACTACACTGATCAGCCACAACATTAAAACCACTGAATAACATTGACCGTTATGTCCTGCTGGGAAAGTTTTGGTCCTGTATGTCATAGTGAACGGCCTGCTAGTGGCAAGCTACGTCGCTAGCTCCCGATTCTGGGGAGACTTACCAACTTTCCCCAGTTTTCCGCTAACGAGGTTACGTGCCGTTCATAGAGGCTCATGTCATGTACAGGAATGCTTTTGAAGGCAGGTCTACTCACACTCAACAGACCCTAAGGCCAAATGCTAAGATAAGCACTGATTTTCAGGCTGAACAAAAAGTTAATGCATCACCTAAATTGATTCAACCCCCCTCCCCCACCCTCGAGGGGCACATGACCATTTTAGGTAATTTTTGTGGCGACTCTACCAATGGCTGAAGTCAAACATTTCACTCAGAACCACACACACCAGCTTGATATTATGATGGAAGATGACCAAAGGATTCGTCCTCAGAGGAACATGAACGTCTGGGAAACCAAACCGATGTGCGCACATAATAACCGTTGTCACTGCTAAAAAAAATGTTACTGTTACAAACTAATGATTTTTCATTGCAGTGCAGTCAGATGATAGTAAAAAAAATGTCCTACGGCGCCTGAAGGCTTTCTGTCTAAATCTGTCTCCAGGGATCACCACGGTGCTGACCATGACCACCATCAACACCCACTTGCGAGAGACGCTCCCAAAGATCCCCTACGTGAAGGCTATTGACATGTACCTGATGGGCTGCTTTGTGTTTGTCTTCCTGGCCCTGCTGGAGTACGCCTTCGTCAACTACATCTTCTTCGGCCAGGGCCCCCAGCGGCAGAAGAAGGCGGCCGAGAAAGCGGCCACGGCCAATAACGAGAAGCTGAGGCCCGACCCCAACAAGGTACGTGCGCGGGCCAGCTTCCTCTGCAGGTATCTGTGCTGTCAGTTAATGTGTGTGTTTGTTTCTGTGGGAGCAAATTACTTTTTCCTCCTCTCAAGGTCAATGTGATGCTGTGATCAATGCTTGATGTCCTTTACCAGCACTCTTTACTCCTGCTCTCTAGCTCTCCATTTCTCACTGGTTTAGCCTTGTGTATCAACTTTATTACTCAAACTAGGATCTGAACGAGTGAATGCAGAAGCAATGACTGGCTTATACTTTATCTCCATATTTCTGTGTCTCCCAAAGGGCAAGGCGCCTTGGAAAAATCACTGGCTGCGGTGCCAAAGCCTTCTCTTTAAATTTTATTCAGCTGCTAAACTTAGCAAGAACAACGGCGACGTTAAAAAAAAAATAAATAAAACACCCTTTCCTTCTGAGTGTGGCAAGCTACGATTTCCCCCTAAGTAACAGTGCTGATTTTGTATGCTTGCAGTGGCTGGTGGGAAATGTAGTTCAGAGAGATGATGCTCTGTATGCCAGAATGAAACAGAGGGAAATTGACGCATATGACTCGATGTGGGATCCCATCTTTGTGGACGATGCCGCATTAGGACTAGGCGAGCAAAGAAATAAGGTACTGGAGGTTTTGAAAGTCAAAACTAACAATGTCATCAATCTGAATCAATCCAGATCAGAGGAAAATGCTGTAGTTTCTGTGCATTTCTTTGATTTTTATAGATTTTTAAGGCAACCTTGATCATCACTCCCACCATTGTGTTTTTTCCCTCTCTTGGTTTGCTCTTCATGCATTTTCCTGACAAACATGGCTTAGCAGTTTGATTTCTGCAGGCATTAATTTAATCTTAACCTGGGCTCTACATCCGAATTAATAGGAAATGACAAAACATGGCAAGAAGAAAACAAAACACCAGTAGCTTCTCTTTAGATCAAGTCATTTAGATGCAAATACTGTACAGTATACACGGCAATTGATTCACCTCTTAAAACTAAGTGAAGCACCTGGGGAAAAGAAAAAGAAAAAGAAAAAAAAAGAATTGTCAGATAAGAGAAAGAAATCATTTGCAGTTTGATGAATTGCACCAACTAAGTGGCTTCAAAGTGAGTTACACAAAAACAACAAAATACATCAAGCTGACATTTACAGCAGGACGGGATTGGATTATTGGGATGTTTTTCCTCAGAAGTCAGGCTATGGATGAAGAAATGTTGATCCGAATTCACTTCCCTACAACGTCTCTCCCGACCTGCCCCCCGAACCTTTTAGCCTCCATCTTTGCAAAGTCCTTACTATTTCTCTCAACCTTCTCCTGTCACATTTTTCCTTTGCTTTCTCTTTTTTTCCTCTTTTTTTTTCTCTTATTTTTCTTTTTGTGTTTAATTCAGTTTGTCTTGTGAATCGACAGAATTTTAACCTCCCCGGGTTGAAATTCTGAGATGACAATGAAGATGATTTCTCCATGAGAGTTAGTTTGTGGAGCACGTTGTGCTCTCCCAGGAATGTTACCTCATAGTCTTGTGGTTGTATTATCACTCAGATATTGATTGACAGATGATCAATAATTTATTTAGTGCTTTCAAAAACGCTTATAGCCTTTCCTCACTGTAAGTAACACGATTTTTGACTCATTTGCATTACCCATTCTAGCACCTCATCAGTATTTTTACACTTAATGATCGTTGTAGTAGTGATCACTTGTTTTGAGTAATGCTTTGGCTAGGCTTAGTTGAAAGTTTAACCCGCTCTGAGATCTCCCGTTGGCAGTAACTCCTCATGGATCCCACCTGTTTCTGCACCTTCACACAGATGACCCCTGACGACAACATCCTGTTCGGCACCCTGGAGATGAAGAACGAGATGGGTGGTGCCGGGGATCTGTCTCGGGGCCTGGGAGCACCCGGGGACCCCCGCAACACCATGCTGGCCTACGATAGCTCGACACTGCAGTACCGCAGGGCAGCCATGGCCCGCCAGAACTATGGCCACAGCGCCTTGGAGCGCCACGCCCAGAAGAAGTCGCGCCTACGGAGACGGGCCTCCCAGCTCAAGGTCAACATCCCTGACCTGTCCGACGTGAACTCTATTGACAAGTGGTCCAGGATGATCTTCCCCACTGTCTTCTCCTTCTTTAACGTGGTCTACTGGCTCTACTACGTCCATTAAAACCTGGCCCGGAGGTCCGGAGGCGAGCTTGTGGCGAGCATGTAAAGAATGGGGTGGGGAGGGGGGAGGGGAGGGGGTGGGAGGGAGAGGTGGGGGGGAGGGGGGAGTGTGTAGGGGGGAGAGTTTGGGGGTTTATGGGGTGGCGATAGAAATCGAGGAAGAAAGATGAGGTGAGAGATTGAGAGAGAATGAGAGACGAACAGTGCACCGACTTTTCAGCTGGCTCGTTTTAGGAAAAAGTAAGGAAAGACTTTTTAGATGGACTGCAGCAGCACCCGACACTACAGTCAGCAGTGACTCTTTTAGGATTTGGGAAACACCTTAAAACGTCTGACAAGCGCTCAAAGAAGAAGGAGGAGGAGGAGGAGAAGAAGAAGAAGAAGGAGAAGAAGAGTGAGTTTTAAAAAGACAGAAATGGTGCCTGTTCCAGAATTTCAATATATCACTAATATTTGTCATTCGTAGCTTACTCTCTGTGGATCAAATATTTATGCTTGTGTTTGCATATACTTTAAGGATTTCTTTTGTTTAGTATCTATTTACTTCGTAGCCGAGCTGTCTGCATCCAGGAAAGCTTTATAAATGATTTTAAAGGAGTCATCCTTGATAGTCTATTTTCCTATAATTACTGTATATCAAAAACATCCTTTAAAAGCATGCTTATGTTTGATTTCATTTTCATCTCAGCCATAATGACGACGGAGCGCAAAGCATTTTAGTTTTTCTAGTAGAGGTTATTCTGTCAGTTCAAGATCGCAGCTGTGGCTTTGCACGGCCCACCCGGGACGGATGGTCCGAGAAAACGCCGGAGGACAACAGGCGGGACAGCAGGAGGCGCTCTCTTCTCCGGACATCCTCGCCTGGGCTCTAGCGGTGCCAACGCTGAACAGAAAAATAAAATTAAAAGAGAAAAAAAAAGAAAAAAAAGCTTCCTCAGTTTGTTAAAGGTCACAAAATTATCTGGGAAAAAAAAGAGCAGAACTGTGGACACTGACGCTTTGGCTGAGTTTATGTTTCGCTTTTGCTGTGCTGACAGAATCAAGTCCATTTCACCACGTGTTTTTTTTTTTGTTTTGTTTTGTTTTGTTTTGTTTTTTTTTTTATTTAAAGAGAACATTTGGCTCCGTACCTTCTGCCATCACACAAGGAGCTTCAGAGTCGGAGAATGGCTTTAACACGACTTTAAGCTGGTGTAACGAACTTTTCTGATGAGCTGAGTTTCATTGCAATCAGACTTGCTGCATAAATATGGCAATCCACAATCATCATAATCAGTAGAAATTGAATGATAGAAGTATGATGCGTTCCATTGTGATTAGGTTTCTGTTTTGAAAAAAAAAACTGTAGATAAACATAAATCATGTTCAAAGAAAAAGAGATAATTCATTTTTATAAATCAATACTCACATTATCGTGTAAATATTATGGATTTATTCTATTTAAATGGGTCTTTGTTGTTGTTTTTGCAGTTGAATTACAGATCAAACGTACCATTCAGTCAAAAAAAAAGAAGAAAAAAAGAAAAAAGAAAAGAGCAATTTAACCGAGGAAAAAAAAAGAAAACACGATTCACAACTTTGCTGACTCTGTACTTTTGGGACTTTTCTCTCTTTACTTTCTTTTTAATGGACTCTAAAAGCATCTACTTGCTGAAACTAAAGCACTTCCAGACACCAGTGACTTTTGGGTCAATGTTTTGCTCTCCAGAAACGACTTAACAAGGACCCCACTATCCAGGCATTGAAGTCAGGCATATTTTGTACAAAGTTTCTGTAAATTCCAATTGTAATATTTCATAATGACTGTAAATATCTTGTGTAATGATTGTCAGCAATTATGAAGATGTATCTAAATTCAATTAAAACTTAATTCAGTCTATCACTTCAATAACGGAGAACACTGGGTGGCGGTTTCATGTGTCCCGCGTGAATGCGAGGCTGATTGTCAGGCTCACGGCTGATCAAGTGTCTGAATGAGTGAGTGAACAACTGAGGCCGACGCAGGGAAATGAGTGGGCAAGCGAGAGAGGAGCAAAATGAAAGGGTGAGCCGAGAGATGCGAGCGCTGCAGCTGGGGACTATTGGCTGCATAATGGATGGCAGAGGCAGAGGAGTGGGAGCGAGAGGCCGCAGTGGTGGTCGGCGCTGACTGCGATGGCCTCGTCCGCGGTTTGAGCCGGACTGAGCTCGGCCTGGGCCTCGGGGGACATTAACGCAGAGAGCCATAGACATGGAGGCACTCTGTGGACTCAACTGTGGCCCCTCTGGCTCCAGGGGCCGGAGCGCCTGCTACACACACAAAATAAAAAAATAAAAAATAGAAGAGAAAGAAAATAAAGGGCAAGAAAGAGAAGGACCCATCCATGCATCCATCCACGCCTCGACCTCGAGCTGCATCTCCCCCACCACTCGGCAAAACCGACTGCACTCTGCGCCGCCCTCGCTTCCTGACCCGACCACTTACACGGATGCTGGTGAATATTTGATTGCGCAAAACATCGCGCAAATATTTAAATATTTATTTATTTAATATGAATATTTAATATTTTAAAAGGGGGGGGGTTTGTTCTTGCCGGGGCTAATGTGCGGCTAATGTTTCATTTTGAACTTCGGGGACCGGAGGAGCACAATGAGAGACCCGGGGAGGAAATATCTGATTAACACGGTGAATTAGAAATAAAGCAGGAAATTTAGAGTACGATACATCAAACCAACAGCTTAAGTGTACAGTAGCAGGCATTTTAGCTCTGGGAGGGAGTTTAACAGAGTTTGTGCATGTGTGTGTATGTGTGTGTGTGTGTGTGTGTGTGTGTGTGTGTGTGTGTGTGTGTGTGTGTGTGTGTGTGTGTGTGTGTGTGAGCCTTCTGGGAGCAAAGACTCTAAGTGCAAAACTACCTAAAAAGGCAAATTGGTGTAAAAACTGATGTAACGTGACATGTAACCTTGTTCTGGGTTCCTTCATGCATTGGTAAAAATCAGCTCCACGCCGCTGTCGCCCCTCAGTATAACAGATGTATTATCTCACTACAGTAGACAGATGGTTTGTGCTAAATTGGCCCTCCCTCTCTTTCTCTCCCTCGCTCTCTTTCTCTTTTTCCTCTTTTCAAAGGGGCATTAGTGTTGACATGTAAGGAAGCGGGGGAGAGGCAGATGCTTTCTACTTTGTAGTGTTTCCATGTCACTGGCGTAATTAGCAATGCACAGACCTCTGCTCTGTGGAATCGTGCGCATGTGTGTGTAATGGTTCCAAGAGTGTGTGTGGTTTATTTTTATTTTTGTGTGTGTGTGTGTGTATTCTGTGGACTCACAGCTGCGCCACTGTGAACTCTGCGTGCCAGCCAAGCCAAGCCAAGCCAAGCCAAACCCGGCTAGAGAGGACTGGGACAGGTGAGGTTCTGCCACACTCAGTGTTTTACTCGTTTTGATGGAAAAACACCACGGCGAGAGGAACGTGATTGTGTCATCTGTGCAGAGAGACAAAACAGGAAATGATTCAAACGCTCGATTGGGTGATATATCTGCAATGTGATGCATCGCTGAGAAATGAAGATAAAGGTCCAGCATGTTCTTCACATGTCTGAATACAAAGAGGGTTTCATGGCAACTGCTGGAAATGTGTGTCAGATTTGAAAATCGGGCCTCCTCAAACAGGTTCAGCAGCCTGCTTCGGAAAAGACGACATATGCCTACATGAGGAAGTGGAAAGCATCCTACATGCATGCCATCTGTGCAAGATGCTGCTTTGTTGCAGTCAGACGTAACGTCCTCACATGCATGCATGTAAATAAGCTGCAACGCAATCTGATCTTAACTCCTTTCACAGCTCAACATGGGAATCTTAAAATGGTCTCAAACCAGGAGTCTTCAACATTTTTCAGGGCAAGGACCCACAAACTGATGGAGGGATTAAGCAGGGACCCCCTACCTACATGTGTTATATACTAAACTCAGTCTAGTGCTGTTTATAAATATACATTATTATTATTATTGTTATTGTTATTAAGCAAATAATACACAGGTTCAAATATTCATTTTTTTTTTTTTATTTCAGACATGTGCTACACACATGGAGCATGAGGACACTTAAATCTGTCACTGTTGTTGTTCCCATTTCCTATCACCCGTCACCTTTTTTTTCCCACAGCGGTGAGAAATGTCTGTGTTTAAGCATGACATGCCTTATCTTTCAGGGCCGTCCCGTCTCCATATCTCCATATCTCCGCAGTTCACACCTACACTCAGACCTGCCAAACATGAAACTAACAAGTTAATGATGATTACTGGAACCCTAAGCCATGTTCTCATATTATAAGACACTGCAAACTTTATTGTCTGCTCGACACTGAGCAATAAAACCAGTCACCACACCTCATCTCACTGTGTCAAAACACATGTGCCCGCTGTGCTAAGCCAGAGGCCTTCAACCTTTTTGAGGCCAAGGACCCCCCAACTGATGGAGAGATAAAGTAAAGACCCCCTACCTACTGTGTGTTCTATATTAAACTCGGCCTAGTGCTATTTATAAATATACATTTTTATTATTAGTAGTAGTACGCAAATAATACACAGATTCAAATATTATTTTTTTTTATGTCAGACATATGAAACAGTAGGGTAGCCGTGCCGGAACATTGAGGGGGAAAATTAAAAAATGTATAAAAAATGTCTCAACTAAAGATTTTGCGACCTCCATGCAGTACCTACTCGGATCCCCTAGGGGTCGCGGACCTCCAGATGAAGACCTATGATCTAAAGCGAGTAAGTAAGTATCGAAAAGTATCAAAATCAAGACTCTTTTGTTCAATCAAGTTTGTTATGTGTATACATTATAATGAGTTGATAACTATAAATGAAAATGAATTTAAAAAAAAAAACAGCTCCAAATTGATAGTACAATTATTTTCAACAGATATGTATTAACTCAACATAGATGTGTATTCTGTTAGCACAACGTACAATTTATTCTGACTTACATAAATAAGTTATTGTATTCAATTTGCATGAACATTTTTGATTAGAATGAAAGGAAAATATTAGTATAAGGCAGTTAGCAATTGGTATTCCAGAAGAAGACAAGCATCCTATGAAAAAGCTGACTTTCCTCGTGTGACCTCAGTGAATATTTGTGTTGTGCGTCTGCTCGGACTGAATGACGTTCACGAGACAGGATGAAAAGTTTGAACTCATTAATAGAGGACTGACTGGACTAAACGCGACTTAACTGCATCACTAGTTTTGTGATTCGAATTTTTTTTACCTTTACTGGGTGGCAGCATATAACTTTGGTAAGCGGAGTATTGAGACGTCTGCAGTCAGGTTCTCTCGTGTTAGCATTTGTTAGCTTTTCTACCTAATGGTACTCAAGGCTCTTTACGGTCAAAGACACATCTACCCATGCACTCACACAAGCACACGCACATTCACACCAGTGCCACGCACTGTGAGCAACTGGAAGTTCAGTGTCTTGTTCAAGGACTCTTCAGCATGTGGCATAGTCCCCATTATATCCTTTATTGTTTTCCATGTTAGCCTAAATCACTACTATTAGCTGCATTTAATGCAAAATATGAACCAATATTGCATATACAGCCATAATTACTATAATGGTTAATTAAATAAAACGTATTTTTACAATTACATATCTTAAATTAGAACTGTAACTAAAAAGAAAATGTATTTTAACATCTATTTTGAATTTTATTTGAATACAAATACAAATACTGGATGCTTTAAAACACCTCTACTAGAAAGTGGCAGCTACTCAATACGAGCTAAGTTGAAATAACTTAAAAATATCCTTGGAAATCATTACATCAAATTTTTACGCTGAGCCAGCACATCATTTCTTCTTCATTTGACAAGAAACCGTCTCTGCCAACCTGTTAAATTTCTGCACTCGTGCCCATAAGGAGGCTCACTCTTTATTTATTCTGGTCTTACTACAAACAACAAATCAGATCTTTTTAAACACTGTGATCTGCATGCAGGTGTGTAAATTGTCTCCATGTATGTTTGCCCTGAGTAAATATCAGATTACCGGCTCATTAGTGGGCTTTGACTCGTACGTGTCACAGCAGTTTATTTACGTTTGTGTCTGAAGTTTCAACACCCGCTTGCGAGCACCCGTTAACGGCACTTTAAACCGCTCCACCGGTGTCACCGCCTCGCTGCATCTGCAAAGCAAAGGACACTTTCAGAGAGTTGGAATCGTCGGTTCAGTGATTTCGCTCAAACGTGAGGTTGTGGGCTTCAAAGTCCAAAATCAGTGGAGTCACTGGAACTCTCATTACTCATATCTGGCATATTTCCTCTAACAGCCTCAGTGCAAGGAATGCAAACACACCTGTCAACGTAAGGGGCGGACTCTGGTGACGACAAGGTGTGCTGTCACTTGTTTTAACACAGGCCTCACACACTCGCAAAGTATCGCCGAGGGAGAGAATGCTTCGCAAGGACAGGCTCCTAGAGTTGAAGGAAAGCTTTGAGAGGATGGGAATGAAGATCTGGTGAGAAGAGGAAAAGGAAAGCGGAGGGTCAGCCATGCCGTGGAGAAGCCCTCTGGCCCTGATAAGGGATAGTCTGCGAGGTCAGAGGGCACGGGAGTCCGAGCTCCGAACCCTGGTTTCCAATCTGCCTTACGAGGGACTGGACAAGAGCAAGCAACCAAACCGCTACTTCCCGTCAAATGTCGTCAAAACGACCAAATACACCCTGCTCTTTTTTCTCCCTATGAACCTTTTTGAGCAGTTCCACCGCGTGGCTAACCTTTACTTTGTGGGCCTGGCAATTCTGAACTTTTTCCCCGTAGTGAACGCCTTCGAACCCGATGTGGCACTCATCCCCATCTGTGTCATCTTGGCTCTGACGGCCCTGAAGGACGCCTGGGAAGACTTCAGGAGGTACCAGTCGGACAAGAAGCTTAACAACACGCCATGTTACATCTACAGCAGGTAATTAGCTAGAACACAATAACGTCCTGAACACAGATGCAGTGTGTTTTGCTGTTCGTGCGTGATGGGGCGAGTGGAAGCTCTCATGGTTAAAGGCACCTCCACATCTGTGTTTGTGATTCTTATCTCCCTGCTGCGTGAGTGTGTAGATCTGTGCGATTGTGCTGTGTGTGTGTGTGTGTGTGTGTGTTTTGTCTCCTCTGCGTTCCAGCACCCCGTGGGAATTTTTGACTTAGAAAGAGAAAATGTGTGGGAGATTATTTCTCTTTGGAAGAGCCTCACACGATATCTCTCGCCACTACATTTGCTCACATTTGATGAACTCCTCATCTGGGTATTGGCGTAAGCAAAGGTGGTAAGGTTAGCGGTTAACTGTTTTTGAACAACTGGTGAAAAATAAATAACGCACAAAAGAGGATGAACGCCGTCGTCCCCGAATCTTCAGCTTCAGTTTTTGGAGTGCGGTGGAGGCGAGGATGTGGATTACCTGTGGATACGAAGTGAAACTGGAGGCTCCTTCTCCGTGATGGTGAATCCTCAACCTCTGGAAGTGTTGGTCACTTAACCAGCAGCTGCTTGCTTTCAAATTTCCCCAAAAAAAAAAAAAAAACAGTCAGCAGGGGTGTTGCAGTCTGCACTGTGTGTTTATGTACGAGCGTGTGTTTGTATGTGTGCGTGCGGAGATTGGGTCCAGGTGGCCTCAAGATGCAGCAATTCAAGCACTTCAGAGAATAAGCGAGTCCCTCCGGGCCCGTTAGTGGACACTGGTCGCCGCTGCCTCGCACAATCGTATACTGTATGCAGTAGTTTAGCCGCGGTGAGCATGTTCTTGTGGGTCTCTAATGGCTCACTGGCTGGTAAAGATGTAAAGATTAGACAAAAATCAATGGGCTGGGATCTCTTTGAAGTACACAAATGCGTCGTGAAGAAGCTCCTTTTTTTTTCTCCAGCTAGCTACCTAGCTAGCTAGTTTATGAATCTAAAAAGCTACCGGAGAACCGATTTCAACACACACGGAGCATGAGGACTCTGAAATCTGTCGTCATTTCTGTTCCCGTAAAGGCCCACGTGGAATGCAGTAAGATGACAGCAATTAAGCTCATCACACCCTCAGATGCATGTATTCATTTCCTATCATCCGTCACCTGTTTTTTTTTTGTTTGTTTTTTGTTGTTTTGTTTTGTTTTGTTTTGTTTTCACAGCCGTGAGAAATGTCTGCGTCTAAGCATGACATGCCTTATCTTTCAGGGCCGTCCTATCTCCGTATCTCCTCAGTTCACTACGACACTCAGACCTGGCAAACATGAAACAAACAAGTTGTCAATAATGATTGTGAAACGCTAAGTCGTGTTCTTGTATTATTAGACGCAGCTAGCTTTATTGTCTGCTCGACGCTGAGCAATCAAAACCAGTCACCACACCTCATCTCACTGTGTCAAAAGACATCTACCCACGGCGTGCTTGTTATTACGACTATTATAAACAAACTCATTATCTATATAAAATGTTGCCTTATCTCTTAAGACTCTCTGTGAAATGCCTTTATCACAAAGGCGATCCACATAGCTAAGTTACCTTATTACATTACTTAAAGTCCAAGTTTAAGGTTTGTGAGAGACATAAATTAAAGCTTCAAGAATTTGAGTAAATGTATTAATTGATACACTTGAGTAATCTGTGCTACAACCAGACATAACACTGACTTTTATAGGAGGTTAATGCCCCGGGCTATGGCTTAACTGCTGTCTTGCAAAAGAATAATGTCACCTTTGGACAGGGGCTGGTTTGAGGAAACAAGTTTACCCGTTGTTCCAGTCATTGTGCTAATCTCAGCTAACTGGCGCCTGGCTTCAAATTTACAGTTCAGAGCACGGGAGCGCTGTCTTTCTCCTCAAGTAACTCTAACAAGAGCTTATAAGTGCAGTCTCTTAAACCAGTCTTGTCAGACTCCTTCCTTACATTTGTGCGGGCCTCGTGATAATCTAAAGAAAGCATTCTATAAATACATAAATCCAAACAAAGTCCCCTCACTTTGTTTGGCGTGAGGTGTGGTGTTAGTAGCAGCTACCCGATCAGGTCCTACATGCAGGGCAGCATACCTGCAGCTCTCTGTCACTTGTGGTTAGCCAGCCTGACGTGCAGGTTTAAACCATCAGACTCTGGGAAGGCCACTGATTTTGGGAACAACCTCTGAGTTCATAATGTCATTCTCCTGAATGTTTCCTCATTCTAAAAATCACAAGACACAAAAAAACTTGGGCCGCTCTCCAAAAACAAACAAAACACGAAATAAAAAAACGTGCCAATGATGCCAATGGTGCAGTTAATAGATGTCACTAAAACGTGACATGATGGTGATAATCTGTATTTATGGCCCTGATTTCAGGAAGGAGAAGCAGTTTGTGGAGAGGCCGTGGAAGAATGTGCGAGTGGGGGATTTTGTAAAGGTGGTTAGCAACGAGGTCATCCCGGCGGACCTCCTTCTCCTTTACACCTCAGACCCCAATGGCGTGTGTCACATGGAGACGGCCAACCTGGACGGAGAGACCAACCTGAAGCAGAGGAGGGTTGTGTCTGGCCTCAGCGTCTCGGTAAGTCTCTTGAGATGAATCTGCAACTACTTGGTTCAGTTACTCCCTTCCGTTTCTCTTTCCTGTCCTCCTGCACACTCCGCCACTCCCTCCTCCTCCTCCTAGATCGGCTGTGACGAAATTACTAGTTGGATTGCATACCGTAAAGTCGTACATTTGGGCTGAAGTAATCTTATCAACCGTGAAACACGCGTCGAGTTGCTTCCAGAAAGTTTCCGTTCGTGTTGTGATGACGTAATGTTTCTCCACATTTGACAGAATGCAGAGTTTGATCCTGAAAGCTTCAACAGCACCGTGGTGTGTGAAAAGCCCAACAGCAACCTGAATCACTTTAAGTGTTATGTGTGAGTATCAAATACGCAGATCACATGGATTCCACAAACACTTTCTTGAAGCCCTTTCACAGCAAAACTAATAGCAACCCACTCGCTGGACTTCCTGATGCGACCAGAGGCTGTAATGGCCTGTAATCGATTTCCTCAGGCACCACACCTCTTACTGATGGTCTGCACGCGCTGTCCGGCTATATGGTCGTAAAGCAGGAGAACCGCTAATGGGGGGGTAAGCAGTAATGAATCTCTAACGAGATCTGACAGTACAAAGGTGGTTTCTCACTTTTCCCCCGCTGCAGAGAGAAACCTGATAAGGTGAAGGTGGGAGCTGGAATTGAGAGTCTGCTGCTGCGAGGCTGCACAGTGAGAAACACAGAGCATGCTGTCGGCTTTGTGGTATACGCAGGTACATTCTTCATTTTCTCGGCTGCTTCACAGCCTTAACCTTGAACTTTTGCATTCTTTCTTTTTTTTTTTTTTTTGTCTAACAACCAAGTCTTTTGAGTTGATGAGGTAATGAGTGGACAGTTTTAACTCACTTCCAACCAAATCATATGTATATATATATATACAACATTTTCTGCAGAAATACATTTTATTTACCTATTTATTACTTTCACCAACTTAGTCTACAGTCACGCGGACTGTACTCATGACCTCACAGTGCTCTATGTGCTCACAGTGACAAGTGACATAGTGATTATTAGCAGGTGTAATGTTTACGTCCCCATTGTTCATTCTAGTTTAGCTTTAACTAAGACTCATTGAATTGTCTTGATTATAAAAAGCATTGGATAAATAAAATTAATTAAAATTCAGACATTCCTCTTGTGAATCAACTAGTTTTTGAGTCATTTCTTGGAGAAAATGGTTAAAATCATGAGCATCTGTCTTGAACACTTGCATGTGTATTATAAAAAGTGGAGAAAGCCTCATAATTCCGCAGTATCGTTTTTTTTGTTTGTTTGTTTTAGCATGAATTGTTAGAGAATGAGCACATGTTGTAAGATATGATATTGATCTCCTGTCTGAATCCACTCCTTCTTTTCCAACCTCCAAGGCCGTGAAACCAAGTCCATGCTCAACAACAAGGGGCCGAGATACAAGCGCAGCAAACTGGAGCGGAAGCTGAACACGGACGTCTTCTTCTGCGTCATTCTCCTCTTCACCATGTGTCTCGTCGGAGCTGTGGGTCAGTAGCGGGTGACGACACTGAACTATCACGATTAACACGTTTCCATTTATGAGGGCGCTTTACAGTGCCAAGAAGAAACGTAGAGAAAATTCACTTTGGCCACAAGCCTAAAACCGTACCAAGTGGAAAGGGAGGAGACAGGGGAAGGTGTGGTGCCAAAAATAGCTTTCCTCCGCCGCTCCGCAGTCAGTGTGATTAATCCCGCTGTCCTCGTACATGCAGGTCACTACGTATGGCTGAAGACGCTGCCTGGCATGCCCCCGTACCTGGTCTTCGACAACGGTCACCAGAACAGCCCCAGTCTGTCCAGCTTCTACATGTTCTTCACCATGATCATCCTGCTGCAGGTGTCTGAGAGAGACTATTTATGATGGTGTTTAGATTCATTTTGAAGTCATTAAACTAATCTCCTCGACTACTTTCCTCTGGTTTTCTCCGTGGGTTACCTTTCATCTCCTCCTCTCTTTTTTTGCTCGTTCTGTGTTTTTGTCCCCATCTATTCTGAACTTATCTTTACATTTTTGCTTGTGTTATCAACACCATTTCTTCTCTGTTGTTTGTGTCCCTCTCTCTTTATCTCACCTTCCTTTCCTTTCCTTTCCTTTCCTTTCCTTTCCTTTCCTTTCCTTTCCTTTCCTTTCCTTTCCTACAGATCCTGATTCCAATCGCTCTCTACGTCTCCATCGAGCTGGTCAAGATTGGCCAGATCTACTTCATCATTAACGACATTGACCTCTATGACGAGGAGACAAACAGCCGCATGCAGTGTAAGGCTCTGAACATCACAGAGGACCTGGGGCAGATTGAATACATCTTCTCGGACAAGACGGGCACCCTCACCGAGAACAAGATGGTGTTTCGCCGATGCTCCATCATGGGCACCGAGTACCCGCACAAAGAGAACGGTAACGTCTGCAGACGAAGCACCTGTCACTGCTTTTGTCCTGACTTGGAAGTGATGTAAAACGCGGTACACAACACTGTAAGTGGAGCTCATAAGGAACAAATCGAGGACGTCTTGTTAATTAATTAATGATTACAGCCAGAATTAGTAACAGACTGAGGAGCGATGAGTCCAAACATGTCCGTCGTGACATACTGACCACTCTGTTAATGAACTGTTCTTGCTTCACGGCCACAAAACTATTAATGCCTCGTTAATTAAATATTAGTTACATTTGTTTTATGTCCAACCCCAAGTAAAATGACACATAATTGAGTAGTTATTAGGCCATATTACTTCATGATTACTTTTACATCCCGCTTTTGTGCCCCCTTAAGTTGAGAGTTACATTAATAGTTTTAAATAAAGATTCATTCAGCCTTTTACTGCCAGAGTTGTTTTAGGGATAATGGTGCGAGGCAATGAATTATTTATCTTCACATTGGCACATTCCCAGTGTTGACCAGTGGCAGTGAAGGAACTTTTTTTAATGTTTGGCATTATTTTAATTTATCGCCTACGAGCTTCAATCGTGTACAAAGACGAGCAACATCTGAAGAGAGGTTCTGAAGCTCGTGTCGGTCGTCGCCATACTCCCAATGGCTTAACTGTTAACGTTTACCACATTAATGAGTAAACGCCACACGAAACAGCTCCGTCTTGGGAAATTCACACAGTGGAAATTTCCAATAAGGTCAGAGTTTAAAGGTTGTGTGCCAGACATCCCATGTTGTAACCAGAAACTCACAAGTTCACTGAAGACAGCATAGTTTCCTGTTGGCTCAAAAGTGTGTTAAGAGGTCGAGCGTGAGTCAGATGACTCGAAAGCACATCTACGCCCTTAATTATGCACAATTTTGAGCCTTGATGTGATTTAAATTCTTGAGAATTCCCCCTCATTCGATCATTATAAAAGGGAAGACTTTAGAAAACATGTTTTTTTTTTTTTTTGTATTTAGCATCAAAACATTTATTCACATTCCGTTGTAAAGTTGGACATCTTATCATGGTGGTACATGGGAATTGATTCGCCTTCCAAGCCAGTCCCAAGTGCTCATTTTAAGAACAGTTTGAGCAGTTTTTGGCACTTCTGCATTGGCTTCAATCAAGTCAACTTTTCATCAATATTTCAGTTGATCACAAAACAGAAAATACTCCTCCCACGACGCTCACAGTGATGCTAACATAGCACATAGCGAGATAACACTCACATATTGAGATTAGAGTACTAGCTGAGAGCATATTACTGTAGTCTGTGATATTAATGTAATCTTACAACAAGATCAAGACAAAAAAAAACAACTGTTTCACGTATGCCATTGATGTTATTTTATCTTCAGATGTCATGGAGCTGTGAACCATAGTCTGATTATTATATCGCGCTTTGACTCTGATCTGTTGTTCTAACCTTTGTTTGGCATGCACTTCCTTGTCGGCTCTGCATTTCTATTTCTGTTTCCATTTTTTTGACTCAGTCACACCCAGATTCTTTACTAAAACGCATTGCATGTCCAAATGTGTTTAGAGATACATGAAGAAGAGACACTCTTAAACTCTTAACCGCTATTGTCGAGGTTGAGGATTCAGCATTTGAACCGGTGTTTGTGCATGTTTTTATACATCAGTACTGTCTTTTTGGATTGACAGCCATCCGCTTGGCTGTCCTTGATGAACCAGAGTCAGAGGACGATGTTATATTCAACCAGCGTCCCCGACCCCTACGGACAAGTTGGTCCCTGGACTCAGATGACACCAACCCTGAAGACTTACAACACCGTGGAAGCAGACGCAAGAGCAAGGTCGCAGGAAACGCTCAGAGCAACGTGGCCTTCAGCAGTCCACTGGTATGCTAATCGCTCAGTCGAATAAATAAAATAAACCAGCTATTTAATTCAGGAAGGGGGAGTTTTTTTTTGTCTTCATATAATAATCATGACTGAGGAAAATGACAGTGCGTGTTTGTGGTGAACTAGGGGTATGAGTTCTCCTTCAAATCCTGTTTAGTTTTTGAGTAACTGGCACTTTTTTTTAAGATTTAAAATACACATTGAACCGTTTCAAAGGATATTTCACAAGGACTTTCTTACCCAAACAGATTTCACATCTGAATCCAGACTTCAAACTGACGTTTGTTTACCCAAAACTGACCCATCCTAGTGTCAAAAGGCCTCTCGGTCCCAGTCCCTGCTGCAGATGGCCGAGCTGCTAGGTGTCAGTGATGAGCACATCCATTTTGGCTCAGAGTTGCCCCTGTGTCTGTGACGGGACATATGGTCATGCTGGGCACCATTTGGCACAGACCACGTATGTCCCACAAACTGTAAACGTGCACTATAGATTACTCATCGCAGTCTTGATATATAGTACAGTATCTCTGTGACTATTTTTGTCCACGGGGCAGGGAGCACAGATCTGGAGACACAGGCCGAGACAGAAAAAAAAGTCTTGCATTTATTCCAGCACAGAGCACAGAGTCCATCTTTAGCATCCCTCACGCTGCGTCTCTAACAGAGCAGAATGCTTGTATGAGCGAACGCTTCCCCCCTTCCTTCTGTCCTTCCTGCAATCTTTCCTTTAACGCAGACAGTCAGCGCTGTGCGAAAAAGTTTAAAAGCCCCAAACTTTCTCCAATCCCCTCAAGTCGAATCAGTGAAAAGCCAAAAATAAAACTAGGGGCAGTTTGTCAATAGCGAGCGTTTAATTAAAAAACTGATTAACTTCTACTCCAACAGGAAACTGAGGTGATTCCAGACAGGAAGCTGCTTCAGCAGATTAGCAGGGCAGAGAGCAACAGCAGCCGTCTGCAGACGGATCCTTACCTGGACTTTTTTCTGGCTCTAGCCATTTGCAACACGGTGGTGGTTTCCATGGCAACACCTCAGAGACAGCGGGTAAGCACTCCTTTGGTACTGCGACTGTGGATGGAAAGAAGAGATGGAGGGGCACGGTCGGGATGGGAGAGATTAGTCCCGTCTTATTTTCTTTCACCATCTGCAAACTTTTAATGAAGGAAACATTACGGTGACGTTTAATCTGAACTGTTAGCTTAAATCAGGGCTAATTTTCTTTTGTGTTTGAAGTCCCAGTTGTAAACGTTCTGAGTCTTCACTAAATTTGCCATATAATTAAGAGAGGCTTGCAGAAGCAATCGTGGAAGGCTTTATTATTTAGAGAATTTGCTGCTCCTAACTGTGCTGTTCTGAGATCCAGCAGATGGGAGAACTCTATATGTGGCTTTTCTCCCTAGAGTTGCAATTAAATTAAATGTAATTAAAGATAAATGCACGAACAACTAGTGGAACTACTGTAAATTATTGCTAAGGGAACTGGTCTATCCCCATATATGTTAAGTGGCAAGATATCTTCTTAATAACATAATATTTAATCTCGCTTTCTTTATTCGTTTTCCTTCAGGGAAGTGACTCTTCGTACTTTGGCCAGACAAATAATCCACTGGTTACGCTGTCCAGCCTGGTGAAAAACGCCGGATCTTTATACGACCGCCTTACCTCATGCACAATGATGTCCAATAAAAGACGAACCCTCTCAGAGGACTCGGCTACAGAGGACCATTTTTATCCCTCCATAAAAATGGAGGGGGTTGTGGACACCAATGGGCTCCAGGCATGTTCGCTCCACGCTCACCCCCAGAGCGACAAGCCCGCAGCCCCCTTGGATAATCTGAGCTATGAGGCGGAGAGTCCAGACGAGGCCGCCCTGGTGTACGCAGCCAAGGCATATGGCTTCACTCTGCTGGCCCGCACCCCTGACAGCGTGACGGTGAGGCTCCCCACTGGAGAGGACCTGGTGTTTGAGGTGCTGGACACCTTGGCCTTTGACTCCAACAGGAAAAGAATGTCTGTTCTGGTGCGGCATCCAATCACAAAAGAGTTTGTGCTGTACACTAAAGGTGCAGACTACTCCATCATGGAACTACTTGGTACACCATACGCAGGTATGTGTTGATGAAAGCTGCATTTATTTAATTACTTACATTCATCGTTCACTTCTGAGATCATCTGAGTCGTCTCTGAATTTAGAATAAAACTACATAAATATAAAAATACATTATTTCCAGAACACCTACGTGGCAACAAGAAGAAAATAGCAACTGATACTCAGCATCACCTTGACTGCTATGCTAAGGAGGGGCTACGCACACTGTGCATTACAAAGAAGGTATACAACCAAATATAATTATATTTACCAGCATCATTTACTTATTTGAAAGAATGCCTTTTTTTATTGTTTTTCTCCTTGTGTTGCAGGTTGTGAGTGAGAAAGCATATCAAAGCTGGTTAGAGGACAGGCAAACAGCTCTGACTGCCATAGACAACAGAGAGGAGCTCCTCATGGAGACCGCTGTTCAGCTAGAGACAAACCTCTCTCTGCTAGGTAACAGACATCAAGCCAACAGGCATCATTCACAACATTTGGAGAACATACTGTACATTATGTGCATGAATGATAACTGGCCTTGGGTTTATGTTGTTCTGCAGGGGCAACGGGTATCGAGGACCGTCTGCAGGAGGACGTCCCAGACACCATCCTGGCTCTACGGGAGGCAGGCATCCAGGTGTGGGTTCTGACCGGTGACAAGCCAGAGACGGCTGTCAACATTGGCTACGCCTGCAGGCTTCTGGAAGATGAAGACCTGGTGATTAACATGAGCTGCAAAGACAAGGTGAGGAGGAGGACGCTTTGTTCCTCAGTGATTATTTGTTGTTTTACTCTCACCAAGTGTAAACACCTTGTAGAACTGTTCAAAAATATAAAGTAAGTGTGAAGAGCTACAAATGCACAGTGGACAGTTATACAGCCTTGTGAATGCCACGTAGCCTTGGCAAAGGAGCTGACATGACAAAGCAAAACAACAACAAAAAAACTCACCTGACAAGAAGTGCTATTATTGCAAGTATTTGCGTACTTACTATTTAGGACTGGGCGTGTTTGAAGACATTCCTGTGCACAAAGTGTGACACGTTCCATCATCCAACATCCACTTTAGCTTTTGAAAAACAAGTCACTGGGCTCATCACACGTATATCTGAATATTAGAGAAACATACCAAGGAAATTAATGTTTTCAAATTCACTTGACAAAATTTAATTATAGCAAAGACATGGGGTAGTAGTAGCTACAGTAGCATCAGAAACCTTTATTGAGGGTATGCACGTGACGTCATAGTGAAGTCATGCGAAGTCTCCATGGTTACGGCCACTGAGTGGCAACACGTGACAGTTGAACATGGAGATGAGCAACATTAGTTTGAATCATGGGCTTTAATAACGTCTAAACTATAAAATTAAGTTAAAAAATGGGAAAGAGGTGTTGTGTGACTGACTGTACCAACAGATTTGAAAAGCAGTCGGAGATATATTTTTACAGATATCTATCTGCCAAAGAAAAGAGAAGTAAATGGATCGCTACATTACTATGAAACGACTGGAAGCTAGACCCCGAATCCTGGTGTTGTGGTTCATATTTAACGTCAGGTAATATTAATTTATGCGGTATTTTCTGATGAAGTCCTACCTTAAGATAAATTCAGAAATCCGTCAGATAAGTCAGATAAGCAAACAGTTAGTTAGCCAACATTGTTTCAGTTTCAACAGTAAAATAATAAACGGAATATTTACGATCTGCGATTTGCGATCACTCCTCGTCATCCTTTTAAAGTCCAGTCGGACGCTAACTTACAGTATTATATGGCTAACGCTACTTCTCAGTAAAGCTGTTAGCATTAGCATCTTTTATTTAGCTACATTTTTCATAATGAAATGACCTAAAAGTATCTTGAACTAACTGAAACTGGGGCTAGTACACTTTTCCAAATCCATAGTAGTTCGTATGGATCACTGTCGAGTCCAATATTGAAAATTAAGCACAATATTGTCCTTAATTTGATCTGATAATCCACATTTCTCGCGGCCTCGGTGTATTTACTGATACGTTGCACTGTGTTTTTGCCGTTCGTGGGGGCGTGGCCTCAGACAGCCATGACGTTAATGCATACCCTCTATTGAGCACAGGCCCTTTTAAACAGATTAAGGCAAGATACAGTTAATATTTCAGACATCAGACGGCTTGTCACAGAGGGCAGGACAGTAATTTCGGAGAAGTTGTGTGTTTTCCGTGTAGTAAGTTTGGCAGGCTTCACTCGTGAATCCCCTCCAATTTAAATGGCTGAACCCTTTTGACCACTTTTACATTTCAGCTAAAGGTCGAACCCTCACTATCCATCTGAGGAAGATAAGGTGTCAGGTGAGGGCCTTGCTTCTCTGAGGTCATTAAAGATCTGGTAGCACAGGAATGAACCCTTCATAACAACCTGGCCATGTCTAATCATCCCTGGCCTCAAATAGACCAAAATGACCTGTCGGCTCTAAGTCAGATACATGTGGAAGTCTCTGAAACAGGGGCTGCTGTGCTCCCCTTAGATGGGCTAGTCACTGATGATGAATGGAGTGTGATACCCCCAACACAATAACTATTGCTTTCATATCTAATTACCAGTCTAAAATTCTACCCTCAGAGGAAATACCCTTCCACTCATAATCCAGGACGGAGCCATATTAGTAATCAACCATATTTTACAACCGTAACTCGATGACCGCCTGAGAGATGCCCTCCCACAGCCATCAGCCTACCAAGCAAAATGAAATTCAGCCACTATTAGACAGATGGAATAAAAATAGAACGCAGCCTTTTCTTCGTCTTGTCAGTTTCTTTTTGGCAACATGTGATGAGTCTGATAGGAGCAGAGCCTGGTAACTGATCAGACATCATGTACCAGACTCTACGGCAGCGCGAGGTGTTTCTTTTACCAGCACACACTGTAATCTGTACCCTGGTCCAGAATAATAGCCCCTGAGTGTTACTTCCATCAATAACCTTTTTATTAACTTGCTATTTTCACTCGTAATTGATTATACTCTTGGTTGTTTTTGGATCAGTCAATTAATTGTTTGTTAATTGGTGAAAACGCCCAATCAACTGTTTCTGAAAGCCAAAACTATGATCTTTGGGATGTTTACTTTTTCTAACCAACTTTCCAGAATATGACAGACAAAGGAAAGCAGAACGTTATCACTTCTGAGAGGCTACAACAAGCCAGATTTATGGAAATGATCATCTGCTAATAGTAATAATGTTACAAGTAGGAGAATAAGACCTTGTTTTTGTTTTTTTACAGATCATGTGCACATCCATACTGGACTGCACTCTGGAAGAGGTGAGGAGGTACAGCGCAGACCCTCGTAACGTGGACACAACTCCAGACATCTCTCTGGTGATCGATGGCCGCACCCTGACCATGGCCATGTCGGCAGACCTGCAGGACCGCTTTGTGGACCTGGCGAAGCGCTGCCGCTCGGTGCTCTGCTGTAGAGTGACACCCTTACAGAAGAGCGGAGTGGTGAAACTGGTCAGGGAGAAGCTCAAGGTCATGACACTCGCTGTTGGTAAGAAGATTGTCATCGCTCAGTTCAATACGCATTTATCCACATCTTTTAAACCTTGTCAGGATTAGAAGGAATGGTATAAGAACACCAAATCACAAATCAGGTGTGTTGCACTTAGATTACAGAGTCGACATTAATTATATTTTGTAAAGCTGGTTATTGAAATAGTATAATTCTTAGTTCTACACTTGCTTTGCAGAGCGCTATAGTGAGTTTATCTGTCCGGCCTGCAACTTTACTGCTCATTCTCACTGCTCCCATAGTGTCATTTTTTGGCCACGTCAGGCAGCTGTTTTCTGCTGTTATAAAAAGCTCTAAACCTCCTGCCTGCTCAGCAGAGACACAGTTAGCAACAACCCTTGAACACAGTTGAGCATTTGTCGGCTACGGAATAAGATATTAGGTAGAGTAGAGGCCAGACACAAGGCAAAAAGACAGTTACTAAATGCAAAGGATATGTGTAGTGGATTTAATTTGCACTAAAATACAAAATAAATACTCGAGGGGCCTTGTTAAGTTGTTGTGCCTGGGACTGAAAATCACTCTGTGGTTTCAGGTGATGGTGCAAATGATGTGAACATGATCCAAGCAGCTGATATCGGCATTGGGATTTCTGGTCAGGAAGGGATGCAGGTTGGAACTTTTTTTTTAAATTTTTTTTTTATTCTGCTCCTGCTCTCACAGCTTCAAACAAATCATGACTTCTTTTTGCCGTCTGCAGGCCGTCATGGCAAGCGACTTCGCCATATCTCGCTTCAAACACCTGAAGAAACTCCTCCTGGTCCACGGACACTGGTGCTACACTCGACTGGCAAACATGATCATTTATTTCTTCTACAAGAACGCAGTGAGTCCCGTATCTGTGTTAGAGTCCGAATCCACCGTCTGCGTCGATTTCCGATGTAATCATCTGTGGTTTCACGTGTCCCTCAGGCCTACGTGAACCTGCTGTTCTGGTATCAGTTCTTCTGCGGATTCTCTGGCACGTCCATGATCGACTACTGGCTCCTGATCTTCTTCAACCTTTTCTTCACCTCTGTCCCGCCCATCATGTTTGGGATCATGGACAAAGATGTTTCTGCTGAGGTGCTGCTGGGTGTCCCTGACTTGTACAAGACCGGACAAGGCAAAGGGGTGAGTCTGACAGAGAGAATCAAACCAGTAGCTACAAGTTTGTAGAGTTGTGTCTTCAGTTAAATGAACAATCTGATTAATGTGTGTATTTAAACGTGTGCTTGTTTGTTTAGGAATACAGGTTTTCTACTTTCTGGGCTTCCATGCTCGATGCCTTCTATCAGAGCCTGGTGTGCTTCTTTATTCCATATTGGGTAAGAGACACATTTAACCAGTCCGGCTACAATCACATCTTAATCATTTGCAGTGCTACTTGTTAACTGCTTTGTTGACAAGCACGTTTTATTTCCCCTCAGACTTATCAGGGTTCAGACATTGACATGTTCACCTTTGGAACTCCTTTAAACACAATTGCTTTGTTCACCATCCTGCTGCATCTGTCCATAGAGGTCAAATCCTGGGTGAGTTCAGTTAGTTTTGGCTGCAACACAAGAATTTGTTCGGGCTACAGGGTTGTTAACAGCTGCTTTTTGTGACTGCTTTGTAGACAAGAGTACACTGGCTGATCATACTGGGCAGTGTGGCGTTGTTCTTCATCGTGACGCTTGCCTACAGCGCCACCTGCGTTACGTGTAACCCTCCATCCAACCCGTACTGGGTCATGCAGAGACAGATGGCTGATCCCATATTCTACCTCGTCTGCATCCTCTCCACTGTGGTGGCTCTGCTTCCCAGGTACTATAGGTGTTTTCCCGCCTGCATGTGTCTCTCAAACAACCTAATGGAAGACAGCAAATTTTCATGTCTTCTTGCTTTTATTTTTTGACGTACTCTTTTGCTTATTTGCCTGCTCATATCTCTTATATCAGGGGTCTTCAACGTTTCTTTTTAGGCCAAACTGATGAAGAGTTTAATTAGGGACCCCCTATCTACTATATGTGTTCTATATTAAACGCGGCCTAGTGCTAAGCCTAACCCTAAACTGTGGGGAACCAGACTGGTTCAGCATGGGGGGGGGCCTATTGTGTACAGGAAGCTTAGATTGACAGGTCTCAGCTATTGTGGCCCTGTGTGACACGGTGGGCTGTGGAGACAGCTCCTGTATCGCCAAATAAGTGAAGGGCTAAAATATATTGGAGTCATGTTCATGTGTATTTCAAAAAATACATTTATGGGGAGAATTTAAAAAAAAAAATAAAATAAATAAATAATGTCTAACCAACCAAAAAGTGTTGTTGCAGAGGGGGAATGGGAGATGCCCGGAAAATCAGAAACAACAAACAAGAAAAAATGTTGTAAAGCAGCATACTAAACTGCTTTGTGGAATTTAAAAAATAAATAGATAAATAAATAAATAATGTCTAACCAACCAAAGATTTTGCGACCCCCCCTCCTGCAGTACCACCACGGAGCCCCTAGGGGTTGCGGATCCTTGTAGAAGACCTATGTCTTATATGTATTGTACGTTAAGTGGTGTTGCAGAGGGGGAATGGGAGATGCCCGGAAAAGCAGAAACCACAAACAAGAAAAAATGTTGTAAAGCAGCATACTGAACTGCTTTGTGGAAAGTAAGAATCATAGGTACCAGAGGTCAGACTTTTGTTTGGTTTGGAAATCAGAGCTCTCCAAAACAAAAATAAAATATTCCCTTCACAACACTACAAAAACAAGAAACAAATATTTGAGCAATTGTTTTAGCTAATTAACAATGAATCAGCATCAAAACAGATTACTGTCCAAAATCTAAGTAAATAAATAAAAGTCAGAGCAGTCTTTAAAACTCAACACCGGAGGATTTTTTTTTTTTGTATTTAGTTTAGTTATATTATTGCAGTGGTTCCCAGTAAGAAATCCGAGGAGTCACAAGGTGATTAAAGGGATCAGATGATGTTACTTTTCCTCGAACGTTACCCTTTCTCTTATCGTCTAAAAATAACCTCTGATTAGGGAGCCCATGCAGATATTGCTCAAAGACCGTCAGAGACTCATTCTAGTCTACCTCGTAATTAAATTTTCTATAAATTACACTAGTGGAAATCACCATCTGCTATGAACTGTGAAGTTGTTTCATATATATTCGGGGCTAATTTATAATTAAATAATGTTAGTTGTGAAGGTCAGGAGCGACTGCGCCATGGTTCCGTCTTCCTCCCGGTTGCTGATGCGTCGAAAAGAGCTGATATTTAGAGGGAATGCTCTGATTTACATCAAAGGGCCGCATATTTTTCACTGGCCTACTTTCTCACCACCACACTCTCTCCCCCAGGTACGTGTTTCACGTGCTGAAGAACTCTATCGCCCCCTCCCCGATCTTACAAGCCAGGCTTCTGGACCGGATGGAGCCTTCCACGAGAGACGAGTGGATCAAGGAGTGGAGGAGCCTCAGGGGCGGGGGCCACGTCCGGCGCTCCCGGCTGTCCACCCCACCCTCTCCCACCCTGGACGCCACTGTGGAAAATTATCCCGGGTGTTTCACCGCGGACGACGTGGGGGACGATCCCACACTGAACGTCATCAGTGTGAAATCTCAGGGGCCTGTGCACACATGACAAACGGAGGCGACGTGAAGGGGGCACAAAGAGCACTATGATGATTATTTATTCAGAACATTGTAAATATCTGAGCTGGCTCATGATCCCAGTATAATGTTTCATTTTGGAAAGGCAATAAGGGTGAATCGCTGGAGATTATTTTGCAATAAACTACTCAACAAAAGCACATAGGCCCTCTTCTCCTTCCTCTCCTCATAACAAAGTAACACATAAGCCTGTTACTTTCATGATGGGTTTTCTGCACACAGTGGTAACCCAATTACTCATGCCACCCACCCCTCCAAAAAGTGGCTCTTTTCCAAGACAAAATGCTTAGCTGGTTTAATGTATTCCTCTCACCTAAATACCCTCAACAGCCACGAAGGTAAAAATGTGCAGTTTACAGATTTTCTACCTATTTTATCGTATATTATAATTTTTTTAATTATTATTATTGGCTGGCTGGTGAGTAGTTTCTTTCATGTTATGTGTATCTACAAAGAAAAAAAAAAAAAAGAAAATGAAATGCGATCCATTGCAACATGTCTGTCGAGCTCCGTCCCATTTCTGATGGAGCATCTACAACAAAACGGTACATTTGGAATAATCGGAAGAAAAGGCTTTTAAGCTGCAAAGTCTGGTGCTTTCCTATGGAAATGGAGTGTGCACAAGTGAATCCACTTGCAAAAAAGGGCTGAGTTATCATTGGCTTACTTCATTATACAGTAGCGGCTCTGCTTATATAACGTTCCCGCTGCCCCCAGTTAGATCATTGCTGCCCTCTAGAGCAGAAAATGGAGAGCTGCAGAAAGGTCAAACGGGACAAAGTCAGGAAAACAGACAGCTGAGATTAGACTTCCTTGTACCGGAGCCAAAAGAACATGCAAGTCATGTAAACACTTTTTTTTGTTGTTGTTGTTGTTGTTGTTGTTGTTGCTGTTTTTATTAAGAATTAAATACAGCATAAGAAAAGGAAAGAGCAGTTTTCCACAGACTTCCCATGCAGACTTCTAGCCCGTTACTGATGCAGACACCCAAAATACACTTGTGATAAATAATTTACATTCAGATGACAAATTAACAAACACGAAATAAATATGTACAGCTGTAGTCATGAAACATGGCACCAGGTCTGCATGTAGTGGTTAATGCACTAGATTTGCACAAAATAAAATTGTAATTTAGTAAAACGAATGTTAAAAAAAAAAATTCAAAGTCAAATATTTGCCACAAGGGCCTTTACATTAAACAAATTGCTCCTAGATGCGTAGGGATGTATATATGTATATATGTACCACCAATACTGTTTTTACTATTACTTTTATTAACTATAAATGTTATTCATTGTATCACAGGATTAACTTTCTTATTTAGCTCTATTTTATCTTTTACATTACACCGATCAACTGTCATCAACTGTCTTTGAAGAAGACATGAAGCTAACTTCACTAGTAAAATAACTTCAGGTGCAAGAACAGGGAAAATGAAACTCCACCGGTGATGAAGCAGGTGAGATCTGTATTTCTGGTTTAGTGACTGAGCACAAAAAAACATCAAAGGCCAAGTTGGTAGAACTCCACTGAAAGCCATTGAAATAAACAGGAAAACAAAAGAGCTATTGTGTTTTACAAGGAGAGGTGATTCTTGCTCCAGCTCAACAGGAAACTCTTGTTCCCTCGGTTCTCTCTTGGCACTATGCTCAGGGAAGAGTGTGTGTTGGAGGAAAAAAAACAAAAAAACATGAGCTTAAGCAGAAGCAGTGAGGAGCTCAGGAACTGTGGCGGTGTTTTTAACACATGCGACCAGCAGATGGCAGATCTGCATCCTTCATACACGACTAGTGAAGGGTTGCAGTGTGATTACATATTCAGGCCATTATTCACACTGCCACATCCAGAATATCACATCACAACATCAATGCATAGAGGAAAAGCTAATGGTCTGTCATAAATCAATCTGTGACAACCCATTTCCATTATTAGTCTTAATAACATTAGTCAAATTCAGTGAAGGTGAAAAGAATAGCTTCAGAAATGTTCATCTTCTTGTAATCTGGCCAAGAACACGTACAGTCCAGGCCGTCCAAGTTGAAGAGCGAAATGTGTAACCATATTAAGAGAAGCCTTACCTTCATGTAATCCTCATCCAGAGGATATATAGGGGTCATGGGCTTTATTAGCTCCCTTCACTCTGGCTTCGTGTCAGCCTACCAGGTGGGCATCATGTCAGGGAACCACATGCGGCCAAGGTGCTTCGACACCTCGCTGTGGATCTGCTCCATGTTGTAGCTGCTGTCTGGGATCAGCACCTCCTCCATGATTGACAGCTGAGTCAGCCTGCCCCCGCACATCTTCACGAACTCCACAAAGCCGCTGCAGGTCACCTCGCACTCGCCCAGCCCGATGGCCGTCAAGCTTTTGCAGCGCTCCGCGATGCGGATCAGCTCCTCGTCCAGGGGCTCAAGGCCGTTGGCGCACACGACCAGCTCCACCAGCCGGGGGCAGTTCAGTCCGATGCGGCCCAGCATCTCTTTGCTAACTGCCCGGCCAAAGTACAGGTGGGTGACCGGGGTTTCCTCGCAGAAGAAGGGCTCAAACTCCTCCTCATAGAGGAAGAAGTACATGACGATGTTGACCTTAGGCGAATGTCGGACCAAGGCCTCCCAGCTGCTCCTCTTGATGGCGTGAAAGTGCGTCTGGCCAGGGTTTTCGCTCACCACGTCGATGCGCAGGTGCTCTAGGTGGACGTGCTTTTCTGAAGACAGGGCGAGGAGGAGCTCATCGCTCAGGAGATGGTAGTTTAACGCCAGCTCTCTGAGACCGTGGCACTGATCGGCAACACACAAGATACCTGAAGAAAGACAGAGAGGAATATCTGTACGTTAAAGATTCAGTCGGTGTGGTGCGATTGCCACATGGTTCAGATGGTTGACTTCTCCTTCAACACCACTATGGGATTTTGTTTTTGAGTGAAATGTGTCAGCAACACTTTGGTCCTCCATTCACTTCAAATATTCAGTACAGATGCCTAACATTTCCCATCAGCTTCCCTTATTATTTAGTGCCAATCTGGAAATGGAAAATTAAAATCACTGAATACAATGAGTGTTTTACCTTTTAAATATCAGCACTGTCGCTCCCTGGCCTCATATTCTAATGTCCTCTAATGTGCAAAATAATAAAAGCAAAAGGAGGAATCTTTGTTTCAAAATCACTGACCGGCTGGGGAGACGTGAGGACAGCTGCTCATCTTCAGCAACTTAAGGGTGTCACTGTTGTTGGCAACCAGCACCTTCAAGGATGGATCGTCCACTGGGGTGTCATCAATCTTGATCGAGGACAGGGACTTGGAGTTCACAAACACCACCGTCAGCGCAGACACAAAGTGCGCCTGGGAAAGAGAAAACAGCGGTGGTTAAACAAACAATGTCGAACCTTAGAACTGTTATTTAGTCAAAACTTGTACATGGTTCCAGGACGGAGCGTAAAAAACAAAAAAAAAAAAAACAAAAAAAAAAAAACAGAGAGGAGGTAGGTGAATACTACCTGCCTCTGTTTGACATGAAAACAGAATATATACCTGAGACACATCCATGAAGCTGGGCCGTGCTGTAGAAATCAGCCCCAGGGTCTTAATGGTGCAATTCACCAGCTGGGAGAGGATGTCACAGGCCGCCTCTGCAGATTCTGTGCAGCTGTCCACCTGATTTACCAGCAACGATTCACCATGTAGTTAAAAAAAATAAAAATAAAAACACATATGAGAAATGCAGAAACGAGGTGTAAGAATCATCTCAGCCTGTGAGGCCCATAAGAGCCAAGGCAGCTGATATGACATGATCAATTCTGCAGCAGATGGTTTGGATTAAGGAGCGTGCGTAGTGCTTGGTGCTGCCATCAGGCAAACGCTAAAAGGTTCCACTGGCCCGGAAAAACATCTTTAAAAAATGTTTTCATCCACTCTGCAATAACCACCCTTAACAAATGTAAATAGACACATGCTGCTGTTAACAGCTCCCTCCTTTTCGTTAAAGGCAGTCTGGTTATTTCTTTTTCTGTTTTATAACGTCAGTCCCTTAAATGTTTTTATGAGCCTGTCAAAGCTTAATTTCTGTCACTCGTGACAGAAAATAAAGTTTATCTTATCTTATCTTTAAAACAGCTGTGTTGTGAAAAAGGAGAATTGGGGAGGAGGCCAGGCGAGGTGAAAGAAGGGAAGAAAAGGGCGACAGCAGGAAGGCTCTTACTTTGAAGCTAACGTACTGCAGGTGCTGCGCATGCCTCTTGATTATCTGCTGAATGAGGTCAGGGTGGGTGGAGCGCAGGTAAGACGTAGCGGGCTGATTGAGCTCAAACTCAAACCTCCTCCACAGGTCAGGCGTGTGAAAGACGTCATTCCAGCTCCGGCACACAGATGAGGCCCTGGCACGGTCCACCAGAGACAGATGCTGGAAGATCTGCAGGACGACGTGGTGGGGCAGGTTACCCCAGTCCTGCGCCTGAGTCAGGGTGAAACTGGACGCCACCCGCTTCCGTCTTTTACCCCGCTCCTCGTGGGAGGAGAAGGTCTGGCACTTGGATTTGAGACCTGTCCTTCCTTGTTTCATCCTGAAACCAATAAAAGCCCACTGTGGCATTAGGAAGAGAAGGAACGAGTAAAAACAAAATGCAACAATATTTGTGCTGCAGCACTTTTGCACTATCTTTGTTTTTTGGTGTGATATGACAAGCCACGCATTTCAGTACTATGTAAACTCACTTCAAAGTTGTGGCAATACACTTATCAGTGCTGGTCATCTCTCCGACAGCGCCTTTAAAGGTTAACATCTCAGCTTTTACATGATCTCTATTTTTAACTGCATTTGTCATCATGTATAAAATAACATGACTCGACAATTTCGCTTCCCCTTAAGATACTTTGTCTTCTCTTGAACTTCTCTTAAGCCTCTATTTAGATTAATTTCTTAATTAAGCTATGTACTCCATTTATCACACACTATATGGATCAAAATGTTTTAGGTTCAAAATCCAAAATGCACAAAAAGGTGCCCAGGTTAAAAAATCTTGAATTACTTTAAGTAATAATAATAAATTCTCCATTACATGCCATAGGTTCTTCGTATTTTGCAATCTGTTGATATTCAAAACATTTACAAAAAGCCACAACAAATTTAAATTCAGGTTCAAATACCGTCATCTCAAGTTCAAAGATTTACACTGCTCGCTTTTGTGCAAGTAAATCAATACTGACAGTGAACTTACCTAAAAATAAAAAATGCCAAGACACTTGACTCCGATGCTGAATTTAACTCTTTTTCCGCACTAATCTGTCACCAGTCTTGCAGAAACAGACTTTCACTCAGCCCTCAGATCTGCACTGATGTAATCTCCATGTATGAGTGAACCACCAATCAAAAAAAAAAAAAAAAACATCTCCTACTCAACAGCCGGCAGGTTCTTATTTTGCACAGTGCAAGAATCATCATTGGCTCTTGCTTATTTACAAAGTATCTTAACTTGTCAGTACTGCATCTTGTCCAGAGGCTGCAGCTAGACAGTGAAATTTGAGGTTGGTCCAACCTAAAAATAATAATTTACAACTTCTTTTGAAGTTTGACACTTGTGGCCTCCCTCAGTGTCACTCTTTGAGACAGGGGTTAGTATTAATAGCACTACTAAACATGATATGCTTCCTATTGTTAGTTTATTAGTAGTATAATTATTGTTTTTGTTATATAAATAGTTGCATTATTCTATTGTTGTATGTTAAAGGTTGAACTTCACTGCACTGAATGGAAGATCACCTGTAGCTCCATGCAAACACATTTACAGAGAATTAATGAGCAAACATGCAGCTGCTGCCCACACCAGCTTTTCCGCACTTCTCGGGTGATCTTAACAGACAGCTGAACAAAATCAAACACTCTTCAAACAGCCAAGAACACGCCATGTTACTTACACGAACGGCTTAAAAACAACACTTTCCTCCAACATTGTTCCTGGTGGTCGGCCGGCTGAGAAGAAAGCGTCCACTTGGAAGCATGGCTGGAGAGAGGACTGGAGAAATGCTGGCTGAGGCTGATATAGGACAGCGTGAGCATAATAAGCTCCCTTCGCTTTAGCGACAGCTTGACAGGCGCCTCCGAGCAGCCCGGTACACGTGAGCGGAGGAAAACATGGATCTACTCGCCTGTATCTCCCAGCACCACCACCTCCACCATGCAAGAAGAGAAATAGATCAGCAGACCTGCAACGACAGGGGGCCTAAATGTTTCATACTTTTCCCTAATAAGGATAATTTAATACCTGCGCTTCGACCAGTGTATTTAGACACACGTGTGTGGCCACTCTGTGTTGGTGTCGTTATCCCAATCAGTGAGCACCGAGCACAAAATACTATGTGCGCACGGACTGAGAAAGTAGGTCAGTGTGTCAAAGCGTGCGCGCGAGTGTGTGTGTGTGTGTGTGTGCGAGAGAGTGATCTTGTGAAAATGGTCATTAGAAATCAGTCAGGGACACATTCATAAACATAACATCCATTTAATCTCACTGGAACATCGCGGGCTAAATGTTTAATTCACGCATTAAACGCCAATAAACGATAATTCGTTACAAGACTGACAGCAGTGCGTGCGTGTGTGTGTGTGTGTGTGTGTGAGAGAGAGTGTATGAGAGAGAGAGAGAGTGCGTGCGTGCGCGTCGGTTTGTGTGTGTTTAAACAAATAAACTAGTTCTCTGGTTTCTCTTTCCCTTTTCATTTATTAAACTGAGCAATATGTTGTTATTTAATCTCCATTTTGAATCACTGGCCTAGCTGATCTCGTTCGTTATATAGTTTTTGAAGATATATGTTAATATGTTTCTGACACTGAGACTCATAACATCCATAAATAGGAATTCGTCATGCAAAGATAGGTCCATGCCACCCTGCAGTATTTCTACTATAGCAGATACTGGGTCGTTGGTGAATAACTTATCGTTCTGCTTTTTTTCAGGGTGTGGCTGGTGTGAGTTCTATTTATAGCCACTTATGCTGATGACTGCCTGTTTCTTTTTAGATGGGAGTATTTGACTCTTGTGAATCTTAACAATAACTTGGAGGACCATTGCAGAGATAAACCCTCGGCATCACTTCGCATCATGCAGGCTTATGGCTTTTGTATTTGACTGCACATGTTGTTTCAACCACTCCATTGCTATGCATGGTAGATGTACTTTTCTTCTATAATAAGAAAGCGAAGATGAAGAAAAAGAAGAAAATGCTTATGTAAACAGTGGTTTCACCTGGGGATGTAACTTATTATAATAATTTATTATTTCCATGGCTGTCTCAACAACTTATAAGGTGTGACAAGCACACAGTTTATGATGACAATAAAGGGCCCTATATTTAAAGTACTCCTATAAAACCCAAAGTTGATTATTAAGATCAGGGAGATGAGGTCACTTTATATACACAACCCTTTATATAGCAGGGTGGGGGGTGGGGGTTATTTTCACGGAGAAAATCAAGAATAGTGAATTTACCACATATAGTTCCTTGCCCTTAAGTGGTAAACAAATTGTACCTAATAAAGCAGATACGCTCAGTGTTCATGCAGAGATGGACCTTGCAGACCACTTCGGTCCACATTTGACCTGAGAATGTGTGAAACCACAGGTGAATGTGTGAAAACCACATCTCACCGAGGGGCACGGGGGCAATTTAAGATGTGCTGAAAGGATTAAAAAGGAATCATGCGAAATGTATTTTGTAGCCCTGAGTTTTGTCTTTTACGCGCACACTTTTCAACCTCTGGCAAATCCACTGGCGTAAAATTCTCACAAAATGAATAGTTCATCTAAAACAACGATGTCAAAACACGTGCGCACAACAGAGGGTTAAGGGGCGACAAGAGCTATGAATACTCTGTAGTATGGTGATCTATGTGTTAGCCTTATAGGCAAGCCTTAGGGCAAAGCTAACCCACTAGAGTTATGCTCGCGTTCCCGAGGCTCCGCCCCTTGGCTCTGACGCTCCGCAGAGGAGCCGACGTCTGTCACGTCGGCGCAAGGAGAAGAAACAAAAACAGCTGCACACATAGATGAGCTCTTCTGTGATAACAGTGGCAGCAGAAATCACAACCCCTACGCACTCTCCATTGTTGTTCGCCGTCAGGGCGATGCGGCGACGTGTCTTTATTTTCGGCTGTAACGTAGGGTGAAGAGGGGATGCTAGCTAGCTAGCCTGCTAGCCTAATCTGACAGCCAGCGTTAGCAGCCTGTAGCTAACTTCCTCCTGGATTCCTGAGGTAAGAGTTTTCTTTTCCGTGCCAACCACGAACACCAGGCGTGTTTTAGCAGCCAACTCGTTTTGACCTGCTGGTAAGGGACACATTTCAGCCGACCGGTAATAAATGATGGATAGTTTTGAATGTTTAGCAACAATTAGAGTTGTCCCTGTAACGTACAGTTTTAACTTTAGTGTTAGCTGCTTTAACATCAGCCACATTAAATATGTGAGTGTGAGCAAAACGAGTCTTTAAGATACCAAAAGTCGCCAAACTAGTCATGTAATAAAACGTGTGTAGCTTGTTAGGTTAGGTAGGCTGCAGCTAAACATATTTTCTTAGTAACCGCTTTACTGCAAGAAAAATAAATATACGTCAAGTTTCCTTTTGCTGTGTTAGCTTAATAAGTAAGCAGAGTCTTAGAAGTAGACTGGTCCACAAGATGGACACAGCCATAAAGAAAAGTGCTGTGTAATAATGCAACTGAGAAATTGAGAATGGAGCCATGTATTGTTGTCCCTTTAAAGATCGAGACTCACAAAGGTCGTGTTGAATTGTAGGGGCTCCTCATTTGGCGCCCATCCACAACATTTGATGGCGGTGTGTGTTTTATTTTCTCTGAAATCGGGTCTTGTCTGACAGTGTATATAGATGAGATATATGACTATAGCTCCGATAGAAGTGGCATCATCTTACAAGCTTTAATTTTCTGGTTTGACAACTTAACTATTTCTTGAAGGGAACATGACTTACCGTCATCCACAGAGGTTTTACATTTTCTGCATTGTCATACAAAGAAGCTTTTTGTCTTGTTTTGACCCTAAACCTAATATGCATGTGTTTTTCCTTTTAAAATTGATTGGATTTCTATGTTGATTAGAAGTTGTAAGCTCAAAAATAACCTTTTATTATCTTTGGGTAAACACTGATGAGGTTAAAGTCTCTTTTGATTGAAATACTTAATGTATTAATGCATAGTACAGAATAGGTAACAGATATTATGTTTCTTTTTACCCAAGAATGTAACATGGCTGGCTTCATGTATTTCCATTGCCTGTTTGTTTGTTTGTTTTTTGAGGGAAGAATTTATCCGTGGCTTGCTGTATCTGCTTTCGTTTTACTGCTCCTCCTTGTCTATGTTTTTTTTTTTTGTGTGTGTGTTTAAACAAAGACTGTTTATGCCACACAATAAATGTAGTCTTTATTTTGTCCTTATTTTTTAGACTAAACAATCATGACGCAGAAAGTGGACCTGTCTTCAGTTTCCCTCGGCGTGGAGGGTATGACTTGTGGCTCCTGTGTCCAGTCAATAGAGCAGCGCATCGGCTCTCTCCGTGGAGTGATACATATAAAGGTAAAAATGTCCGTGTTGCAATGTCATTATGATTTAGGAAGTTTTGTTCTACTCTTTGCTGACTTAAAACTTCTTTCTATGGCCCTTCCTGTTTTAGAAACATGACCAGAGATGACCACCATATATGTTGTAACAGTGCAGTTTGTGTTGTAAAGTAGTGTATTACAACCAACCAGCAGATATCGATACATTATTATATTAACTAAAAGTTCCTGCTCATCTCATGGTTTTATTAATGCTGGAGTCTTGTGCCCTAAGGACAAGCTGCTCTGATTTACAACCAAGCAACATCAGCGTATCCATGGGAGATAGTTTAATTGCGATGGGTCTGGTCTGCTGTTTTGCTTATTGTGTGTTTACCCCTCAGGCCAAGGTTAAATGAGAAGATAACGTAATAATGTGTTCCTGATAGTGCCCTGCCCTTTGCAGCGCTGTGACATCCGATGTATAGGCTGCGCCCACAGGAAATGTTACTTGTGTTTTAAGAGAATTTAGAGCCTGGATCATTTCATGTTAATCTATATAGACGTTATCTGCAAAGAGTGAATCGATTTCTCCTGGAAGAATGACCATTTTCTTGGCTTATTCGCTGGCTTCTCATTCCCAGAAAGGTTAATCCTTCAGGCAGCCACATCCAGTCACAACTAAACCCCCTACTGTGGTTTATAACTTAGGCCGGAGTCAAGTGATCCCTTCAGTGTGTCACATGTTTCTTTCTTGCTGAAGAAGGAGATTTGAGTCTCATCATGCTGTAGGAACGTGCCATAATCTTACCAAGGCCTTGGACTCCGTTAATTGTTTAAACAAGACACATTCACAGAGTGGCAGTAAATATCATTATATGGAAATAGAACTGAAGAGTTTGTATAGAACTTTGAACTGATGCCACAAAAGTTATTGTAAGAAGCCTACTAAAATAAATTGCACACTGAATGCGGCTCTGTGCCAAGAGCAAACAAACCAACATTAGATCCTTATCAGTGTTATCAAAGGAAAGCTACCTGTGGCAGCTGTTTGCCCAGTTAAAAACAGAATAAGTAGCTCATGTCTAATAAAGGCATAGATAAACAAACTGATTAAAGGGGAAATGAATCGCTCAATCACGCATTTAATAGACGAAGTTCCGCTCTTATCAAGATTATGTAACACTATTGACAAATGTTAGCATATAAGGAGAAATTACAGCAGGCGTCATGTGGTTTTTAGCATGGGTGTCTTCGTCTTGCCGTGCTGTGGACCGTGATATCATGGGGTTGGTGATTCCCATAGCAGTAGACAATGAAAGAGAGAAGAGAGAGCTTGAGAAAGACGGGCCGTGAAAGACAGATGGCGGAAGTTAGTCAGATACATCTCTCAGTGAAAGCATTGCCACTTCCAACACGTCCACCTCCCGGCGTATTATTTTGTAAATACGCACTGTGGTGGTACAGGACAGACTGTGGATTAAATGGTCCCACAGATGGACTCTAAAACAGTGAACTAGGCAGTGCTGCCAACACATTCTTCTCCTCAAACCAGCAGTGAGTTTTATCCATTTTGAACGGTGTTCGTTCAGAGGAAACCACTTCATAATGGCGACTCCGTAGCAGGAAAGCCAGGTGGAAATGATGAAAAATAAACTTCTTAAATCTTTGATTTGAGCAACTTTTTAACATTTGACTTTAGCAAAGTCATTTCATTTCCGCCAAGATTAGATAGACTTTTCTTTCACAATTTATGAATACACTTCATTACATTATCTAACTTTAATTACCTCTAACTTGACTCTATTTTGCAGGTGTCTTTGGAGAAGGGAAATGCCACGGTCATATATGACCACAGTCAACAGAGCCCACAGTCTCTGTCGGAGGCCATCGAGGACATGGGCTTTGAATCAAGACTGTCGGAGTGCAGCGCAGCCGCGTCGGTCTCTACAGATACCCAGCTGATCACCACCTCAGGCCTAACACCTGCAGCCCAACGAGAAGCCTCGGAGAAGCTCTCACAGATTCAAGGAGTGCTGGATGTCAGAGAGAACCTGCCTCCGACGGGTCTCACTGTCACGTTTATTCCTTCCCTGACTTCTGCGCTGCAGCTTAGCGAGGTCGTATCCAGTTTAACACCCGCAGATGTGCCCGCTCCCAGTAGCCCTACACAAAAAGGCCTAGCCTTGTCTCCATCTCACACCAACACGGGAAAGGGGGTGACTGTCCTGAAGCTGTGCATCGAAGGAATGACCTGCCACTCCTGCACCACCACCATTGAAGGGAAGATTGGGAAACTGAAAGGGATTGAAAAGATCAAAGGTAATGTACCTGATGAGTTTGCAATTTTACAGTTATATATGACATCAGTGTCTGAGCTCTAAGATAAGTTATAATGCTGCTGCGCTGCACGTCTTCCAGATAACAGGCGCCATGTCATTGTATATGAGACTGGGCTCTCCGTAGGTTCGCACACTGAGGGATTGCTTTGTGGATTTGACTCTGACTCATGAAATCCTTTCACTGGTATTGTTGGAAGGAGTGACACGTAGACAGATGCGATTATGTTTGCTGAGTACAGAATTGTCATTGTGTTAACGTGGCTGTATGTGCAGTGTGTTCTCAATGAATTCACAAAATCTACACAACTCAAACATGACATGATTATACAATAATAATAATGCCTTATTAAAACACAGCCTGCACTGGAATCATTTCTGACACAGGACAGTACTAAGCGTATAGTATTAGAGTCAGAGAATAATTTTAATGACCCGGCAGTTTTCTTTTGGGCTTAAAAGATTTAACTTATCCAGCCAATACGGCTTTCTCAGGGCGGTGCTTCAGCTCTTTCTTACCTTAGTTTCAAATCATGCTTTGACAGGATCGCTGCCCCAGAATCTCAAAATAACAAGACTGTATAACATCTGTGAGGTTGTCAGTCATCCAGGTCATGTTATATCCAAGAATGTTAAAGAAAAGGTAACAGGACTTGTAGATTTTCCTGAAAATTCTTGAAAAGAAACTTTTCAAGTCCAGTTGCCTTTCTTTAACATTTTTGCTTTTGATTGTATAACTTTATTGTTTAATCGTGAATGTGTAATGTGCATAGAGTTTATTAATGTTTTTGTAATGTACCTGTACCTTATATCTGTCAGTCACTTCAGGTTCTTTCCGGTGATTTTCCGTGTTTATATTTTAATCCTTTATTCATTCTCCACAGTTGTTTTAGATTCTCAGGAAGCTACAGTCGTCTACCTGCCTTACCTCATCACTGTTCAAACCATCATCGACCAGATTGCTGTTGCCGGATTCAAGGCCTCCGTCAAGTCCAAGCCGCAGCCTCTGCAGTTGTCTCCCAGCGAAATTGAACGTTTCGCCGATTCTCAAAAACCGACGGTTTCGTCTCCGTCGGAAACATCAGAGGAGACGGAAATCTTCATAGACACGACGCTCGTCGCGCTCAGGGTGAAAGGCATGCACTGCCGTTCCTGTGTGGTCAATATTCAAGACAATATCTCAGCGATGTCTGGTGTTTCGTCGGTAGAGGTCTCTCTGGAGAAGGAGATGGCCTCTATCTGCTACGATCCTCTAGTGGTCACAGTGACTCAGCTGCAACAGGCAATTGAGGCGCTGCCTCCAGGAAACTTTAAAACTCAACCCTGGGACTCTTCTGGCCCCGTCTCCACATCACCTACGCCTGCCTTACCTTCATCGCGGCCTGCGGGAGCAACCCAGGCCAAACACGCTTCCCCGGAGCCTTGTTTTACTCAGCCTCTCGCTGCTGTAACTAATATTCACATCGAGGGCATGACATGTAACTCCTGTGTCCAGTCCATCGAAGGCATGATCTCTCAAAGGAAGGGGGTAGTGTCAGCCCAGGTGTCTCTGGCTGATCACCAGGGGATCTTTGAGTATGACCCCCTTTTAACCACACCAGAGGAGCTGAGAGACGCTATAGAAGATATGGGCTTCGATGCTTTTCTACCTGGTAAGAGCGTATATTGTGCGGTGGTCGAATTACCCACATAGCCCGAAACGGTGACAATCAGAAGCCGACTTTTGCTCCCGCTAACTGATGTCATCTCTTTAATAACTGTCATTTCTTGTGAACAGAGACCAATTCTCTGCTGCCTACTTCAGACCCTTTGTCGTCAGGGTCTTCAAGTATTACGCCTGTCAAGGGTAAGAAGCTGGACGGCGACAAAGACACGCTCCAGGGCTTCAGTGGAGACACACACTCTAAATGCTTCATCCAGATCGGAGGAATGACCTGCGCTTCCTGTGTGGCAAACATCGAGCGAAACCTCAAGAATGAACTTGGTCTGTAAATAAATAAACATTTGAAATAAATTAATTGAATATAATCACTTTTTATTTGAAGCTAAAGATAAAAATCTGTGATTTTTTTGTGATGTTGTGCAGGTATCTCGTCTGTTCTGGTTGCACTAATGGCCGGTAAAGCAGAGGTCAGATATAACCCCGAAGTCATCGATCCAGGGAAGATAGCCGAGTGTGTGACGGAGCTGGGCTTCTCCGCCTCCGTTATGGAGAACTATGAAGATTCAGATGGAAACCTGGAACTAGTGGTGAGTGTGTGCACACCTTTTTATTGGCAGTGTAAAAGTAATACACGTGCTACACGAGAAGACTGTGTACAGGTACGTCTCAAAAAATTAGAATATCATGAAAAAGTTCAATGTTTTTGGTTACTCATTTCAGAATGTGAAACACATATATTATATAGATTCATTACACATAGAGTGAAATATTTCAAACATTTATTCCTTGAAATTGTGGCTTATAGATAATGAAAACCCAAAATTCACTGTCTCAGAAAATTAGAATATTGTGAAAAAGTTCAATGGACTTGGAAAGTCATGGTGTCACACCCTAATCAATAAATTAAATCAAAACACCTGCAAAGGTATCCTGAGCCTTTAAATGGTCTCTCAGTCTGGGTCAGATGACTACACAATCATGGGGAAGACTGCTGACTTGACACATGTCCAGAAGACAAATCATTGACACATCATTCAAATCATTGAGGGAAAGCCACAAAAGGTCATTGCTAAAGAAGCTGTATCCAAGCATATTAATGGAAAGTTGAGTGGAAAGAAAAAGTGTGGTAGGAAAAGGTGCACCAGCAAAAGGGGTAACCGCAGAGAAGAGGATTGTCAAACAACATCCATTCAAGAATTTGGGGGAGCTTCACAAGGAGTGGAGTCAGTGCATCAAGAGCCACTCCTGAACCAGAGACAACTTACCTGTGCTAAAGTGAAAAAGGACTGGACTGTTGCTCAGTGGTCCAAAGTCCTCTTTTCAGATGAAAGCAAATTTTGCATTTCATTTGGAAATCAAGGTCCCAGGGTCTGGAGGGAGAGTGGAGAGGCACAGAATCCATGTTGCCTGAAGTCCAGTGTGAAGTTTCCACAGTCAGGGATGATTTGGGGAGTCATGTCATCTGCTGGTGTTGGTCCACTGTGTTTTGTGAAGTGCACAGTCAACACAGCCATCTACCAGGAAATTTTAGAGCACTTCATGCTTCCTTCTGCTGACAAGCTTTACAGAGTTTATGTTTATGCCCACACTGCCAAAGGTACCAAAAGCTGGTTCAATGACCATGGTGTTACTGTGCTTGATTGGCCGGCAAACTCACCTGATCTGAACCCCATAGAGAATCTGTGGGGTATTGTCAAGAGGCAGATGAGAGACACCAGACCCGACAATGCAGATGACCTGAAGGCTGCTATCAAAGCAACCTTCCTTTACACCTGAGCAGTGCCACACGCTGATCGCTTCAAAGCCACGCCGCATTGATGCAGTAATTCATGCAAAAGGAGGCCCAACCAAGTATTGAGTGCATGGAAACGAACATACTTTTCAGAAACCTGACATTTCTGTTTAAAATATCCTTTTTTTTTATTGGTTTTATGTAGTATTCTAATTTTCTGAGACACTGCATGTTGGGTTTTCATTATCTATAAGCCGCAATCATCAAAATTTCAAGAAATAAATGTTTGAACTGTTTCACTCTATGTGTAATGAATCTATATAATATTTATGGGTTTCACGTTCTGAAATGAGTGACAAAAAATATTGAACTTTTTCAAGATATTCTAATTTTTTTTTAGATGTACCTGTACACATGCAAACTCCTTTTCAGTACATGAATCGAGTCGCGCTGCTTAATAACATGGGTTTTGTTTGACTCTTTGTCTCGTTTCAGGTCAGAGGAATGACATGTGCCTCTTGTGTTCACAAAATCGAATCCAGCCTTATGAAACAGAAGGGTATTATATATGCCTCCGTTGCCTTGGCAACTAACAAAGCACACATTAAGTACGACGCTGAATACATAGGCCCGCGAGACATCATCAAGCACATTGAGGTATTAACCCCGTCAACTGTTATCTCTGCAGTTATTTCATCAGTTATTGCCTGTTGATACCAAGTGATATTCACACAGATGACTGAATTTGTGAAAACATTACGTACGTTTAAAGTGGTAAAAGGTATTTATTTTATTTTTGTAGAACCTAGGGTTTGAAGCATCTTTGGTAAAGAAGGACCGCACTGCCAGCCACTTGGACCACAGCACAGAGATCCGACAGTAAGCAGCGTATGCCTGAATTTCAACAGTGACTCAGCAGTTTTCTCTGCCTTTGCATGTGACTACTCCTTATATGCACATTGCTCACTGATGCATCCTGTTATTTTCCTCTGGAAAGCGAAAAACAGCGTCAGTTGGGAAGACCTGTTTATGTGTATAGAGAACTCAATGTCAACTATGTTTGGGGTTAAAGTTTTGGAACTTGTGTATTTATATTTGATCGTGTGCGGGACTGAAAAACATCAGTGTTTTTTTTTTGTGTTTTGTGTGAACACGTTTGTTCTCTCCAGTTAAAACCAGATCATGAAAAGAAAAGAATCAATCTCTAACACATAAATGTCCTCGCTTTCTCAGGTGGAGGAAGTCGTTCCTCGTGAGCTTGATTTTCTGCGTGCCTGTAATGGGTATGATGCTCTACATGATCATCGTCGACCACCAGATGAATGTTTCCCATCACCACAACTCCACAGTAGAAGACCTCAATCACTACCACTCCACCATGTTCCTGGAGAGACAGCTTTTCCCAGGCCTCTCCATCATGAACCTCATCTCTTTCCTCTTTTGTGTGCCTGTGCAGGTAAACCCCAGGGGGCATGATATTAGCAGAACATTTTTATGTTCAGGAGAATTTAGAGAAATGTTTTTGGGTCGTTGACCGACAAAACCGTTTGTTTTCCCTCTCCCTAGTTTATTGGAGGTCGCTACTTCTACATCCAAGCTTACAAAGCATTGAAACACAAGTCTGCCAACATGGATGTGCTGATAGTTCTGGCGACTAGCATAGCCTTCACCTACTCACTGGTCATCCTTATAGTGGCCATGGTGGAGAAGGCGAAAATCAACCCCATCACTTTCTTCGACACACCTCCTATGCTGTTCGTCTTCATCTCTCTGGGACGCTGGCTGGAACAAATAGCCAAGGTTTAGCCCGTTCTCATTAATGGTTTCTATGACATTTAAAGTAACCCTTTTAAAATCCAGCAACCGTAACACTTTGTTTCCTTCCTTCTAGAGCAAGACGTCCGAGGCCTTGTCCAAACTGATGTCTTTACAAGCTACTGAGGCCACAGTGGTGACGCTGGGCAGTGATATGTCTATACTCAGGTACTCCCTGTTCTCTGACCTCACTTCATTCACAAAAAGCTGTTTTAAATCATCAGGTTCTTTTAGATAACGTCGTATACAAATGTTTGCTGTGAAAATGTCAGTTTAAGGGTTTAACGTGATAAAATAGAAGGTGTATCAGAATCAGAAAAAACTTTATTTATGCTGATATTCGAATAAATCACTGTGGCCTGCACGGTGCCCTATATCTGCCGCCGTATCTCCCCCTCGGATTCAGAGCAGCCTGCGGTTCTCTAAAAAAAAAGTGTGCCATATCACAATACAAGCTGTATATAAACATAGTAGCACATGCATTCCCTGATAGGTGCAATTTCCCCAACATGACGTAGCGTTAATTCATCTATAATCTGCCCTTCAAAGATTGGTGTCTTGGGGGAGTAGACGAAAACTTTGCTCTGTTTTTGAGCTGCTCGCAGCCCTGGAGCTTCTACAATGTTAGAGTCTGACAGGCCGTCCAGTGACGAAATTAGAATGTGACAGCCAGGTACATTAATGTCATTGTGTAACTTAGCTGCATTCCTGTTCACATCGAACAAAATCCCGGATCAGAACAAGGTCGACCCTTTCACGTCGGACGAAAAACCCAGGTCAATTTTCTGTCCGATGTGAAAAGGGCTTAACACTGTCTTTTGTGCCTGACTTCTGAAATCATTCTCTAAAATATCCTCATATCGTAACAATCCTGAGCAACATTTCCAATCTTTATGTGTGTTCCAGTGAAGAGCAGATGGATGTTGGCCTGGTGCAGAGGGGCGATGTGGTGAAAGTCGTTCCTGGGGGGAAGTTCCCAGTCGATGGGAAGGTCATTGAGGGAACCTCCATGTCTGACGAGTCTCTCATCACAGGTACAATATAACGAGTGAAGGACGAAATAGTATGTGTCTGTATGTGAATATATGGGGCGGGGGTCTTTATTCTGTTTCTTGTTGTAATGTTTTCATTTGTGTGAAGAATTTTGGGTTGTATTTAATTGTAGGAAAAGCGCCATATAAATAAGGTTTGGTTTGATTTGACTCAGGTGAGGCCATGCCGGTGACAAAGAAGCCCGGGAGCACGGTCATCGCAGGCTCCATTAACCAGAACGGCTCTCTGCTCGTCAGCGCTACACATGTTGGCTCGGACACTACACTCGCTCAGATCGTCAAACTGGTGGAGGAGGCTCAGACTTCCAAGGTTAATTGCGTGTTCGTGCGCTGCTTCTTCCAGCCGTGAGGGCAACGCTCTGCAGGTGTTTAATACTTTCCATTTTAATTTTCCAGGCTCCCATCCAGCAGTATGCAGATAGGATCAGTGGCTACTTTGTACCCTTCATCGTTGTCATATCTTTTCTTACGCTGATCGCCTGGATTATTATTGGGTTTTTGGACTTCTCTCTAGTGGAGCTGTACTTTCCCGTGAGTTTTTTTAATTTTTTTATCTTAAGATCTTTATGTGCCAAGATGCCCAGTATATCAGGGCACACCTTGTAATAATTTAAATCTGCTTTGTCATCCACTGAAAGTAAAAGTAACTGTTGTCTCCCTGCAGGCGTACGACAAAAGCATTTCCAGAACCGAGGCAGTGATTCGATTCGCCTTCCAGGCCTCCATAACGGTGTTATGCATCGCCTGTCCCTGTTCCCTTGGCTTGGCAACCCCGACAGCTGTCATGGTGGGCACAGGTGTTGGAGCCCAAAATGGCATCCTGATAAAGGGAGGAGAGCCACTGGAGATGGCACATAAGGTACGTTAATGATGACATTGTGACACCTCTGTGTAGTCATCCAATTATGTAACAGGCCACCTGTCAATTTGAACACATTTTGATGTGGTTCTGATTTCTAATGTTACAAAACCGCGTTAATCTAGAAATTACTCTAGATCCAGTCGGATCGTTTTTAGTTTAAGTTTTCATAATATGTCATTTTATGTGCAGGTCCAGTCGGTGGTGTTTGACAAGACTGGGACCATCACATACGGAGCCCCTAAGGTTATCCAAGTCAAGATACTCGTGGAGGGGAATAGGATGCCTCGCTCCCGCCTGCTGGCCATTGTGGGTACAGCAGAGAACAGCAGTGAACATCCTCTGGGAGCATCTGTCACCAGATACTGCAAACAGGTTGGTCCCTGCATCTGATTCAGCCTCTACAACCCTTTCCCTCAGATTTAGACAAAATCTTAGATGACTGGCCCTGTACATTACACTGACTTGTAAAATGCTTTATTGCTGTGTGTGTGTGTGTGTGTGTGTGCATAGGAGCTCGGCACAGAATCCCTCGGCACATGCACCGCCTTTCAGGCAGTGCCGGGATGCGGCATCCAGTGCCAGGTCAGCAACACGGAGTTTCTTCTAAAGCAGGGGGACAGCGACAGTGAGGACAACAACCAGCGCAACAGTGTCCTCGTCCAGATCAGTGACACCCGTTTGTCCACCACCGCTCATCCTCTCATCATGGACCCACAGCCACTGAGTATGTTGGGACGACCTAGCACACGGTTGCAGTTGTTTTATTTCTGTCTAAAACGCGCGATCTCTGTGCGCAGGCGTCGTCCAGACGGCTACATACGGCGTCCTGATCGGCAACAGGGAGTGGATGAGGAGGAACTGCCTGCAAGTCAGTCCTGACGTTGATGAAGCCATGATAGAGCATGAGCGCAGAGGTCGCACTGCTGTTCTAGTAGCTGTAGACAGTGAGTGGCAGTATTTAACTTTTAATTTGCTCCTGACCGCTTAAAGCTACGTTCTTCTCTCTAATATTGACAAAACTTTGTCTCCGTGATTAAATATATCTTGTTTGTGTGTATTTGTAGATATGCTGTGTGCAATGATAGCCATAGCAGACACGGTGAAACCAGAGGCTGAGCTGGCAGTCCGCACGCTCACCAGCATGGGGCTGGAAGTTGTGCTAATGACTGGAGACAACAGCAAGACGGCTCGAGCCATTGCTGCACAGGTAAAAAAGATTTCTTCTTTCTTTTTTTTTGGTTTTAAATAGAGGAAGTTGCCTACTACTTCTACTTAAACATTAGTTAAGTAGATATAAAAACTTCCCTACAGCTAGCCACGTCTTTTTGTAAAGCTAATGTAGGTATTAGAAAACATCATCAATATTTAATTAGTACACTCTCGTTTTATGAGATGCAGTGTGTGATGGCGTATTATGAATCTGTAAATGGAAATCCATCGTGTTTTTTGTTTGTTTCTGAGCCGGTCGGTTTCTGCCTTTTCAACCTCCAGGTTGGAATCAGGAAGGTGTTTGCTGAGGTGCTGCCCTCCCACAAGGTGGCCAAGGTGGAGCAGCTGCAGCAGGCGGGAAAGAGAGTTGCCATGGTGGGCGACGGCGTGAACGACTCGCCCGCTCTGGCCATGGCCGACGTGGGCATCGCCATAGGAACCGGGACAGATGTGGCCATCGAGGCAGCAGACGTGGTGTTGATCAGGGTGAGAATGAAGAGTCGTACACATTGTACACAAGACTGTCCTGTAATATCCATCAGAGGAATTAAAGTTCACTCTTCTTTATTGTCATTTAAAACCCTGAATAAAGTCGTTATCCTTATTATCTTAAATGTGCTACACTTTTTGTAGAAGTAATCATACTTGGGATGTGGTTTCAGTTCATCGTTAACCAGATATTATCTGATATTAAGACCCTTCTCATTCACCTTCTCTGACTGTCTTGTCATCAGAACGACCTGCTGGATGTGGTGGGCAGCATTGACCTCTCTAAAAAGACCGTCAGGAGAATCAGGATCAACTTCGTTTTTGCTCTTATCTACAACCTGGTTGGAATTCCTATTGCTGCTGGTATGTACCTCAGAAAACGATTTAAGTCAGGAATCATTGAAATTATTTCGAGTAGAGCAGCATGGTGACTCTGGTCTGTGCACAGGTGTGTTCCTTCCCATTGGTCTGGTGTTACAGCCGTGGATGGGCTCTGCTGCGATGGCGCTGTCATCCGTCTCCGTGGTCGTGTCCTCGCTTCTACTCAAATGGTAATGAGTTATTTAACGTTGTGTGTGTGTGGCCTCTCTACTTTGATTATCTCTCTTTAGAGCATAGGTCTTCAACAGGGGGTCCAGCATAGTGCAGAAGAGTCACAAAATCTTTGGTTGATTAAACGTTTTTTATATATATCTTTTTAAATTGTACACATATTTTTAAAAAAAAAAAATACACATTAACATGAATCCAGCATATTTTAGTTCAGCCCTCCACACTAGACCTGTCAATCAAAGCTTCCTGTACACAGTAGGCCCCGCCCCTATCACTGCTGAACCAATCACGCACTTACACGATGACTGTCAGGTTCCTACTTAGTCGCTCATCAGTTTGGGGGTTCTTGGCCTGAAAAACATTGAAGACCTCTGCTTTTATTAATGTAATTATTGAAAACCATGTGTCTATGTTTATCTCTGCTCACTCCCCGTGTCTTTCTGCAGTTACACTAAACCCACCGCTGAGTATCTGGAGGCCAAACTGGGGACTAGCAGGCGTCAGGGCAGCCTCTCCGACGTCAGCGTCCACATCGGCATGGGCGACGTGCGTCGCCCCTCTCCCAAACTCAGCCTGCTGGACCGAATCGTCAACTACAGCCGCGCCTCGATCAACTCCCTGCGCTCCGACAAGCACTCGCTCAACAGCTTGGCGCTGAATGAGCCCGACAAACACTCGCTGCTGGTGGGGGAGGCGCTGTGCGAGGAGGAGTTCTGCTGAACACGTGTGCTGCTCGTGTGGTCGGCACAGATGATTGCAGTTGGTAGAAGGCTGGACTGTGCTAAGCTGAAAGGGTAACATTAAATAATGGCCCATCCATCCACTGAAGGTGCCCTCGGGGCAGCACTGCTTATTTGAAGGAAGCTCGTATGCCCCATGTTTCCTTTTAACTCAACCAGCTGATCATATGCACTACAGAGCACGCTGGGTTGACTCCTTCTCCTAAAGCTGCAGGCTGTCTTTTATTGTGGTTGCCCTCAGGTGTGCTCTGACAAATCCTTAGACGCTTTGATCTGCCTACACTCTCTGACTCTCCAGAGACATTAAACTTCTTCAGAGCCTCGAAGCAACGTCCACATCCAGGAAGCAGAGTGACGACCACCTCTGCCACGTTGGACACTAACAATCTACAACATTTATCCAAAGACATTTAAGAGTGGACACTACAGTTATGTTTGAAACTCATTTTCCTCGGATGGAAAAAATCGTGCTGTTTTAGAATTCCACACTATTTATATTATCATTATTTATATATATATATATTTTTTTTCCATTATATCCTCTGTGAAAAATGAAGTTCAAATGAAATCCAAATGCCATCTTTAATTTTTTCCAGCCTCACTTCCCGAAATGTGTAATTACTGATCAAATACATATGCGGTAATTTGTAATCGTATCGTGAGAAGCCTTATAACGAGCTGCAAACTGACAAAAAAAAAGAAACAAATCGTATGAAGTGAGTCGTAAATGTCGGTTTTACCCAAGTGCCAGCTGAAATGCCGACTCGGCAGTCCACCACATTCCAAAGAGAGCCGCGTGCAGAAAGTTACCTTGGACTTAACGTGCATAAAATGTGAGCTGAGCGAAGGTCAACGATTCGAAAGCAGAGTTCTGCTTAAGGTCGACTGTGATCTGGTTCTTTTAGTTTTTTTTTTTTTTTCAGCTTCAACTGCATCTCCGGTCAATGATAGAAGATGTTTGTCTACAAATGTGAACATTATTGCATGTTATATTTAAGTAGAAGTTGTTACATTGTGCTTGGATCACTGCATCTATCGTTTGAAATCAGCTTTTGCGTTTGAAAAGGCTGAGCTCTAAATGTATTTGTGCCCTGCTTGTTGTTACAGTAGATGAGGTGGTGTAACTGTTCCTAAGATTCACCTTGTTGCACTTGATCAAAGACACGTCTGTAAACCAAGGGGAGCGGGAAACAGCAGCAGCCTGAACCCAGCTGTGTGTGTGCAGCAGTTCCACCAAACGCGTTACTGAGATGCAAACACTGACACTTACTATAGAACTAGTACTTATTATAAAATCACATTGTACAATTTAAGTCAAACTGGGATCACGCCAGTTATATTTTGCAATCGTAGATCGACTGTTGTTTCTTTAATTATTCTTGTTCAATCAATAGAAGTGACTTTAGTCTAGTTTTTTTTTTTTTTTTTTTAAATCATTATCAGTCTTTGATAGTAAAAAAAAACCCGCCATCAGTTTGTCCTGCCTCTTTCCGCCAATGCACTATACTCTGTAGCGGTCACAGCTTGCTGAGTGCGATTAATGCCAATCTGTTATTTTTTTTGGTGCAATGCTCTGTAAAGAGTCTGTGAAGTGTGCGGTCAAATTAAGCAAATCCATGTTTGCCATCTGCTATAGTTCTTCTGAACATTGTGTGCCTTGAATAAAATGCTTTTGTAAACACGACTGCAGTTTCCACTTTCAACCAGAAGATGGTGCTGTATAGCCATCTGACACACACACACACACACACACACACACACACACAGACATAAGACACAAGTAGAAAGATTTTATCAACTTTATTTCATCCGGTTAGTCTAAACATTACATCATCCCAGTGTACTGCAAAACAATCAAATACCATTTTTTGTCACAGTATTTTAAAAATATTCATTTTGATTAATACAACCTATAAATGACTTATTCCTCTTAAGTCGATTTGTATCGCTTTGGCTGCTGTTGTTGTTGATGTTTCATTTGATTTGGTAGATCGAAGCTTGAGAATGTGTTATTCATTATTACCGGGAGTTAATTTTTAGATTTTCCGCACACGAACAAGCAATTAGCTCTCATTAGATGCAGTTAAAGATTAAAAGACACATATCTACCAAAGGTCGAGTTTAAACTTTTTTTTGTTTTTTTCCCCCTTATTCCCCAGCTGATCAAAGAATGTATTGAAAAATCATTGTGGTCAGGAAACTGAAAAAGTTTAACAACAGAAGTTTGAAAAAAAAAAACGTGCAGCATTTAAGATCTGTTTTCGACGTTGTGCTTCTCTACCTGTTCTCTACGCTAACACATCATAAACAGCTGGAATTGGAAAATGCTACATTCAGTTCACCATGAACACTAGAATAACAAACTTCACTTCAGATCAGCTAGGGACAGCTCCGACTCCAACACGCACGTCTCCCCGGAAACACAGACGATCTAAAATAAACTTACTTATACGGCAATATATGTATTAAACACTGAACACCTTACAAAAATTACACACCGTGATGAGGACAGGATGCATTAAAATGATCACGAGCATTTCATGTAGTTTCGATTTAAGATGAAAACACTGGATGATTTCAATACTCACTGGGTTCTTAAAATACGTTTAAAACCATTTGAAATGAGGACAGCTGCTTGTGAGATCTGTGGCTTCAAGTCTGTATCTGTCACGCTCATCCCTGAATTAAAAATGTCCAGTGATAAATCTGGCACGTGACTACCCACTCTCTCTCATGTGAAGATACAGTTACTGAGCAGCTAACTTTTGGATGAATGCAATCTTGTACTAGGCCCCGTACGTCAGAGTCTAAACGTGTATCTGACAGATATCTGAATACTGATGGCTGCAGTAAAACAAAAGTTACAACATCAGATGTCAGCTTTATGGGCTCCCCAAGCTGCGATAGTGTGTTCTGATGCGACTGTGCGGTTCAATAAAGTTCAATTTCACAGTGAAATATGAAGAACGAGATTGTTAACTGTGAGTTCCTACGTTCATCAAACTCACCAGGGTGAAATGTTGAAAGCTGCTTGAAGCCGTGATGGCAAATACTATCTTACCAATATTTTTTGGCATTTTCTCTAAATCCATATCTATAAGCGAAGGTTTTTAACACCTTTAAAACTTCCACAACAATTTAAAATTAGTTTGTGCTATAATAATCAAACCTGTGTACGTCTTGAATGAGAATTCACCACGATCAGAAAGCCTTGGATTAACTGTTGTAGTAGAGTAGTCTTGATGAAAGTCGGACCTACTGCTTTTTTGGTGAAATGATCTATTATAAACATTCGACTGGTTCCTCAACGCAGCCTCTTTGTACAGAAATATTGCTTTTTCTGTTGTGATGCTCGAGAGAGGAGTGGTTTGTTCATGCATGTCTGGCAAGCAGAATAAATAGTTTGATAAACACTGATTAATAAGACATCAAATAGCACCGTGTTGGCCTATCATTGGCTGCCACCATCACATTTTATAGGGTGGTTCCCTGGAGAACTGTTTTCAGATACAAGGTTAGGTGTCCAGAGGGCTCGAGGCTTCTTTAATGTACCTGGTTTTGGCAAAATAAGCTGAATTTAAGCGAGTTAAAGGGTGTACCGTTCTTTGAAGCTAAACTCGGAGGTCGTTGTCGTTGATAGAGTTCTGAAAAGTACAGATTTGGCAAATGCGACAACCGCCGAGAGACGAGTAATAATCAGGTCTGAATATAACCAGTTATAAATCAGAATCAAACTGCCAGTGAATCTCAGCCAGGAGAGTGCGACGCTGGTGTTTATGGCAACGTACGAGCGACAAGTCACCGACTTAAATAATACTGCACTTAAAAAACAAAGTCCACTTAAAGACAATCTTTACACGGGCCGCCGTCATGAGAAACGTCAAACTTTCCACCCGGCACAGTCGGAGAAAATCGTCTCGAGCAGTTTCAATAAAATCACATTGACAAAAAGCAAACACCTCATCACAAAGAGACCGACTGAGAGGGGGAGTCCTCGGATACCCATGTGAATGGTGGAAATGAGCAGACACGAACTTAACTTTGGCACACGGAATGAGGAGAGCTGGCAGAGAGGTGAGGACCGAGCCCGCAGCTGTGTTACGGCAGTGTTTGGATGGAGGGGACGCGTGCTCATAGCCCTTTGTTGAAGTAAACCCTCTCCACTCCCGGGTGGCTGGCCCGGATTTTCTCCTGCAGCTCCGGCTCCAGGCGGCTGACTGACATGGAGCTGGATCGAGGAGAGAGAGAGAGAGAGAGACACACACACGGGGGTCAACGGGTCGATCGTGCGCACGCTGCTGCAGACGCTTTTTACGCAACTTTTCAGGCAGAACAGAATCCTGCACACTCTGCGTATGCATACAGCCAGACGGAGATAAGGTTGTGCGGCCGTGGCGGCCGACTTGCTGATATCTCTGTGTCGACTTTGACTCACCTCTTCTGAGGGAACAGTGCACAGCAGAGCGGGGTGGCGAACACCAGACTGAAAAAGAAACACAGATCTATGAAACATGCAGTTTGCAAACTTTAAAATAAGTGCATTCAATTACACAATCAGGTGTACAGAACATTTTTATGGTTATAAATATTGCTATTATATTATAACATTTTGTAAAAATGGGTGAATAATCTGTTTACGGATTAAAAAAAAAAATGAGACAAAGCAGCATGCTAACAACGTCAACGCTAACACTACTAATGTGTAATGTCATTGCTGAGGCTGATGGGAATGTCCGTGTTGCACAATTAAATGATCCCATAATTAGACAAAGCAGATGGGTCATAACGTTATTACAGTCACGAGGGAAACGCGAGCGCGTGTACTGAACTTCAACCCATCAAATAGTTGTTAGCCCGGCTGATAATGCTGTAAAATTCGTATTACACTGAATAAAATACTTCACGTGTCAGGAAATGTCACTGGATTAATGCAAATATCATACAAATGTCCACATTTTTGCTGCAATGCACATTACCGCCTTGCAAACATAGATGCTCCGGTGTCCATGTGTTGAGTAACTCTAAAGTTATGGTGATGGTATCAAACTAAAATCTGACTAAATGCCAGGATTTCGGATTCCCAGTAGAACTTGACACTGTAAAGAGATCATAAATGTTATTCACTCCTGTCTGTCTGTCTGTCCCTATAGCATCTCTTCTCTTGCGTGCGCCTGTGTGGCTTATTGGCTGCTAATCACTGTCATGACGTTTGTGCCGCAGTGAGGGGATGTCACAAATTATTTTAAATGGTCACGCAGAGGCAGAGGTCAGCCTCAAAAGGGGGAAAAAGCTGAGCAGCAAACCTCTAAAAAAAAAAAAAAAGAGCCTTTAAAGTCACCTAATTGCCACGCAGTGGGCTGAATGAACCTAAAACACTCATATCGTGGTTGTAAGAAATCAGGACAAGATTTCAAAGGAGTCCCCCGCATGATGGCTTATCAGGTGGACCGTCTCTGACAACTCACCAGAATCCCACCAGGCCGACTTGAATAGGTGCACTCATCCATGGGAACTTCTGAAAAGAAAAGAAAAAAAAAACGAGTGAGGAGCACAAAGGGGCTGGAGAATTCCCATATTAGAGCGGCCTCATGTCCTCAGTGCTTTTCATTCCTCTGACCAGCACAAGCACGCACCTAATAACCACCACACAACTTAAATGGCATTTAAGAATCTGTCATCTTTTAATGTTCAGAAAAAAAAAAAAAAAAAAGAACACATTCCCTGGTGCCTACCTTCAGGAACGCCTTCTTCTCCAAATGGTTCATTAAAAACGGGGGGATAGCTGAAAAGACACCAAAGAACGTCATTTTAACGTAGATTGCTAAAATGTCGATTTGTTTGATTAAACGTCGGTACCCGCATATCTCAGAGCACCTGTGTTACTGAACTGATGCTACAGATATATCCGTACCCATTCCTGGAGAAGCCATGAGGATCCTAGAGACCACAACCTGAGAGATTGCCTGCTGTGCAGCTTTCGTCGACTCTCCTAACCTGTTGTCATTTTCATCTGTTATGGGGATGCCGTGCTGAAGCTCTCTGAAGATGAGAAGCGGAGAAAATTACAAGCGACAATGGATGCAGTGTAGGTGACATGTGTGCAGGCTGAATAAGACTGTGTAATTTTTATGAATGAAAACAGTTAAAGTGCTAAGGGAAATAAAAGCGTCAAATGGATTTTAATAATCAATTTAAGAGTTGAAGTGAAAGCTTCAGGTGAAGATTAAGATGCGGCTGAAGTTAAAGGAGTGAGACAGACCTAATGAGACTGGGAATTTATGTCTAAAGCTCCTGTTAGCTTTTGTGACTTTTATTTTGAAAATTCTAACCAAACATGGTTAATAGTAATAATGCGTCGCTGAAAACAAAAACGAAGCAAAGTTTAGATTCCTTTAAGACACATCCAGGGAGTAATACATAAGAAACAGAGACAAAAATGTTAAGTTGCATCACAGATTTCTTTTCATGCGAACAACATAAAACTGGCAAAAATAAAAAAGTCCAAGCCGGCCTGGGGCTGGTTAGTGGTCGCCCTGCTGTGCTGTGAAAGGCTTTGATCAGTTGAGCCACACCGACACAGTTTTTCTGTTGCTCAGCACAGCAAGATAAAGTACTGAACGGGTAACAAAGCTCTGCTAAACTACATTTATCGCAACCTATTCACAAAAATAGAAGAAAGAAAAAAAAACTGCCAGTTTGCCAGTGAAAAGCTTTCGGTGCGAACCAACAACAGCAGGAAAGGTTTGATTTGCAAGAGAAGTGACTTCAGACCAGAGGCATTCAGGTAGAACAGGGTTGTCAAACTCATTTTAGTTCAGGGGTCACATACAAATTAATGTCAAGGAGGCTGGACTACACACACAACGCACAATAACCTATAAATAACTTTCCCTCACTTTCATCACTTTCCCTTTGATTTAGCGCAAAGAAGAACGAGTGCATTATCACAATGTTCACATTTAACAAACTATCCTTTTACAAAATATTCTAGGATTTTTTATTTTAAGATAAACAAGGACAGTTTCAGCACATTGCTGCCATCTACTGTTTAGTCCTGGGTCTCAGTGTTGTGTGTTACGTCCACAACTCCTAATAAAACTGCAGTTAACTTCAATGAAAACTGTCTTTGATATTCACACTTTGCTCTGGCCCCCGGGCCTTATGAGGTAGAAGCGACAGATATACTGAGTGTAAAATGTCGTATCAGGCACTAAAGCAGGAATGTGTTGATCTGGTACTGAGTATCAATCACATACTGGCAAAAATCACTGGATCTGATATAACAATACTTCTTATCTTCTGCAATCTACAATCCATTATCGTAAACCAGCACATAAACGCTTAAGAAAACTCGTAAAGTGACGTAAAGGGAGAGGCGTAATACAGATGTGTCACGTGAGTAGAAGCTTGAACGCAGCCCCAAATAAGGCAGTCCAGCCTTCCCCATTCAAGAAAGGGTAAAAGATTAACGGGTATCAGTAAGATACAGTGACGGACCCAAAAAAGTGACAATCGTCACTAGCAGGCGTTGTCGTAAGATTTTGTTCAAGAAGTGAAACTGAAATATCATCAACTTTGAAAATGCAGAAAGGCAGAAAATGTGTCATGTGATCAGTGCAACAGAAAACAAAAGTACTGGAAAAAAAAACACGACTTGTAAAAAGGTCGTAGGCGATAATTAATTTCTAATCAACCTAGATCTTTGTATGAGAATCACGTCGAAATATGACCATGATTATTGTTGCATGTGCTCACAGTAAACGCCATTGTGTGCGGAAATGATTAACATGTGAAAACCTAACGGTGCATGTCCTCCTTACCTTTGTCTCATCAGTGGGATGTTGATACAGTTCGCAGCAGCCACAGCAGCAAATGGGACAAAACGTCCAATCAGAGGTGAGATATGCTACAGTGGCGGGGGAGAGTCACAAAAACATTAATCAGACCCTGCTGCTGTAAAACAGCAAAATCATATTAAACTTTTCAGACCAGAGGAGGCCTCATTATACTTATATATATATATTTATATATTTCAGACACTGGACATGGAGGCTTTTCTAACATAAGGGGGAATCTACAGCACGGAGTCAGTGCAGAAGCTGCCATGGCGACATGCTGATTACTGAGCATGACCCTGTAAATAACATGGTTCCTCTACCACAAAGAGACTATTTATGCGCGGGTGACTTCACGTCAGCGCACCCCATGCGTCTGAGGACACTGCATTAAAATGAGATGTAGAATGGGGTTAGATGGACCGATACCTTTGTTAGTGCATTTAGTCCTAGAGCGGTGGCAACTGCCCCCGTGGTGGCAGACACATAAGCTGTGCCAAGCTGACTGCAAACAAAAGAGTCACCGGTCACGTCAAACACACACACACAAAAAAAAGACTGTCCGAGCAAGAACTAAAGGGTTAATATGTGGAAGTGGCAAAACGTCTGTCTCTTACCTGACTGTGATCGGGGCGTCGCCGCTCCGGTTGGTATAGTTGACTATTGCATTGAAAGACTGATTAATCCACTGCCAGAACAACACAGCTGGAGTCGTCCTGCAAGATTGAACATGAAATGTGATGACGAAAACATGAACATGTAGATTTAAACTGACATTTTCCTTGACTGATGTCCCACTCAAGTATCAACAGATGAACCTTATTCAGAGAAATGAAAACGTTTTCTAAGAACATCAAGAGTCCCAGTAAAGGATGAGAGTACACTGCAAAAACAGGATTATTAGAAAGAAGCATAATATTCTTCTATTCAATGAAATCATCTTTTATCAAGAAAAAGAAATATCTGCCAATGGGTTAAGCTTTTTTTGCTTGGCAAAAATTCTAAACTAAAATAAGTACAAAATTCTTGCCTCTGAACAAAATATAAGATGTATTTCTTTGATACAAGGATTTTTTTGCTGTCTTGACACTCCCTTTTTGCAGTGCATGCCTGTATGCTCAGTGCCAGCATCCTGAAACTGATGCACCTAAACCGAAACCAGACTTCACATGTCTGATTTTTGTGCTTCCCTGTGTTCAGCTGTAAAAAGCCACAGCAGTGAGAGGGAGAAATTAACTAAAAAAGCACGAGCTTGTGCGTTACAGTCGAATAAAATCAAACAGTTTCTCACTTGTAAAACGTCATCATGCACCCGGTGATGGTCATGTTCATGGGAACCTGTGCTGACATGCGTCCGATCAGGATCATCTTCTCCCCGGTGTCGGGATGGAAAGCCGAGTCAAAAACATATTTGGCTCTCCACAGCTCATCCTCTGTCAGGCCTGGAGAGACTACACCTTGCCTGTGAGAGAGTTAAAATAGAAAACTTCACGTTCGCATCGAGCTGCAGGTGAACGGCTGCCGCCCAGGCTGGCCTACCTGTAGTCAGTGATGATTTTGTGCGCGTGCGCGAGTTGTTCGTTGGTGAGGAGGATGTTCCTCGGGTCCGTGACGGTGAAGAAATGTTTGGCCCGACCTACAAATGTGCTCTGGTCCCACCGGGGCTCCTTGATGTTTATGGAAGTGGATAGCTCTGCTGCCATATTTATCTGGAGAGAAAAATGTTAGGACGTCACATTTTTGTCGGAGCACGCCGTGACCTTCTTCCACCCTTAGAAGCAGTAATGGCAATCTGAAGCGCTTCCTGCCAAAACTAGACTTCAACCGCTTCATTCTTAGAACTACACTTTTATACACATTGACATAAATCTGACTCCTTCATGGATCCGGCGCCCTGCTCCTCCTCATTTCCCCTGCACACACGTATCCATGAAGTAGAGACTGTAGGATACAATGCCCCTTTTTTGACTGCCATGCTGCTAATTCAGTATAATGTTGCTATGGTGACGGCTGACCTGACACAAGGGTTTGTGAAGCGCTAAATTGCAAAGCCCTATTATGGACGCGCAGCAACCCCCAAACTGTGTCTGAAAAGCAGGTCTTTTGCAAGTGACGAAGCCCTCTGCATGTCACGCACACCGAAAATCACTGTAAGGAGGTGAAAAGGAGGGGGGCCCGTTTTAATCAACAACCTGCACATTCACTGAGCTGCAGAGGGCTCGTCTCTGCTGCAGATGATGCAATGTGTGGGTTTTGTTACACCTAGTCAAGACTTTACTTAAAACCTTTGTGCATTTATTAACTGTCTGAAACCAGATCGGACTGGCTCGTACTGCACTATCAGGAATATCAGCTATGTGGATGTGCATGCAGCCTTGCTCATTCCTGCCAGTGTGTGTGTGTGGGGGGGTCCTGTAACCCAGCCTGATCTGGTTTTTAACCATTTGCTCCGCACGGAGCGCAGCGAGGCCTGGGGACAACGACGTGCTGGGAGTCTGTGCAGCGGTGTGGGACTCTACCTGAAAATGCACCAAAGATGGCTGCTGGATTGACAAGAAAACTGGAGGGGGAAAAAAAAGAAAAAAGTCTTTTCTTGGATGGAGGCTGTGCTGCACGGAAGGCGTGCTGTCTCTTTAAACTGAATTAAACTCACGAGATGGCAACAAAAAACCCCCCCTCCATCCAAGGCTCAAGCACTGCAGGAGTCGGTCTGTGCGGAGGTTGCAGGGCACTTCCCCCGGTCACCCCCTCCTCAGTTATTAGCATTGATATGACTCCGAATGATCGGAGGACTGAACTTTGGACTCAGGGGCGGCCTTTGATCGATAGACCCTCGGCTGCGTCTGCCCTCACTCTCGACCAATCAACGGCGGCCTGCGTGGCTACACATTAACCTGCGATCCACAACAACTCCTCTCAATCAAAGACATCACTTAAAAATGCTGCGAGCAGCACCCGGTGACAGATGTTTTGCTCCGTGTGAGCGCCGCTGTCTGCGGGTAAAACGTGCATTGTGAACGGTTACGCTTTATTGTCCAACCCCGACGTAGACCAGTCAGGTCTGGGCTGGAGGTTGCTTCTGCATCTGACAAGAAGAAAAAAAAAAAAAAAAAAAAAAAAACATAAACCTGAACAATGAAAACCCCCCAAGTGTCATAATTCCAATGCGGCTAATTAGGCACGACATCTGTCCGGCCCGATAATTGTCCAGCTGTGCGCCCCAGATTCAACTAGTATCAGCCTGCCACATCCACACAGACAGCAGGCTTCTCAAGGAGAAGAACTGTCTAGTCACTGTAACGCCTAATTGAGACACGTAGCTTTATGAGCGTGGATCAATTGGAGGAAGAAAAAAAAAACATGTACAGGCTACTTACTGCACTGTGCTCCGGCGGTCCGCGAGAGGAGTCCCTGAAAGGCTGCAGCCAGCTATTTCTTTTTTTCTCATGCAGCAGCGTCAGCACAGCCACAGAGAGCACAGAGGCACATCCCCCAGTGCCAGGAACCTCGCCGAGAAAGTAAAAGCCCTGCCTCAGTTCACACGGGAAACCCCCTCCAGTCTTACCGGGAGAAACGAGCCATAAAATTACCTTTGATGATTTCCTACTCTCCTATTAAGCGGCGACATGCTCTGAGGTGACAAAGTTAAGTTCCAGTTCCAGTTCTCCTTTAAAGGCATGCTTTTATTTTCTGCAACCGAGGCCAACGCTACATCCGTCCGCACTCAATGCATCGGCGCTGCATTGATTTACAGTAAATCATTAATGCATATAAAAAACTTTGCAGGATTGCAACACAACGCGACTTTGAGTGCAACGAACAGACATTAGTAAGAATGAAGAAGCAAATGTCCGATTAAACAGAGAAAGCATTCTTTGGTTAATGTATTGGCGCATAAATAAAATAATAGATAATAGATAATTAGCAAAACAATACAAACCTAATTAAATGAATGAATGAAAGAATAAATTAATCTAATTAAATTATATATAATAAATAAATGTGTCACTGTTTAAATTAATTAAACAGATCAAGACAAATTACCCAGTTTCCTGATCACATTCACAGTTGGGCCGATTGTAGCTGTGCTGGTCCTCTTGTCATACTGTCAAATGATCATCAGATTCTGGGTGTCTGTTTCCATCTAGTGGTGACTGGTGAGTGCTGAGGGGAATAATGGCACAGACTGTGTCTGCGGGAATCGAAATGACGAAGCAGATTCTGTCTTTATTTTTGTACAGCTGTGCCTGCAAAACATCGACTTGTTTCTTTTTTACATCTGAAGCTGTTTGTACCTGCTCACATGGTTTACACTCACTCCTTTAACAGACAGCAGAAAGAGAGCTACTTAGACTACAGCAGAGTATAAAAAGAACGCAGTCTGTCAGTGCCATGTGATAAAAACCAAATACAAAAGTGCAAACATCTCTGACGTTAACCCTATCATCTCACGAAATAAACATTAGTGCTTGTTACAAAGAAAAAGGTTCACATTATATGCACTGCAACTTCTGATCTGAGGTCATGCCAAGTGAAAGACGCATCTCATATACTGTATATTGGCAACACAATCCGGTCATTATTAACACAAGGGTTACTAACATTTAATCTCAGCATGAGTTGTTTCAGTTTCCCTGACAAACCAGCAGGTACGACGGTATAGTTCATAGTAGCGATAATTCCTAGCAGTTAAAACATCATGCAGAGAGAGGAAAAGGTTGAAAGGATGGTGGTGTTTAGCTCGCTGTGATAGTTTATTAAGATCATTGTGATTATGGCACACACACTTTCAGAGCGCGTGAATGCTTCGTCTCTCAAGCCTCTGTGCAGCATGTTACCATCCTCACCGGCGGTATTTACAGGAAATAGTCCGGTGTACGCCGCGTCACATGTGGCTCTCCTCTGCGCGGCGCCGGGTCGAACTGTAGGCTGAAACAAACAAAGGCAGGACTCATCATCGGCTCCCTTTTTTAAAAAAAAATAAAAAATAGTATGACTCTATATAATGACAATTAGAAGCTCTACTTACAAGGAGTATTTTAATGTGTCATCAAGTTCCATTATTGCTGCCTGGTTGCCACAACGATAACAATAGTTCGGTGCACTGAAGATTGTCACTACATTTCGGTCGTGGCACCAATTGTAACCCTACGCCAAGAGATTTGTAGCACGTTATATATACTTATGAGTCAGAACATATCAAAGATACATCTGCACTCCCGCCTAGTGAAAAGAAATAGAAAAACAAAGCACCTCCATCACCAGCTGGTGGGCTCTTGAAACCAAGGTTAGGCCGTTGGCGTGGTTGAAAGTCTCAGAAATGTCCTGCCCAAACGTGTAGCCAGCACCACGGGGTGAGATTCCCCAGCCACCACGGTCATCTGGGTCTGACCACAACAAGTCGCACATTGGGCCCTGGAACAATATGAGGGAATAAATGCTAAAGTTTTTACATATTGTTAACAACGTTCGCATACCTACTGACTTTTAGATGGATTGTTTTGAATGTGCATATTGGACAAAATGATTACACAGTTGCTGAATGGACCCAAATCAAATTCGGGGTCTTATAAAGCGACTCTAATGTTTGGATAAACCTTATATACCTCGTGAGGAACCTCCTGCAAGCGATCCAGCGCTCTGATGTGCTCCAGTGTGTCTATTGAAGGGGATAATCCTCCATGGAGGCAGAAAATCTTAAAGAAGATAAAAACAGAATAAACGGGAGTCCCAGTATCCATGCTTTACGTCACATGTCACATCTAAATTCCAAACCTTACCTGGTTGTCTACCAGCGCTGTGAGGGGCAGATAGTCAAACAAATCTGTGAAGTACTTCCAAACGTTTGCATTTCCGTATTTCCTTAAGCACTCGTCGTAAAAACCATACACTTGCGTGATCTGCCTGCTCTCGTGGTTCCCTCTGAGAATTGTGATTCGCTCTCGGAACCTCACCTACAAAGAAAAAGGTGTTAAAGTATTAAGCAGCTGGCATGTCGAAGTGAAATACCACAGCATCGGTGGCAATCTGTCTTTTTCTTTACCTTAAGGGAAACTAGGAGCGTAACAGTCTCCACAGAATAGTAGCCTCGATCAACATAGTCTCCCATGAAGAGGTAGTTGGTGTCTGGAGACCTCCCCCCTATCTTAAACAGCTCCATGAGGTCGTGAAACTGCCCGTGGACATCTCCACAGACTGTCACTGGACATCTCACCTCCTGCACATTGGACTCTTTTGTCAAGATTTCCTTGGCCTAGAGTAGAAAACCCATAAAACGCAGGAAGATGTAGGTTCACAGGTAACAGTTTGGTATGGTGCACAGTGGGAGCAAACACAGTAGGTACGGACAAGCTATTTAAATCAAACACTAAACATTTATCCTTTTCATCGGATGAAACACACAGATGACTGTTATGGTTTGCTGCTCTGCCGCTAGTGCACTTCCCAGTGGCGAAGAGGTACCAAGAGTGGGCGTAGCTGGGAAAACAATATTAGCAGACATCCTCCTCCATCTTCTTGACGAGTGGAAATGTGCTGCATGCGGCTGCAGCCAAATGGTGTGCTCCACAGCAAGGCCACATGCCGTAGCCAAACTGAGACCAGTCCAGATTATATTTCAGCTATACCTGGCGAATCACAGGGATGTAACGGCTAACGGCTAATGCAGGCTACTAATAACCCGCCCGCCTTGCTGCGCAGATCTTACCTTTTCACACAGGACTTTGACCTGATTCTCTGATAGCTGTTTGCACTCGTTCAGTTGTTCAATCCATCCGTCCAGCTCCTTGGTGAATGACTTGTCGTCCATGCCTGGCTTGCGGTCAGCTAGCGAGCCGACCCACCTTTAAATTCCTCAAGAAAGCCTCTTTCTATTTCGTTACGTCTCTGAGCCCCGGCTACGCTGCGTCCTACCCAGCTCTGGTCATTCGCAGCGCGTAAGTGCGTCTGTGCGCTGCAAGAAAACGAACGCGCCACGGTGCGTCCCTGCAGCGACACAAGTAGACAGAAATTGTAGTGTCACAGAAGATACAGTGATCACAGACGCTCTGACATCTCTACCCTGCCGACTCTGGTTTAACGACGAAACCGGTCAATAAATCATATTAAAGGCTGCGGCATCGCATACAGAAGGGAAATATTTGCCCTGCTGCTGGTGCAATGATAATGGATTTGTTTTTATTTTTATTTGCTTTTGCTTGCTGATGCTCAGCTTCTGATTGGCGGTTATTTAAAGTTAAATTCCCAGTAACATTTAAAAGACGAGAATCAGAGAGTCTCTACAAAAAAATAACATTTTAGAGAATACATCTCTCTATATAATAATTCTATAATGTTTCATGAAGGTTACTTGAGACGTTACCGGCTAACAATGCTCTAGAAACAGAAACCCTGAAGGTTACAGCTTTGAAGGTGTTTATGTTGCATATCAATATTTTTAGACAATATGGTGAATAATAGTTGATAGAATTAATCAGGAGAATGTGCCATTAATATAAAAAGTATTAAAATGGCCTTCTGTAATTGATGTATTAACAGGATTTGGGCTTCTGATACATTTGTACATAGCTTTTAAATGTTGCATGGGGTCATATAATATAATATAATATAATATAATATAATATAATATAATATAATATAATATAATATAATATAATATAATATAATATAATATAGCTGTATTGATTCTGTATCCTAGTGAACTAGTTGTATAATTCTGAAAAAATAAAAAAGACAATTGTTCTCTTGAACAAGTTTATGAGTCCATTTCAGGTAACCTTCGCGTAAAAAACGAAAAAACACATTACCCACAACCAAGCGCGGTCCTCTCATATACACATGCGCAGTCGGTCGCTCTACTCTAGACAGCTGTAGGAGAAAATGGCAGCACACATGCTAGGACAGCAGGTAAGACATTGAAACCTTTTTAATGTTTTCAAGCATTTTATAATAGACCTTGGTCGTATTTTACTATCGCAAAAGTACGTTTTACTGTTGTTCTTCGTTGTGGTGTCCAGAAAGTAACGCTAAATAACCAAAATATTGACGCGGGGCTTTGCACTTGAATGACTGCTAACGTGTTAGCCTACGAGCTAACTGTCTTACACATAAACGGCTCAGATCGTGCTGGCAGTTCACCATCAAAAGTGTTGTCACTTCTGTGCTTACATGGTGCATATCTTTCTTTTCCAGGTCCGTCAGTTCAGCTCGTCTGTGGTCAGACCAGTGTCCAAACTGATTAAGGTAAATGACGTGAAGCTGCGCGGCGCATAATCAACAGTGTTTAATGGAAAGCGACGGAATTCATTCAGTGGTTGGGTCCTTTTATTCAGTTTGTCTATGTGCATGTGTCTTTCTAGCCTCCCATCCAGGTGTATGGAGTGGAGGGCCGCTATGCCACTGCTCTGTTCTCAGCTGCCAGCAAGCAGAACAAACTGGACCAAGTGGAGCAGGAGTTGGGAAAAGTCTCTGTAAGTCCAGCAATAACTTCACTGTTTCATTATGTGGATGATAGAATCCTTTGCTTTTACTCACTGTGTTATCCCAAGTTAATGTGGATGTGTTTGTGTAATTTATAAATAGATAAGATGTTCATTTATGCACTGTTCCAAGTTCATTATACGTATCTGCTTCTATTATTATTTCATTCTAATAATAATTCTAATTTATGATGTACAGTTTTTCTATTTGCTTACGCTTTTATTTTGATGCATATGTAAGTGTTTTTCTTTTACCACTTAGCAAAGTGACCACAGTCAAATTCCTTGTATGTGCAATTTGGCAAATTAAGTTGATTCTGTGGGTCATATTACATCTGGTTTATCCATCCATATATGTACATACTTATTAAGTATCTGTATATAGTGCATAGGGATATTTGCAGTATTCATGGTAAATTATTCCACATATACACTGTCATTAGAACGACACATTGGGATAATGATTTTATCAGTACTAGATTTTTTGATCCAAGCAGCCACAGTCTAAGATACCTGCCCTTGTTCTATATAATTCAAGTTGCTTTTTATGTGTGCCCCATCTTGCTTTTCAGACCATGATCAAGGACCCCAAGTTAGGCAGTATTGTAATGAATCCTCACGTAAAGCGAAGCCTCAAGCAGAGGGCCTTCAGCGATGCTCTTGCAAAGGCAAAAGTTTCACCCATCACCGTCAACCTCATCAGTGAGTCGTCTCTAACATGGGCTCTAACGTGTGTTCCCATGATGTGTTTGACTTTAGCATGTCATTAATTTAATATCCAAGTGAGTTCTGTTAATGTAAAGTTTTCAACCATTAAAATAAGTATAGGCCTTGCTTTTCAACATTTCCAAGAGGGTTATCAGCAGGATAAACAGCAAAAAGACTAGCGGTTACTCCAACACACACACAATGCAAGCAGCTCATTATTGTTCTGTTTATTGTCCACAGCTTACAGTTTTATTAATTCTCATAATTCATAAAATCATGCAGTGTTTAAATGTTTTCTGTAAATTTCAATACACTTCAACCTCAAACCTTTTGAGGTTGAAGTTTAGTTAAGAAAACAGTTTTCACTTTATTAACTAGTGTTATACAGCCCATTGGTGACTATTTTCTGTCCTCAAATATTAATTATAAAAATGCAACAGACCAGTTGTGAGCTTCACTAGGCAGTGCTCACAGTCGCCTTAGTCCACAAAACAAATGCTTGGTCTAAATTGTGTAAATGTACCATTCTTGATGAATGTCAGATTGTTTATTTCTAAATTTGGCATTTGATAGAAAATTTATTGTAGGTTCAGTTCAACAAAACCATTGAAAATATCTTTTGACTTTGAGATTGTGTGATAAATTGTTTACTATTTTCTCCAATCGGTTTACTCTGTCTGTTGTTGAATCAGAGAAATTAAAAAGTGCTTTAACATATCTATCCATCTTCTTTGTCAGATGTTTTGTCCGACAACGGTCGTCTCCCTTTAACTGGGGACGTAATCGCTGCTTTTGGCAAGATGATGAGTGCACACCGTGGAGAGGTCATCTGCTCCGTCACTACTGCTCAGGTATAAAATGGGAGGTGGATAGACGCTCCCTCTTTGAATTTCCTACTCTTTCAAACTGGTCACCTCATAAATAATGTTATTATTACTGCTGTATACAATCAGCCAATGAATGTTCCTCCATTTCAGCCTTTGGATGACGCTAGTCTCTCTGAACTGAAAGTAGCTCTGAAGGGCTTTCTGCAGAAGGGGGAATCGATCAAGCTGGAAACAAAGGTACAGTTTTAATGAATGATCCCAGAAATCTACACTTATCAATTGTTATTAGTTTTGTCGTAATCGGTGATGATTGAAACCAGTTTATTTATTTATTTTTTTTTACTGTGAATTTCCACTTGCTTTTGCTTTACAGTCAGATCCGTCAATCTTGGGTGGCATGATCGTCAGCATTGGAGACAAGTATGTGGACATGTCCACCAAAACAAAGATCCAGAAGCTGACCAAGCTGATGAAGGAAACTTAAGTCCTGTGGACTTAAAGACGACCATCGGGGGAAACGCTGATAAATGTACATTGCTACTTGTTCCAGCACTGTGGTTGCTCCATAAATACAGTGTCTCTACTTAAGTTCATATAGATGTTAATAAAAACTACAAAAAATGGAGAATGATCTGTGTCATTGATGATTGTTGTCACTCCTATACACAAACGTTTGCTTTTGTCTGCTCATTATTGTTAGTAGTCAATAAATAAAAGCTCCTATATGAATATAATGTAGCTGCAGTGTTGACAACTATCATATTCTTTGTTCCTTTATAACCACAAGCCCGTGCTTTGATGGTGGGACCCTTCTTTGTGTGATCTTATTTTTTTGCGGAGCCAAATTGCGTCACGCTGAAATGCTTCTACGTTTCCCGGAAACTCTTTTGCGCATGCGTGGTGGGCGCATAGCATTTTATTAATTTATTTTTCCGGCCGAAAATGGCTGCCACTCTCAACTAAACCTGCGCGTAAAGGATTAACTGAGCAGCAAAATTCCCAGCGCCGCTTCGAGACAATACTCCGAGACGGCAGGGCGTAGTCTGTGCGGCGCCTTCACAAAGATGTTACGGCGATCAAGGAAGGGAAATGATTACGACTCGAAATTAACCCTTTCCGGCCCGAAATCCAACAACAAATGAGGTACGAACTGTTCATTTTACGTTCTTAATATTGTTAAGCGTTTTCCTGCAGAGGCGATCTACATTTGTCTGTACGCATGCCGCACTTTTTACGCACTATAAATGTGTTCAATGCACTTTTTCTTGACACCTTTTGTGTTTTACGCTAAACGGCCTGTTTGCTCCAAAAGTAAGCTACTATAAATGCCTCTTTGGGTTCATGTTGAGTGAGTGTACAAGTGGCTACAACTACCTAATATTTGTGTTTCTGTGCACCCCAACAGAAAATGATGCATCAAGTGACCAGCAGCAGTAGCGACTACTGCATGAGTGGACTGGGAGACGAGTGTCATCCAGCAGGACACTTTGATTTATGTAGCACACAGTCAAACAAATTCTACCCCTCTGCGACTAACCCTGGTCTGCAGCTGTCCCTCTCCGGCCTTGCCCCTTTGCCACAGGGGATGCACAAAGCCATGGCATGCCAGTTACAGGACTCCCAGAACGACTTCCAGCCACAAACAGTGAGAATCAGAGGCAGCGAGGCCCTGGGGCCCGATGGCTCTAAGAAAAAGAAGGGCATAGTGAAATCAGGCCGGAGAGGGAGGCCGTCCGGGACCACAAAGTCAGCCGGGTACCGTACAAGTACCGGGCGTCCACTCGGGACAACTAGAGCGGCCGGGTTCAAAACCAGCCCGGGGAGGCCGCTCGGAACCACCAAAGCAGCAGGCTATAAGGTCAGCCCCGGCAGGCCGCCCGGCAGCATCAAGAGCGGGGCTCGGTTCAAGAAGCTAGATTTCAATTGTGACGCCACCAAGAAACTTGACTTTAACAACTGCAGTGGTCCCAAGAAACTGGACTTCACCACCTGCGACGTTCCACCTTTTCCGTACACCATGATGGAGAAAAGAGACCTCTGTGAGTCTGGTGGAAAAGCGGACGAGAGCGGCGAATAGTTCTGCAGCTGACTGTACGGTGTTTGTGAAAACACATGGTTGCATGAGAACAAGGATGCCAAGGAAACCATTTGTCAGATGCTGGCATAAAGAACTGTTTTTTTTTTTCTTTTTAACTTAGCTTTAGACACTTTTCTCATCTCATAACAAATGACTGAAGTATGTTGTTCCACTTTGACAAAGATGCATGCATATGAATTATTCACATCAATCATTATAGAGAAATATGTATCAGTTTGTGGTTCAAAGGTCACAGGAGTTGTCTTTATCCTCCAGTAATCATTTTGTCCCTGAGTTGTTCTCTTTACTCTCTTTCTATAGCTGAGGTCTTGTGACATTTTCTACACTCATAAACGTTTTAAGTACAATAATTCAATCGCACCATCTTCCTCGAGCATAAGCGTGTAAATGTGTAATCGTCTTTTACGTATTGTCCAACATGTTATTTTTTTTGTTATGGGAACACAGCAAAAAATAATGATAGTAATAACTGATTAGACTGAACTGTTAAAACTCAATGTGTAACACTGTTTGGACGCAGCATTTGCTTTTCCTGCATTTTGTAAATACAAGTTTTGATCATGTATCGTAACAATATGTTTCCATCCCACTTGCACTTCCATATTTACATGTATGTTGTTATACTGATCGTTAGAAAACAAAATAGAGCTCCATGAAAATGACAAAAAAAAATTGCTTTGTGATTATGTAATAAATGCTCATGTGCTGTTTGTGAAACCAAAATAAAAGAAAAGGAATCGTCTTTGTCACATAATTTCCTGCCAAATCGAAAGCGTGCAATTCTCCGTGCAGACACAAGAGGGCTTGTGTCCCCAGATAGTAGTGATCGCCTTGTAATGATACCTTAATTTACACCTTAAATCAAGTGACAGCGCGCTTATATGCCGTTTCAGTGTCAGTTTTTGGACGTGTCCTCACACGGATGTGTCATTTTTCTTTTTGGAGAGGGGATTATCATTTAAATGCCAACGCTATGCAGCTGATCTAACAGGGCAGGCACCTCGTAAATATTCTTTCCACATGATCTGTCACTTGAAACGTTTGAGAAATGTAACCACCTTGAGAACAACATCAACAAGAGCAGCAACCCTGTAGTTTATTTAAAAAAAAAAAAAAATAGCACAGAGAGGTAAGTTCCTCTGCTGTCACTCGACGTGTACCAGGATGGTCTTTGTTTGATGTGTAAGGACTGGCCCGCCGCAGCGAGCTCATTGTGCGCTCACAAGTTTGCGCATTTATGGACGTGTTTCTGTCTGGTTCTACAAGACGTACACGATGTGAGCAGGAAGGCGCCCTCTGTTTTTTTTTATTTTTTTTTTTATTATAATACGAAACCCCGATTTGCTGCGCGCTCGCTGCCACACTGACTGACTCAGCCCGTCTTTATCTCATTTTCCTGAGCGCCTAGCGGCCTGTTTCCTCATGTCTCAGTGGAAAGGCAACATGGCGCACGGAGTATGGTTTGACCGGAAAGGCCGTGTGGTTATAAGCGCACAGCAGCCGTTTTGTTTTCGTCGATCCCTCCGCTGAAACCCGTTGACACACAAGCCAAACGCTTTTTTGGTGAAAGTGAAATTGGGGGACAGAACGCGCAGAAACGGCGCAAATGTTCAAATCGGGCCACGCGTTCACATGTGATTAAGGCTGTTATTTAAAAAAAAAAAAAAAAAGAAAGAAAGAAAAAAAAATCAGTGACAATTAGAAACTTCACCTGGACGCGCGCGCGCGCGTACATGTCCGCCTGTGTGCGTGCGTGCTTGTAAGTGTGCGCGTGTGTTAGGAGGGTGAGTGTCACGGCCCTCTGCAGACGGGGGGTTGGGTAGCGGTGCCGATTGGTTGCTGCTCACCAACACAGTCAGTCTGGGCTTGTTTTAACATTACCGGGGGCACTTCGACAGCAGGCAAAAATCATGTAGTAAATAAGCCGCTGTGGCTGTAAGGGGACCGGCTGTGGCACACTGAATTTCGTCGCTGTTAACATGTTGCAGCGTAAAGGAGGTCTAGTGGTTATTTTATATTCAGTGTGACAGTTTTTTTTTTTTCAGAGGGCCGCCGCTGATCAGGCGATGAAGTGCCGAGAATGAGAGCTGTGCCTTGGCCTACTACTAGTGCTGCTGCAGCTGGGATTGTGCAGACCTGCCTTCACAAACCGAGAAAAACACTCGCTTTGTGCCACACCATTAAAGATCCGCTGTTGGTTTCACGGTGACCGACCTCCAAATGGTGAGTTTTTCGCCTTATTCCACGTGTTGTTGGTGAATAGTGAACTTAGTGCCGATCAGCCCCCTTTTTTGTGTGTGTGTGAGAGAGTTAATAGCAGCTTCCTATGTCGGTGAGCGGCCGTAGCTTGTTTGTGTGAGCCACTCACTGTTTCTGTGATGGCTCAGTGTCACCACCTCTACTACAGCCTCCTCCATTGACTGTACTAGCCCGCGATCGCCATGACCCACAGCCGTCAGACAAAGCGGCGCTTTTCTTTCTAATAGTTTGTGAATGGAATATGGTTGTGTTGTGTGTTTTGTCTTGTGCCGTCCGACTGGCCTCTAGAATGGAGGCCATGCAATGTCGGCTTATTGGTGTGTGAGTGTGCGCTCAGTCCACGGCTGGTATGCTCCTTCCTATGTTTCTGTTTGACTGGATGTGGTCTATTTCAGTAATGTATCGGTGCATCTGTTTCCGTGCTTTCTGGTTACGTGTAGCACAAGTGTAAATAATAGCCCACATGCTATATTCTGTGAGAAACTTAAATGGCACGTTTCCCTTGTCTAACATTACCTCTTTTTTCTTTTCTTTTTTTTTCTTTTTTTTTTACCCAATAGGATATTGAGATGACAACATGAATCAGTCATACAGACCAGGTCTTAGGGTAGGCTCAGTGTTTGGCTCAAGTCAGTCAGAGCTGAGGCCCCACATTGGCCTTGTGAGCACTTCCTATGGCAACCAGTGTGGTATTGTGAAGCGGGGATCAGATCAGCAGTCCTGCAGCCTCAAACAACCTGCTTTGCTGGGTTACGGCCAGCCCGAGCGATCTCACTGCTACAGTCCGCTGAGGAGGCAACAGGACCCGAACCCCGGCGTCAACAAACCCGACCGAGAGCGGGACCCGCGTCCTCGGAGCAACTTGCCCTGCGCGAGCCCAATCAGCGATGACGACGGGTTTGAGGCGCCGTCGGTCCAGCTGCCCCCGTCTCCGGTCAACGATGACATGGAGTCTTTCGCAGCTCTGCAGGACGTGAGCAGGAACGGCTTCTCCCCTCGCAGCCCCGACAGCTTCGAGCGCTGCTCGCCCATCCCCAACGGCTGCCTGCATTTCGAGTCCACGCTGTTCGACGGCGGCGACATCAAGGAGGAGGATGAGGAGGGGGAGCTCGGCAGCGGCGAGAACGTTGCACCTTTTCCACACTCCCCGAAACTGAGTCAGGACCGAACCGTTGCGGAGTGTAAGAGCACGTTCCACTCAGGGGCGGATAAAAGAACGTACAAGCCTACAGTCTTTAATCTGATGTCCAAAACCATATCTGAACTCAACCCTACACTAAGCCCCAGTGCACTGCCAGAAATCACTATGAGAGATGGGTGGAGTTTGGGTGAGGAATCGGACAGTGATGGTGAACTTACCTCTCCTGTTGATCCTGGACTTATCTCACCAGCTGGCACCAACTCTAATGTGAGTCTGAAACATCTCAACCATCAAGACTATGTTGGATTTGTATATTAAGAAACCTAACGCTTTAAGTGATAATTAAGTGTCGTAAGTGTAGTATGACAGTTCGAATGTGGCGCGAACCATACAGACGGTACATGTTCGTAACAGTGTTGTCTTTAAATATATTATTACTTAGAACGTCAGTTTAAACGTGAAATAGATTTTGAGTTGTTTTGACGCACTGGCACAGTTTTCTGCACCAGACATTAAAGTGTTTTCATTGTCCTCATTAGTCCAACAGCCCAAAGAAAAAGCCTCTTCCCGCAGTCAAATACTTAGAAGGGGACTTGGTGTGGGCAAAGTTCAACCGGCGACCCTGGTGGCCCTGCCAAGTCACCTGTGACCCAGAACAGAGCCTTCACACTAAGATGAAAGGTGAGCTCCATTTGAATATTGATTTTATAATCAAATTATTTCCCACCACTTGACCTTTACCTGTCAGGTTTACACCAACCACAGGGAGTGTCTGAGATGACGGTCTTGTTTTTTTTTTTGTTTTTTTTTTTTTTTTTTTGTGTGTGTTATTTTGCTCTAGTTCCAAGTCCCCGACCTTGTCGGATGTATTTCTTGGAGACGTTTGGGGAGATAACAGAACGCGCCTGGGTCCCAGGAAATGCCATTCTCGCTTTTGAAGGAGGCCAACAGTTTGAGGATCTTCCTGTGCTGAGACGGAGAGGGAAGCAGAAGGAGAAAGACTACAAGTACACGGTAAAGTCGTGAAATTAATTATGAATGTCTCATATTTACTTACTATGTAGATCCTTTTTTTTAACGTTGATACTGTTTTTGGCAGATACCTAAAAGTTTGCTGACTGCGTGGAAGGTCAGTGTGGCAGAAGCGGAGTACCTGCTGCCCAGTCGACAAAGGAAAAGCGAAAGTGTTCTTTCAGCACCCATCCATGGAGAGGAGCGTTTGCCCAGCGCACTTCCTCCTCAAAAGCCACAGGAGGCCCCCTCCTCCGTCTCTGTGGACTCCAGCAGACCCTCATCACCCCACGTGGCCCCTAATGGAAACGAGCACCATCTCACCAAAAACTCGCCACTTCAAAGCAGTAAGAGTAAAGCTTGCAAAAAGAAAAAGAAATGTTTGTCAGACATATTCGGTCATATAGTTGGTGGCGGACCGAAGGAAACACCTGCTGTCACAAACGCCTCGGGCCAGTTTCACACGACAACGCATGCACTGAAAGACGAGCCAAAGGACTCGCCGTATGCCGACCTGGATTCGGTTCCAATGCTGCATCGACCTAAGCGCACAGCTGTGTCTCCGGCACAGGACGCGGACAGGCCGGCCAGAAAACAACAGGGTCTGACGAAGGCAAAGAAGTGTTCGGAAAAAACGAACCAACGCGCGGACTCGTGCGACTCTTCTAGCATTTTTCGAAATGCGCCGTCGTCGAAAAATACAAATTCTGGTCAAGGTTTGGGCAGCTGCGTTGAACTTTCATTCAGTTCAAGTGAAAAGCACTCTGTGGATCTTCCTGCCAGCAGTCGTCTGATGACGAGGGCTCTAAAGGCGGAGGAAGAGACCGATCTCAAAGATGCACTGGCTGCGAGCCAAATCTCACCAGAAGTCGCTGCTGCTTATTGTCTTGATAGTACACCCACTAATGCTCCCCACAAAACTGAAATGTCTTCTAACTGGGAATTCCCCAGCAACGCGTCATCTTCGGTAAATCACGGCTCTCCAAAAAGGCGTGCGAGGAAGCTCGATAAGAAGCTAATCCGCAACGGCTCGTTGGTCACGACTGCGTGCGTCGGCTCGAGTGACCTCACTTTGACTCCCGCTATGATCAAGACGGAATACCCTGCGTCCGATCAGTCAGCCACCTCCCCGTCCTTACCTCTGTCTTCACTGGATACTTTTCAGGACGTCAAGGAACTAATGTTTAAGTCTCTTGTGAAGGAGGACAGCAGTGACTCCGAAGTCACCGCATTTCGTCCCGATTCCAATTACAAATTCAGTACTTTCCTGATGCTCCTAAAAGACATGCATGATACCAGAGAAAAGGAAGGCAAACCCCTGGTGCTCCCACCATCGCCCGTCCTGATCAAAGAAGAACCTCTGGTGATCCCTACATCTGCAGGCGGCGCTGGATTACCTCGCGGGATCAAACTAGAAAACGGCCAGTCAGGGAAATCTAGAGCGTCTCACCAGGCGGCGGGCAAAACCAGGGTTAGGACTAAACCCATCATGAGAGCCGACACCTACCATTACGAAGACTTTCCCATTCACTCTCAGACTGGAATCTCAGACAAGCAGCGCAGGAAACAAAGGCTGCCTGCCAAACTGAAACTCGGCATACCGGGCCTTTCCTCGGACCTGACTGACATGGCTTACGGCAGGGAGTTCGTCAGCGGCCACGCCGACTTAGCCGACCCTCTCGTCGCCGCTCGCCCTCCCTCCAGCTACCTCGACAAGAACTCCGAACCCGCAGTGGCCCCAAAGAAGCGCTGGCAGCTGGTCGAGGAGTCCACCGCCGAGAGCAAGGGTCGCGTTTCGACTGGTTCGTCCGCTGAGGTGAACGCCGTGGGAGCATCGCCGGGGGTCGAGAGGCGCGCGGAGAGTGACTCGCAACTCTCGGACGCGTGCAGCACAGCAGGTGAGACACGCGACGCTGCTGCTGCTTCTTTATCCTCTGAGAAATGTGAAATGAGTAAGTAAGTGATGGCTTCGTGGTTTGTTTTTGCACAGGAAACTCGGAGAACAAGCGCATGCGGAAACCGACTAAAAGGCTCCTGGAGTCACCTGAGGAGTATGAACAAATATTTGCTCCAAAAAAGAGATCAAAGAAACACAACTCAGAATCTTCCAAAATGGTAAGAGCCTTGCGTTTGTGTACAGCAACAGCGTATATCTCATATGCCCTTGACGGTGATTCTGATACCAGACACATCAGCTGTGTTTACATGGAGCCAAATATTCCAATTACAGTGAGTTTAGAAGCCCAGACTGAAAAGAAAATGCTCCATGTAGAAACCTTATTCAGAATAAACGGGCCCAAACCGAGTGAAATTTCATTTGGTTTCACAGGGATGGAGCGGAGAGCATTTTCTTTTCAGTAACAGCTCTGAAAGAACTAGACATTATCGCACACTTAGACGGCAGCAGAAATATAGAAATATTCGTCTGTTTAAAAAGGTCCATCAAAAATTCGTCGAAGCTGGGATAGACTGAAGCGTGGAACAAATTCGGAACCGCTGGTGAACCGTGAGGCTAAACAACACATTAGCATAATAATATGACCCCACAAACCTTCCAAATCAAGCTGTTTCTTTAATAATAAAACTGTAAAAACAAGAAAGCTCCATCTTTAATCAGTCACAGGAGGTTTTCATCGATCTGCGCACGTCACACGTCTGTGAAACGGCCGTTCCGATTAAGAGCAGAGGTGCATGTAAACATCAGGTCGAAGTAGATCGCATGTAAACAGCTGACCTGAAACCTCCAATCAAAAAGAGAAAAAAGTCTCCGTGTAAACCTGGATATTGTCTTCCTGTCAGATGATCTCCGGTACGCTTCATCTCCGCCCATCATGTTCCAAATGTTTTAATTAAACTCGGATTCAAACCACTTTAGAAACTGTCCGTGTTTAGAGGACTACCACGTCAAGGCAGAACCTGGATATTTCATGCATTTATCTATTAAATTTGTTTTACAAATTTTATCTCTACCAAAACTTTCATTATTACAGTTAATCCAGTAATATTTATTGGCCTGTTTGCCAATATTTATCTGCACAATATAATACCGAATACTGTTTATCTGGTACTTTTAGTTTGATCTGTGTTTATTTTAGCTTATCATTGAATCCTTTATTTGGCTTTTATACTCTTTTATAGCCCAGCTTAGACAAACTCCATTCTTATCTGGCGTCCTGCTTATTCGATACATTCATGACCGCTCAATGTTTTTCAAGTTTTTATTTAAATTGTAATTTAAAAATCCCCTTTGAGCCTCTTGGAGTGTTAATTCTGTAGCATATGCTATATAATGCGTTTCAAGGCCCTATGTTGTGTACATGTTACGTGTATGTACACGTGGGCCACAATATATTTCAGATCCCATCTCAAAAGACACATTGTATCTATATATAATGTGTCTCTTCAGAAAACTATAAAAATCATTCACGCGTGAAGAAAATGGCTCTAATTTTCTAATTCTAGGCAATAATTAATTTAAATACCACCACGATGATAACATCACTCAGATCACGTCTGTGCACACAGACTCGTTCCTTCCTTCATGGTCCTCTTTCTACGGTTTTAGCAGCTTGTGTCCTGTGTGTTCGAATAAAAGCGTCACATTTAATACACTCACTTGTTGCGCCGCGCTGTGTTGTCTTTGCCGCAGACTTCAGGGATGGCAGCACTCCATGGTCTCGGCACCACACCACAGATTCTTACCTCAACCTCATCGTCTGAACAGCCCGCCGAGGCTCCGCCAGAGCCGGACAAGAATCCACCCCGGGACGAGCTCTCTCCCGTGCCACCGTCTGCATCTCCAGTCACAGCGCAGCCCTCCTTTGACGCAGAGGCGGCCGAAGACACCACAGAAGAAACTGATCTACCTCCAGAAAGTGGTAAACCGCTGTCTTTATTTACAGTATTTTTGATGGCGTTACTGCATTTGATTAGATATTAGATTAGATTAGATTAGATTTGATTAGATAATTCATTGTTGAATTACTTTGTATTTTAGAAACCGAGTTATTGACCCACCCCAGAAAGAGGCCAAGGAAGCTGTCGCACAGGGTGCTGGAATGTACCATAGAAGAACTGTCTGCTGCTCCTTCAAAGAAGAAGGTATGTTGAGGCAGAAGGTAGTAGTAGGCAAAGATATTTCAGTTAACATTCCCTACTGACAAAGTTCAATGCATCTTCACAATTTGCTTTGTCCTCTAGGACCAAAACCAGCCCAGTGGAGTTATGTCAGAGGTGAAGGTGTTGGTCAAGAGAACTCAGGTACATCAAAAGAAAACTCTTATCATTGTATCCAGTAAAACGTTAACACGTAGAATTTAACTCAAGCAAATCTCGTATTGGATAGTGTGCATCTGTGAAGAAAGAGAAGCCTGGACCCAGCCCACCATCTGCCCCTGCTGCTGTTGCCCCTGCTGCTGCTGCTGCTGCTTCTGCGTCCTCCAAGCATTCAAAGAGCAGATCCCCCAGCCCACAAAGATCCAAGACCCCCAAGCAGGAGGTTGAGATGGAGGCTTGCAGCACGGAGGAGGCACAAAACGCACACACTGGAACGCTAACTCCCAAATCCGAGGTAGCGTGCAGCCGCAGGTCTCCCATTAAATACGGAAATAATCGGTACTGGATCCATGGGTGACGGCGGGTGACGTTTCTTCTCTGCAGGTGCTGCCGCTTGGTTTCAGCGACGGCCTCTCTTCCCAGGTGGATGCGAAAGGGAAAATAGGAGCTACATACTTGAAGGAGAACGTGTGCCAGGTGAGACAGTCTGTTCGACTTTTTTTTGTTTGTTTTTTTTTTGTTTGTGACGGGTAAGTCATTAGCGGTTATCTTGCTGTGTGTGTGTGCGTGTGTCGGTGCAGGTGTGCGAGAGGACGGGAGACCTGCTGGTGTGTGACGGCCACTGTTACGGAGCCTTCCACCCGCAGTGCATCGGGCTGTCAGCGGCTCCCAAAGGAAAATTCCTCTGTCCCGAATGCAAAACTGGTGGGTGTCTGAGAGGAGCCTGTCGCTCACAAGAAATAAGATGAGAGAATTTAAATGTACACTTAATTTAAAAAAAAATAAATAAAAATTTATGAACCTCTCAGGTCTTCACACGTGCTTCGTGTGCAAGAAGTCCGGCAACGACGTGAAGCGCTGCATGATCCCGCTGTGTGGGAAGTTCTACCACACCGACTGCATACTGGCCTACTCGGGCACGCAGACGCACAACAAGGGCTTCCGCTGCCCCCTGCACGTGTGTCTGTCCTGCCACATCGCCAACCCTCTCAACATCTGCAGCTCCAAAGGTGAGATCCCTGCCACAAAGCGCGTGCTAGAAATCGACACGGTTCAAAATGTATGGAAACCCTCTTCTGCCCCCGTCACTAAACAAATCTGGATGTCATTTAAATGAGAAACATACTTGAAATGGTTATTTTACATCAATCGAGGCGAGATTTCAGTCATTATTTCATTTCTTTGTTGTAATGACTTACGGCTTTTCATTGCGCTGGCAGAAATGTGCCTCCATAATCTTAATGGCTGCAAATAATTTCTGATTTGTGGATGCTGTTGCAGTAATGTAATTGGCCTTGGAGTAAAGTCATATTTCTTGCCACGTTAAAATGACGCTTCGTGCTTCAGAGAGCACTTGCCACATAGAGCGCACAACACTCTTAGCTACCTCTTCAGCTGCAGTGTGTCCCCGCTAAAGCTGTCCTGTAGTGTAGGAAGTCTTGGGTCTGAGCTCGCTGTCAGTGTGTGACTCTTTGTTACTAATTTGATAATCTTTGATCTCAGCAAGGCTGTGTGTTTCTAAAAAATGCAGGCTTGCTTGCTTTCTTTTTTTTTTTTTTTTGAAAAAGCGTCTGCGGCCTCATTTGAACTCATTATTTAATAGCTTTCTGTTTCATGCCTGGAGATATCTGGGTTCGTTTTGGTGATTAAGCCTTTTCTTTTATGAATGACTCACTGAGTTCGTGGGAGCAGAGGAAGCTATAGTGCCAAAAAAAAAACAAAGAAAAACGCCAAAGCTCTGCCATCTTTTCTCATTCGTCCTTAGACGTGAAGCAGCCTGAGATCATTTGTTCTCGAAATATTCTTGCGACGGCACCTGTTTCCTAACCGTGTGTTTTGTGGTATTTTGGCTTCATTAACCTCTGGCTGCAGTCCTGGAAAAGCACAAGTCAGCACATGAAAAATGAATGCTTTCTTCTTCCTTGATGTGTCATCTCCCCTCATAATCTTGTGTAACTATGACAATGCAGGTGAAAGCGGCCCAGTGTGTGTTTAAAAACGCTCGATGGAGGCATGCTAACGTTACAAAACCTCACTTAAAATCCAGATGTGCATGAATCGAGCTGCCTTTCCTCCTGTGTGTTCATGCGTAGGTCGGTTGGCTCGATGCGTGCGCTGCCCCGTGGCCTACCATGCCAACGACAACTGCATGGCGGCGGGCAGCTTGGTGCTGGCGAACAATAGTTTCCTCTGTCCGAACCACTTCACCCCCCGCAAAGGCTGCAAGAACCACGAGCACATCAACGTTAGCTGGTGCTTCGTCTGCTCTGAAGGTGAGTGTGGACGTGCGGGAGAATCGCACACGGTTGTCAAAATCACTTCTGCACCGAAACTGCTCATTTGCTTCTGACTGTGCTCCGGGAAAATTTGAGTGTTAAGTGCAGCTGAGTTCATTTGAATACACTGAAATAGCTTAGTGTATCCTCAGTGTCTTCATTTTCAGTGTGTCAGTTTTAACTTGGCTCACTGTTCATTAGGGAGGCACGATCCGATATTTGTATCGATATCGGTACCGATATCGAATAAAATTCTAGATCGGGTATCGGTGATAATGAGCCGATCCATATCGGTAATGGATGTTTAATTCCCATTTGCACTAAACTATATTAAGTGCTGATTGCAATTTTTTTTTGAAAGCTAGTGAACCTATTGTTTTTTTCTCAGTTTCAGCTCCTTTATTTATTATTAAATATTTATTTTGTTATACATTGGATTTTGAATCCCTAATTGCACTGACTGAACCAGTTACACTTGTTATATTTTTATGGTTAAGATTGTTTTACTGGTGCACAATTATTAAAATAAATAAATAATAATAATAAATAAATTATTAAATAAATAAGTAATTCAGTACATTTATATTTGTTTATTTGTTTTTTAAAAAATAGGAAAGAAATGTTCAAGTCAAGTCTGATGTTGCCTTGCACAAAAAAATGATCCCAGTCTTTTCCGCACAATGAAACTTACCGTTTGTTACCATAATTCGGCGCTATTTTTCTGTATCAGATCGGTATCGGCCGATACTGAACCTCAGATATCGGTATCGGTGGTGAAAAAGGCGGATCGGCGCATCCCTACTACTCATGATCATTTTCCTAATAAATAGCAATAATAATGCTAATAAATGTATACAAATTGTAATACTTGGGTGTTTTTTAGGGGGCAGTCTGCTGTGCTGTGAAGCCTGTCCTGCTGCTTTCCATCGGGAGTGTTTGAATATGGAAATGCCTCAGGGTAGCTGGTTCTGCAATGACTGCAAAGCTGGAAAGAAGCCTCGCATTAAGGACATACTGTGGGTCAAGTGGGGGCGTTACAGGTGAGGGTGCGACGTTGCCAGTGGCTCAAGGCTCCGCCAGCGAAAGGAACCGAACCGTACTTACATTTCTGAAACTCTTTAGGTGGTGGCCCGCTGAAGTCTGTCTGGCCAAAGACGTGCCAACCAACATCTTAAGGATGAAACACGAGGTGGGCGAGTTCCCGGTGCAGTTCTTCGGCTCCAAAGATTTTGTGTGGACGTACCAGGCCAGAGTCTTCCCCTACATGGAGGGTGACACCCACAACATAGAGAAAATGGGCAAGGGTGCGGATGCGGTGTATAAAAAGGGTACGTATGCAGTCACCTGAAAAAGATAAAGGAAAAAATAAATCTCACATGCAGCGCAATTGTCTTGGATACAGGGCTGCACGATTATTTTTGATCAATATTACAATCACGATTCATGTTCGTGTTTTTATTGCACTACTTTTAAACAAACAATATTTGAACAGTTTTCAGCGCAAAATGAAACTTCAAATCAAATTAAATGCTTAATAATGAAAAATAAAATTTACACAAATGGTTGCCGAAGGACACAGACGTGGATTTAGTGAAGCAGTGTCTACTTTGGCCTTATTTTAAATTTTTTTAGATGATTGATCAGTCCATTGATGTCCATGATGATTTGCTCTTGTTAGTACACCGGGTAACTTGAGACCGAAGCTCCAAGGTGCTCTCGCTTGTTATTTAGGCGTCATAATGAAGCCTTAACCATGTGTGTTCGCCCCCTGGTGACAACATGTTGAGAAACTGCTTGATAAGATGTGCAGCAGAGCCGCATTTTAAATGTAAATATCGTCGACAATTGGATCCATTTAATCGTGGCAGCCGATATCGTGACCATGATTGAGTTTGATTAATTGTGCAGCCCTACTTGGCTAGTCTTAGTACAAGTCTGATTTTCTCTTTTTTTTTAAAAAAAAAAAATAGCCCTAAATGAAGCAGCGGAGCGGTTCAGGGAACTCCAAGCTGAGAAGGAAATGAGGCAGCTTCAGGAGGACAGAAAGAACGACAAGAAGCCTCCTCCATACCGGCACATAAAGGTACCTGTCTGACCAGACTTAAAACCGCTCCACTGAAATGTGCTGTATAACTCACGCCAGCGTCTGTGTTTCTCAGGTAAACCGGCCTATTGGGAAGGTGCAGATCATCACAGCGGACTTGTCGGAGATCCCCCGCTGTAACTGCAAGGCGTCGGACGAGAGCCCGTGCGGCATCGACTCGGAGTGCATCAATCGCATGCTGATGTACGAGTGCCACCCTCAGGTGTGCGCGGCGGGGGAGCGGTGTCAGAACCAGGCTTTCACAAAGCGCCAGTACACGACCGTGGAGATTTTCAGGACGTTGTCGCGCGGCTGGGGCTTACGCGGTGTTTCGGACATAAGGAAGGTCAGTCGGGGGGGAAATAAACAAGTCAAACCGTGCTCTTGTGTGCATACCTAACTTAATCGTCTTTTTCATCGTTTGTTTGTTTTTTTTTCTCAGGGAGCTTTTGTGAGTGAATATGTCGGAGAGGTGATAGATGAGGAGGAATGTCGAGCCAGGATCAGACATGCTCAGGAGAACGACATCTGTAACTTCTACATGCTTACACTGGACAAGGTGATTCTGAGGCAGACCTCCTCAACCACAGGTTTAATTTACAGCGCGCGTCAGGCCATTCTTACAAACCAGGCTGTGATTTCTTTTTCACTCCAGGACCGCATCATCGATGCCGGCCCCAAGGGGAACCAGGCCCGCTTCATGAACCACAGCTGCCAACCGAACTGCGAGACTCAGAAGTGGACTGTGAACGGGGACACCAGGGTGGGCCTGTTCGCTCTGCAGGACATCCCGCAAGGTTGGAGTGACCGTCTTCGTCTGATTTCAGTTTTTCCACATTGCGTAGGATCCAGAAAGCAGATTATCTATCTAAATTTAAACCTTGTCAAACGTGGTCGTTAGGTGTGGAGCTGACCTTCAACTACAACCTGGAGTGTCTTGGCAACGGGAAGACGGCCTGTAAATGCGGATCACCCAACTGCAGTGGGTTCCTGGGTGTTCGACCGAAGGTGATTTGTTTTGACCAACTCGGGGCTAAATGCGAGTCTTAAAAGAAGGCATGTCTTGTAAGTGTCTGTGCTTCCTTTTTTTTTTCGTTCAGAACCAGCCATCAGCTGAGAAAATGAAACTAAAGGAGGGGAAAGGAAGGAAGGTCCCCATGAAGAAGAAGACCAAGCAGCAGGTCACGAAGGAGAGGGAGGACGAGTGCTTCAGCTGTGGCGACGGTGGGCAGATAGTTTCCTGTAAGAAGCCGGGGTGTCCGAAGGTCTATCACGCCGACTGCCTCAACCTGGCCAAGAGGCCCGCAGGCAAGTAGAGGTGGAGGGATGTTAAGCGAGGAAGAATTTGGGCCGACGCTGCAGCGTCAAAGTTGCCCCACTTAGTGTAACCCTAGTGATCTTGTCTCCAGGGCGATGGGAGTGTCCGTGGCATCAGTGCGACGTTTGCGGCAAAGAGGCAGCTTCGTTCTGCGAGATGTGCCCCAGCTCCTACTGCAAAGAGCATCGGGAAGGCATGCTCTTCATCTCCAGGCTGGACAGCAAGTTGTCCTGCAGCGAGCACGACCCGTGCGGGCCCAACCCGCTGGAGCCGGGGGAGATCCGCGAATACAGCATGACCTCCATGAGGCCCGGGACTGTCGGCGTGCCCGTCGCGCCCCCGCACATCTCCGGCTCCAGAAGGGCCACCTCTTCTTCCTCTTGTTCCTCCTCCGCGTCTTCCGTCTCTTCCTCCTCCGGCCAGGCCGCAGCGTCCAGGCCGGTGCCGCCTCCTCGTCTCTACATCAACACAAAGACAGCTACCTCGAGCTTCGTCCCCTCCAGCCTAACTTACGTCCCGGACACGGCTGAAGGGAAAGCGTTCGGCTCCACGCCCGCCTCCCCCAAAGACGAGAGGGAGGAAGGAGAGGTGGAGGACGGGGAGGTGTGCGGGTTACACATGGAGGAGGTGGAGGATGATGATGACGACGACGACGATGATGACGACGACGACGATGAGGAGGAGGAGGAGGACAATGAAATGGAGGAGATGGAGATTGTGGAAGATGAGGAGGATGAGCCGCTGTATGGCGGCGGCCTGCTGGGGGAAGACGACAACGAAGAGGAGGACGAGGGAGGGGACGTGTACGACACGTGGGACGACTACGAAGACGCCGACGACGGGGAGGTGGAGGGGGAGGACATGGAGGAGTGGGGGAGGGTGGAGGACGATGACAAGTGACTCGGCCCATCTGTTCCTTCATTAGACATTCAAAAAAAAAACAAAAGAAAAAACTGAAAGAGTACAATATTTTGGTACCTACTTGAATGCTACACCGCCTTCACTTCGGTACAACATGGCCTTCTCATCTCCAGACGGCTGGACTGACAGCGGGGATGTGTGCTGGTGCTAAGGCTCAACGGCTGATCCACTCGGTCTCTTTATACTTCTGTTGATATGTTTATCTGTGTCTGGTGCTGTTATGTTTCTGTTGTTGTTTCTCTTAACATTGTTTACATTTTTTGGCCTTTTTTTAAATGTTTTGAATATAAGAAAAAAAAAAAGTGAGATTTTCCACCCGACCAACCGATGAGGGCATCCTGCATTGTTAATGTCTTAACTTTGTCTTTCTAATACAACAGTCATCAACATATGGTTCTCACTGGTCCGTGTTACAGTTTGGCACGACGGTACCTACTCGGTGCTTGTTCTAAATGCAAAAAATAAACCCACTGGAGTCACCAAGGCTAAACGCTGTTAGCATCAAGTACTTTGTTATCGAGTGGAACACAAACTTGGCTCTCGTTAAATACGACACCGGTGATTTAGACTTTAGGGTTTTAAATGTTCAAATAGTTGAGAGTTGTCTGGAAGAATTGCTATCAGAAAAAGACAAAATAGTGATTGTGGAATAGATGTTTCTTTTTTGTATGGGACTTCACAATATAGTACCAATACGTCTGCAACAACTTATGTATTGTAGGAATTTTCAATTTTAAAATATCTATCTCAGTTGTTGCCTAGAATTTGACAGAGTGACCCACGTAAAGATGGGCTAAAGATCAGATCCTGGCTCTTGGATCAGCTGATATTACGCTTTGAAAGATTAAACCAATCGGCCATAACATTATGCCATTGAAGTGATTAACACTGACTATCTGGTCCTGGCATCCATGTGAATGTTACTTATACATGTACCACCCACCTAGACCAGACCAGACACCCCCACCCTATAGCAATTAACACTCCATGATGGCAGCAGCCATCCCCAGCAGGATGAAACAACCACAAAAAAAGAAAAAAAAAACATGAAAACAGTACAAGGTGTTGACCTGGCCTCCATATTCACTACATACCAAGCTGATCAAGTGTCTGCAGGATGAACTGGAATAACATTCTGTTACCAGACACCAAAGGACGCCCTCCGAAGGCCCACGTCAATTCTCTGACGAGTCCCAGCTGTTTAGGAGGCACAAGGGAGACCTGCACAATATTAGGTCATAATGTTGTGCCTGTTCGGTGTATGTTTCCTAAACTTTCAGTCATCGGCCCACGGATCATATCTCTTGGAGGTCAAGGGCCTGGAGGTAAAGTTGCCCTGTAATGTAAACAATTTGGTGGTTTGGAGGGAATAAAGCGAGCGGCCGCATCCGCTAGATGTCGCTATCTCCGGCATTGACGGCACAGAGGTAAGTTACACACCACCGAGGAAGAAGCGACGTGACGTAGTTGCCGTTGATGTAAAATGGCGACGGTCGTGTTTTAGTCAAAACACAGCAGAATACCCTCAAAAAAGTACATCGTTTAAAGAAAAACGACATTTTCTCCGGAGGAAGTATCAACGCCGTTCTGGTTGACGCAACCTGTAAAGGTAACCACGTTTGTAAGATAGTAATTAATGAGAATTAACTTTCATATTTAAGTCACTGCGTGTAAACAGCTAGATTAGCTAACGTTGTGGTGTCGATCTTTTCTGTTTTTAAGTTTTATTACTAGAAACAAAATGTGCTGGTTAAGCGTGAGTGAGACAAGAGAGCGAGTGTGATCTGGACAGATACTTTCCTGCTAAATATGTTACTGACTGTGTTCCGTGGCTGTATCGATGCTTGAAGGTGTTTTCTGGTGCCAGGTTCAGTCATGACCGAGCAGCCCAATGCTACCGAGCAGCCCAACGCTGCCTCGGAGGGCATCGTGGGCCTGGATGAGCCCAAGAAGATGACCCGGGAGGACTGGAGGAAGAAGAAGGAGCTGGAGGAGCAGAGGAAATTGGGAAACGCTCCAGCTGAGGTGGACGAGGAGGGAAAGTAAGTTTGTGTGTCGTTTCGAGTAAATGCTCTAGGTGTGCTGCATGTATGGAAATGGTGCAAAAATCTTTAATGCCACATTTACCGCTGTGCTTACCGTTGCCTTCTCTACTTTCCAGGGACATTAACCCTCACATCCCACAGTATATTTCTTCAGTTCCATGGTATATTGACCCATCTAAAAGGCCCACACTAAAGCATCAGAGACCTCAGTCTGAGTGTCAGAAGCAGTTTGCAGCCATTGGAGATTGGTACAAGAGAGGAGTGCAAGAGGCAAGGATGAGTCAACTGCATACGTTCACACGGCCATAACTAGTTAACTAAAAAGTTAAACAACAACGTTTGATTTTGTGTCTCCATACAGAACGCAGTTACAACCAAGTTCCGTAAGGGAGCCTGTGAAAACTGTGGTGCCATGACACACAAGAAAAAAGATTGTTTAGAGGTAACATACATGAAGTCATCTTTCATCTGCCAGCAGGAATTTAAGCTTTTTTTTTGTCCTATACATTTATTTATCTCTTATAAACTATGTTAACACCGGACCTTCAATTTCTGTGCCATCAGCGACCCAGAAAAGTTGGGGCAAAGTTCACAGGGACAGGCATCGCTCCAGATGAACACGCTCAGGTCCAGCTGGACATGGATTACGATGGAAAGCGTGATCGCTGGAACGGCTACGATCCCGAGGAGCACCAGCGCATTGTAGAGGAGTACGCCAAAGTCGACTTGGTAAGCAGGCTTGGTTGAAGAAGAAAATGGACTTAAGACCTCATGTCTTTTCCATCTTTCAACCATTTTCATGTGACATATAAATTGGAACAAGTACTACAAAGCAACTTTAAACTAGGCAGGTTTAAGAATCAAAAGTTGATATCTGGCTACAAACCATCTGTGATACTTCAACTGAACTTATGTATGTAGTCAGATTGACTTTTGCTTCTTTTCTTACCTAGTTTGAAGAGTATAAAAGCTGGTGGAAAGATAAAAAATGTCTTACTTGAAGACACAGAGACATGTCTTGTTGTGTATAACAGCAATTAAGCACATTGTGTTTTACCAAGTGTGCTGCATGACTGATTCATTTGTCTTATTTGTTTGTTTCTTAGGCCAAAAGAACATTGAAAGCACAAAAACTTCAGGATGAGCTGGCCTCTGGAAAACTAGACCAAACTGTAAGTGCTCACTGATATCTGTGTAATAATAATGGGTTCTACTGTATTTTTGAGCTAAATATCAGACAAATTCCTTGAATTCTTTCTTTTCAGGAGCGGGAACACAACAGTGAAGATGAGGATGAAGACAAATATGCAGATGACATCGACATGCCTGGTCAGAACTTTGACTCCAAAAGGCGAATCACAGTCAGAAATCTGCGTATCAGAGAAGACACGGCTAAAGTAAGAGGCTCGGGAACCAATGACGAGCATTTATTTTTCTTACAGATAGCTTTTAAAACAGCTCTTAGATAAAGCAAGAACCAGATTTCAGATGCTCAAAAACTTCGACGTTCTGTTTCTTACAGTATTTGAGGAATCTGGATCCAAATTCAGCGTACTACGATCCCAAGACTCGAGCTATGAGAGAGAACCCGTACTCCAACACTGGCATGAACCCTGATGAGTAAGTTATGGTTACTGTATTTCTGGATGGCTGGTCTCTTGTTGGCTTACACTAAGATGTTTCCAAATTTGTTTTGTTTAACAGAGTGGGGTACGCTGGAGACAACTTTGCTCGCTACAGTGGGGCCACGATCACCATGGCTCAAACACAGTGTAAGTCACAAAGATATTTTCCTCGATCAACTGTGTGGACATCAGCTACATCTAATTTGCAGGTGATGTCTTCAATAAAAAGAACTCTGCTGTGCTCACAGTATGTTATTTCTTTTAGTAGTGACTTAGACTGTGGATAGATTAAAGGTTAATTGTGTAGGATATATAGAGAAATCTAATATTTCCATAATAAGTATGTTTTTATCTGTTTACAAAAATGAAAAATAATAGTTTTTAGTTTATGTTTGCTTAGAATGGGCCCTTCATATTTACAGGATTCTCTTCCATGGATTCAGCCATAACCAATACCAAACAAACCAAACAAAGATCTAGAGAGGGCCTGTTGCATTTTTCTTCTACACACAGTGGTACAAGATAGAGGTTTTTCAGTTGGTCGCGATATTCATCCTCACCACTCGATGACACTAAATCCAACAAACCGGTCCCTTAAAGCCAGACCTGTGGTGATATAAGTTTTTAGGATTGATTGTAGCTTTGTAGTAAATTATGAATATGAGAAATTCTCATTGCTATAGTAGATTATCCTAAAATTGTCATTTCATCGTGACAGTGTTCGCCTGGGAGGCTTATGAGAGAGGCTCAGAGGTCCATCTGCAGGCTGACCCCACCAAGCTGGAGCTGCTCCACCGGTCCTTCAAGGTCAAGAAGGAGGACTTCAAAGAACAGCAGAGGGAGAGCATCCTAGAAAAGGTACACAGCTGGAATTGTAAAGCAGCAGTATTACGCCCTTACAGTTTGTTTCTTTTTCATAAAGCTTAAATTTCTTTTTGAGTTTGAGTGGGCTGGTTTGGAGATAAAAACAGCACATTTTGGGATTCTGGTCCTAATTTTGTGGACCGTCTGCATCTTGACTCAAACTTTAAAATTGGCTGTTGGCGTATGTGTCTCATAGTTGAATCTAAAATAACAACTTTGGAATAACAAAAAGAGATTTCACAATGTGTTTCCTACTGACTGTTTCATAACTAAAGTCCAAGACAGCCAAAACTGCAGTGTGACGGGGGCCTTCAGTCTCCACACTGACTGACAGCTTTACGGACGGTGTTCTTGCTCTTGTTCTCATTCAGTATGGAGGCCAGGAGCACTTGGATGCACCACCACGTGAGCTGCTGCTGGCCCAGACCGAGGACTACGTGGAGTACTCTCGCCACGGCGCGGTGCTGAAAGGACTCGAGAAGGCTGTCGCTCGCTCCAAGTATGAGGAAGATGTGCTCATCAACAACCACACCGTAAGGGCAGCAGAAGAAAAGCTCCTCATTTTGTTACATTTCAGTCATTGCACATTCTAAACATTTGCCTCGTTTTCAGTGTATTTGGGGTTCCTACTGGAAGGACGGCTTCTGGGGATACAAGTGTTGTCACTCCATGGTCAAACAGAGTTACTGCACAGGATCCACTGGAATAGGAATAGTGAGTACATGTACTGTTTAAATGCTGTTTTTTTTTTATAATATTGGCTTTGTTGCTTACATACAGTTTATTCTGCTTTTTAATAACCTACAGAACAACACAGACTGTGATCCATTTGAAGAAGGATTAACTGAGCCACAGGAGGAGGAACAGCCAAAGTCTCTGCTGGAAGTAAGCAACACTTAAAAAAAAAACAGCAATAAATGATGCTGAACCCACAGGGGTTTCTTATTGTCTGTGAGAATCGTTTGTCTAATTGTCTGTTGGTGTCATTGTTTTTATCACCAGATGCATAGAGATAAGATGGTAAAAGAGAAGAAGAAGAAAAAGAAGAACAAAAAGAACAAGAAGCACGTCTCTGACGACAGTGACTCAGACGATGACGAGAAGAAGAAGGAGAAGCTGAGAAAGGTAAGAGTGCTGTTTGTTTATTTTCTGTATTTGTCGTTTGGTCGAGTTTCTTTTTGTGACTGACCTCCAAACTGATTGTTCCTCACAGGCTCTGGAAGCCGAGGACAAGCGGGTGAAGCACATAGATGCAATAATGCAGCTGGATGAAAGGAAGAGGCCGTACAGCAGCCTGCATGAAGTGAAGGCGCCCACAGAGGAGGAGATGGAGGCCTTCCGCATGAAGCGCGCACGACCAGATGATCCCATGGCTTCCTTCTTAGGACAGTGACCTCTTCCAAATACCTGCTGACTCTTCAAAACCATCCCCAAGGGTTTTATCAGAGCACCTGCTCTGCAAAATCTATCATCTCTGACTCGTGAAGCTCTAGTCCTTTACTCTTCAGCAGTGCTACGTTACAAATGGTAGTAAGACTCTGTACAGTATTTTGTAAATGTCATTGTCACACTTGCAGGTCGATAGACGTCAGGACAAAACTGAAGTGTCAGTTGTTTAGTTTCTGTACTGCAGAGAAAAACTCAAAAGCATTTTAATTTTATTTTAAATGCATTTCAGTCAGATTAAAAAGTCACTGTCACTCTTCTCATTAAGTTGAGGAACATAATTCCACTTTCTAGGATTAATGCTTTTTTACAATAAAATATTTCTGAATTGCTTGATGTTTTCATTTGTTACACAGCATCTCTAATGTTGATAAAAGGTCCCGCCTACACATGACATGAGCAAAATATGCTTAGGATAGATAATGCGTCCACATAATTTTGACTACTTATAATTCCCTCTGCTCTTTTTTCCACATTGAAACAAATCTACAATGAATGCAAGTACAACATATGTCAACATATGTGTAAGTTTGCTACATGTTCTGAGCTCATGTGCACTTGGTAATTTTATGTTACACTTGAATGACTTTCATACTGGATTATGATTGGCTCCTTAAGTTCTCATGCAACAAAATCATCTTTTGCGTAATTAAGGTCTTAAACTCGGATTTAAATTTCAGCACATTAAAAAAAAATGTCAAACTGAACAATGAAGTCCAAACATCCAAGAATCGAGCACATTTATGAGTAAAGGCCTTTAAATCAGCCATTTCATTAAGAACATTAAATATTTCTGATCTCATTACAAGTTGCAGCACAAAGAACTTCAGTTATTAGTGCTGAATCAAGCGTTTACTATAGTCAAGTATGAGCAGATATAAGACCTCTGTGTGGTTAATTGTGTTCTTTTTCTTTCCTTTGGCTAAAAATGCCTCTCGGAAACGTGCAACATAGTAAACAGGTGGTTCCACTTGGAGGTAAACACAACTGAATGATAAACGCTGCTCAAGCACATGCTGTCCTCTCCGCATGTGGCTCTTAATCACAATGATAAACACAGAAACACAAACACATTTGGAAATATTCCCAGTGCATGTAATACACAGCTGCAGCCGAACATGTTCCGCTGAACATTCAAACCTCCAAAATACTTTTTGCGTTCTTCTTTGCTCCTTCTTCTTCTTTGCTTTACACTTTCCTACGCACTTATTACGTAATATTAACCTGACAGTGAGACTTTGCGACCGTGTGATGCATCACTGCATGGCCTGGGTAATCCTGTTGCGCTGACTTGAATTTAATGATGTCATGGTGAAGGAATCTTTTGGCACAGCACTTGCTCAAGCAGGGCGGATATTATGGACTATGAATCTCTGGGCTGCATGTTTCTCTGCAGCTTGAAGAAAGCAATCTCTCACCCATTTACTGGAAAAAATGATGTAGGACGGTTTTTGCAGCTTCACGCAGACAAGAAGCTCAGATAGAGCTGACGAAATGCCTATGGATCATAGTTTCTCTACTGGTAAGTCGTTTCTTTGTTTTTGTTTTTAAAGATGGCTGATGCACACCCCGTGTAAAACATGCTGTAAGCTGCATGCTTCACTTTTGCTTCACACAACTGAGACATAGCCTGAAACTGTAATGGTTCAACTGATGATAGTCTTTATTTTTACATCATCTGCCTGATTCCCTGCCTTTTGTTGACGAATGTTTACATCATCTGATTATGAAGTTATTGTTGTAAGCTGTGGGTTTCCACTGTCTCCTTGTGACTCCACAGCGCTCACCATGATCCAGATGTGCGTGATGATCTGTTTGCTGTCAGCTGTCGTCTCACAGTCAACAAATTCCCCGTTGAAGAGATCCCGGAATATCACCATCCACTCCTCCCAGGTGGTCTGCAGTCTGCCAGGCCCGGCGGGACCCGCAGGAAACCCAGGAGCCCCTGGATCACCAGGGGCCATGGGCCCCATGGGGCCTCCGGGGAAAGATGGCCCAGATGGGAAGGATGGAGAGAAGGGAGAAAAGGGCAATAGAGGTAGTTACTGTCTCAGTTTCTTCTACTCTAACCTTAATAATCTGTTTGGGGAGGGCCATCCACAGCAACTCAAAAACACATTAAGCATGATTTTGTCTTTTATAAACTTTTCACATTATAAGGTAATTGCTTACTGGTGTGATTTCTTTAGAATTTAACAACATAATGTGCCACGTTACCTCTGCCCTGAGTCTCTGAAATACAAATCTAATCAAAACAGTTTGTGATGCTTTAGATGAATTAACAGATCAGTTGAGTCTCAGATGAGTTTGAGGAGCCGTCTATGGGTGTAGTGATGATGAAGGGAGTCCGTGAGGTTGGGGGGCTCCTAGTTCTTGAGAGTTTTCTTACTGAAAAGATTTTTATGTTGGATCTGTTGTTGGAGAGGACGACACCGAAGCTTCAGGGTCTGTGTGGTGAAAGGGACTGAAGTGAGAGAGCTGTGCAACAACCTCATGGATGGTGTACAATAATGTATTTAACAGGTGTGTAGATTGAGGCAGGAATGATTCCCTGTAGTGTATTCTGTTGTCTCAAAGAATTCTACAGGAAATCATTCCTGCCTCAGTCTATACGCCTGTTTAATTCCGTATTTGACAGATAACACCCTGGACATTATTTCTTGTCCCTCTTTTTTATTCACTTATTTCAACTCACTTATTCCATAATCTTGTAAATATTGTGTTTTTTCCTGCTATATTTTATGTTTGGTGTTGAGTGACTGTACATGGCTGCTGCAACTGTCAAATTTCCCAGTTTGGGATCGATCTATCTATCTATCTATCTATCTATCTATCTATCTATCTATCTATCTATCTATCTATCTATCTATCTATCTATCTATCTATCTATCTATCTATCTATCTATCTATCTATCTATCTATCTACTGTATGCTGCTGCCCTACTAATGGTTTCACAGCATGGATTGTAGTCAGAGGTGGATTCCATAAGGCAGACATCTGCTGACACTGGCTCGCAAACTCTTTTTGAAGCCGGCTAAGAATCAGTCCACTCTTGATTTGGGAATTCTCAGAGCTCCAGGATGTTTTCCAGCTGTCACGGATCGCGATTAAGATCTATAAAATAACACTCAAGTCACAGGACTGCCAAGGCTCGTCCACAAGCTGTGGCTTCCAAGTGATTCATGATGGAGTTGTTATTTGGATCCTGGTCCTGTTGCAAAAGACAGCATATTTTCAGTCTCCTAACAGACTGCACAACAGCTGCATCCAGAATTACATTTCCCTTCATACCTAGTTAGCAAGATATTAGCTTTAATTAGGTGAAGTTCCAGTCAGTTCGGTTTCATCCAAGTGTTTCTGGTGTGTCGTGTTTCTTAATGACATTTAGCGCAGTAAGCATGAAACTGTAAGCTTGAAGCACTTTGATATCTTTTACTAGCCTTCCCTGCTTTGATGGCATCCATTAGCTTCATTTTCAGATCCTCACTGAGTTCCATAGAGGAGTGGTGGTTGTTGGTGGTTGTTGGTGTTGGTTGAGTGTCGCCATGAGGTTTGGAGAGACAGACAATTTATCAGGCTCTGCGGTTATCACCAGCTGACTGCTAGAGAAGATGTGTCAATAAAGGCCAAGTTAATGAAGTGTTTTACAAGTCTCCAAAAAGGACGACTACAGGCGATCTGCTTCTTTTCACTTCAAGAGACACCAAACCAACAATGTTCTGGTTTCAGTGTCAGATACACTGTGAGATGTGAGGACAGATTGGGGAGGATTCTTGGCTCTTAAGACCATATATGAACACTAGCAAAACCATTGTGTTTTTGTCATCCTGTCACCTCTTTTTATCATTTGTTTGTTAAAGGTGATCCAGGGAGACCTGGTAATCCAGGAAAGCCAGGTCTGAAAGGTCGTGAAGGTGTCATTGGCAAGGCTGGACCTCGGGGACTGAAGGGGCTACGTGGAAGACCAGGAGTGGCTGGAAAACGGGGACAAAAAGGCACGCTGGGTGACACGGGCCAGCAGGGAGCTCCTGGTGGCTGTAACTGTGGCAGTACAGCCCGATCAGCTTTCTCTGTGGCTGTGACAAAGAGCTATCCCAAAGAGCGGATGCCCATTCGCTTCAGCCGGATCCTGCTCAATGAGGGCAATCACTACAACGCCACCAGTGGGAAATTTGTCTGCGTTATCCCTGGGGTGTATTACTTCACCTACGACATCACTCTAGCCAATAAGCACCTGGCCATCGGGCTGGTGCACAACGGACAGTACAAGATCAAGACATTTGATGCCAACACAGGGAACCATGACGTAGCTTCTGGTTCTACCGTTCTCCACCTGAAGCAGTCAGACCAGGTCTGGCTGCAGATCTTCTACTCAGAGCAGAATGGACTCTTCTTTGACCCCTTCTGGACGGACAGCACCTTCACTGGCTTCCTTATTTACGCTGACCAGGAGTTTCTCGATGAAGCTGATAGAAAAGCGAATGCTCAGGCTGACACTTGAATCCACTTGAATTCAGTTGTTCAATGACTTCTGACACCAGGGGGTGCACAAGCGAAGAAAAAAAAATCACTCGAGGAGACACTGAACAAAACATCTCTGTTGTTTCGGCCACAAAAATCTTCAAACCTATCTGAATTAACTTCCCTTCCTTTGTTCCTTTAACTTTGTTGTAATGTTATTATTATTTTTTTTTTTTTTTTTTTTTACAGTGCAAAGCATTGTCCAGTTCCTGTGTGCCAAAACAAAAACAAAGAACTGTCTTGAAGAAAAGCCAGGAAATAAAACCCTATAATTTGGTAATTTTAGCATAATTTACACCAACATTTATTTCATTAAATAAAATTAAATGTCTGATTAAAGAGATTTAGCTATTTGTTTTTTTCTTTTTTGGTCAAAGGTGTCAGAGTGATGGTAGCCAACTGTTGACTGCACACTGAAACACCTAATCAGACATGGTCTACTGCAGTGGTGGAAGGAGTAATTTTTTAATTAATTTTTTATAAACAAACATACAGAACACAGAACCGGACAAAACAACAAAGCAGCAGCAAACTGGAAATAACACAAAAAAACAAAAACCCCAACAGAAAGATCAGTCCAGGTAAATGTTACAGGTAAGTTAGGCATCATGGAGTGAAATACAGTGGGAACTAAAAAGAGAAAAAGAAAATCAGGAATAACTAAAATAGATTTATACAAATCCTCTTGTCAGTTATAGTAGAAATGTTTACATTAATATAGTCAAGAAATCGTTTCTATATTTGTTCAGAGGCTTTAGTTTTGGAGTGTAGAAGGCAAGTGAGAAAGTCCAGAGGTAGACTATATATTTCATTATTGTCCTATGCCATCCCACCAGTGAGGGGGCCTTATCTGAGATCCAGTGCTGCGGAATATTTTTCCTGGCACAAAATGTCATAACATTATTCATTTTTTTTCTGATATATATCAGTTACACTGTCACTGTGAAAACCCAGGAGGAGGGAAACCAGGTCCAGTTCAAGCTCCTTCCTCAGAACCTTTTACATTTCACTCACAACACCACTCGAATATTTTAGTAGTTTTGCACCGGACCAGAAACTGTGAGTCAGATCCATTTCTGTCTTACATTTAAGATAAAGTGGAGAGACATCTTTTCTGTATTTGGAAAGACAGTTTGGACCAACATGTGCTCTGTGCAGTATCTGAAAATTGAATCGCTCTTGTCAGGTTACTAACACCTATTTTCCTTGCATTATCCCAGATAACGTCCAAGTGCTGAGATTTGAGCAATCCTTCAGACTGGCATAATAATGGATGCATTGCCCTGAGAAAGAAGTACTTGTTTCTCTATCTGTGTGATATTCATATCAACAAACAGAAATGTTTCTTTTACAACAAAATCTCCAACCTGAAAATAACAAAAAAGATAATTTCTTGATATGCCATATTTTTCCGTAACTTGATTTATGAGGAAAGGACCATCAGAAAGACCAACCAGGGAAGATATTTCTTTAGCTACTCAACATTTAAAAGCCCTATCCAGAGTACCTAGGAGAAAGTCATTGGGGTGAAAACCAACATAAGCCCTGACCTTCCTTCTATATGCTGTGTGACCCTGCACACTCTGACACTATTAATTGTAACTGGGTTGCTGCAGAGCTTTTTAATACATTTCACTTTATCAATAAAAAGAAGATGTTTTTAGAGGACAATTGGATAAGGGCTTCTCAATATCAAACCAGATTGAGGAGGCATCATTTTTAATCCAATCAGCTATGTATCGTGGATGGGCACTCAATTGATATCTCTTAATATCTGGGAGATCCAGTCCACACACACACAGCACTTAGTAACTACAACACTGACATCCTGATCTGTGGTCTTCCTTTACTCAAGATAAAAGACCCAAACCAGCCATTCAGTTTTTTTCGTATTCATGTTCTGAATAAGATGGGAATCATTTGTATTGGATAAAGCAAACGTGGTAGGATATTCATTCTCAGAAATCCTATCTAATTTTGTTGAACAGTGGATTAAAGTTGGTTGAGACAATTGATTCAATTTGGCTGTAATATATATAACTAACTATATTAAAAGTACAGGGGACCACTTGAATGGGAAGGGATTGGGATTGTCTGGTGGTTGTTTTACCTAGAGGCATTGCCTCTGATCTGGAAAAATTAACTTTATATCCAGAAAAGGCAACAAAGCGGTCAATAATCTGAATAAAACGAGGGACTGATACAGAGGGGTTTATCATGAACAACAACACATCATCTGCGTATAATGTGATTTTTCAACCACATCCAATTCAGTCATTCAAGGGTCTCATCTGATAGCTTCCACTGGTCTGTCTGCTACCTCTCTGGACTGCAAAATGCATGGACTTAAGTCTGTTGGTTATGACTGAAGCCATTGGTTGGGTATACGGGACCTTCACCCATCTAACAAAGCTATCACCTAAGCCAAACTGATCAAGTGTAAGAAGTAAATAAGACCATTCAACATGGTTGAAAGCTTCTTCTGCATCTAGGGAAATCACAAGCCCATCTGTTTCCTGTTGTTCAGATAGCTGAATAATATTTAGCTGAAATTTTGGAAAGAATTTTTAAATCCACATTCAACCGTGAGATCGACCTGTATGAGGCGCAGTTTAAGAATCAGTGAAATGTAGTATTTTAACTTTTGCCAGTGTAAAAATGCAAAACGTGCACCTCAATATTGGACCTGTTTGCTTTAAACATCTTAAGAAAAAAACTATCTTTGTTAGAAGTGCTAACATCTGAAGTATTGTATGTGTATATTGTATATAGGTCGCAAGTAAAAAACACTCAAATGACTGGTACAGTCTAAGTTTTTGATTGTATTCGCTAAAGATATATAAGTATATATATATATATATATATATTTATGTATATATATATTGTAAAATTATTTTATCTACACATATAATTATACATCCAAACCTTTTAATTACTTTTAATTATATCATTGTTCAAATCATTCAACATTATAATAATATAATATAATATAATATAATATAATATAATATAATATAATATAATATAATATAATATAATATAGACATACTGAAACGTAGTTGCTAACTCTTGTTAATTTATGGCTGTCTGTAGTTCTCACTGCTGACCTATAAAAGACTACAACTCCCAGCTCGGGGGAAGGGACCAGCACGTCGAGCGCACGAGCCTCGCAGCAGCAGCAGCTGGTGCAGCCGAGGAGCGACGAGGCTACTTTGTTACAGCGGAGCTACCGGAGAGCAAACGCCAGAGCGGCGGATTCTCTCTGAAAAGTGTGAACAGTTTGGTGAAAACGGCTCAACCGAAGGCCCGACGGCGGGAATCTGTCGGTAGCGGCTGTTTTATGACCTCGCTGGCGGATCTAAACTTTGCGTTTTCGCCGACAAACGGAGGTCTTTCTCAAAGTTGAGCCGAAGAGGACTTCTCTCATTCAGGATGTCGGACTGAGACAAAGGGGTCTGGGGGGCATTCCCGTCGGAGCGGTGAGTGGCACATGTATTACCCACCGAGATGAAAAGTTCACCTGGTAGCTTCCCGCCAGGAGGAATACGCCGAGTTTGTGTGGGGCTGTGTAGTTTTAGGGCAGTGTGCTGTTTTTGTTTTTAAACGAGGCCAGCGTGTCTGGGCTCGGTGGGCAGTGAACTTGTTTAGCCTCAGTGTTTGGCCGCTGGCTCGTGGTGCAGAAGCCCCATGCAATGATAATAAAAGTGAGGATGTGTTGGGGATTTGTCACCGCAGTGAACAACCAAAGTCCAAAGTGTGATTCCTGAGAGGCTGTTTCAATTAATTTAACCTATACGGCTTGGCTTAGGGCGAGTGGGCATTTAACTGGAGCCATTTAAATTCCCGAGCAGAGAAAATGGCCTATGTAGGCAGGGAAAAGGGAGACTAGCAAGGTGTTGGAAAAACTTTATCGAAACGACTGTATTTTTCCACAAAATATTTACAGATTAAGTCTTTGATATCAGTGCCAACACAAACCTCATGATGAAATAAACCCATAAATAATAATTAACCCGTGATAAGAACAATTGGAAAAACACCTAATTTAACCTCCTTGTGTGCGTGCGTGTTTGTTTTTTTTGTGTGTCAGTATGTCAGTAATCTTTATCATTATTTTCGTCACATCTGCTGGTATCTGAACTTTGTCTTGTTTTGGGACACATCTGTGTCACCAGGTAAAACTTGACTGTTGAAGCCTCCTCTGAATGGGAAAGATGGAGAGGGAGTTGCAATGGTGGAAAGGACAGCTAGCTGCAGATATCCATCAGTCCCTCCGCATCAAGGTGAGTTTACCATTGTTACTGCTTTTATTTTATTTTTAGTTATTTGAAGTATAAGACAGCTCAGTTTTTGGCTGTGTGTGTTTAAGAAAACTGTCAATTTAACTGAAAAGACAAACATTTGTTAACCTTTCCATCATGATCTCGAGAACATGTGTGTGCTGCGCTGTATTATGACCAAAACAGACAGATGGTAACTTAATCTGAAATAATTAATTGAAAGTAGCAACAGCTTTTCAGTATTTTTATTAATACAGTACTTTCAGATTTGACTTGCTGTTCCTAGCATAATAGGAGAAAAATAGGACATATCTTTTTGAGGGTTTGAAATGTTTGGCCACAGCAAAAGGAAAATTATGAATGGCAATTGATTCGTTTTAAGAACCGCAGCCTTTCTCGAGAATATAATAATTTTACAGTACATTGAATAGCATGATGAAACTAAGGCTTGTTGATATTCCGCTGCATATTATACGCTACCCGATGAAGAGTTGGCAAGAAAATATAATTACACGGCCCTGTTGTCTATTCAAACACGATCTAAATTAGATTACATGGAGGGAGTTGAGGCTCATTAATTGAGAATGTCTTAATTAACCTCAAAGCATGATCATATTTCTTCCCATGTGTCGCTTTAATGGAGACATCTGTCACTCGACTGGCATTTTCAAGCTGGGTCTCTCCCGTCTCCTTCTGACTCAGGGAGGTGACACAGACCAGATTTTTTCTTTATCACATGTCAAAACATGCGACAGATTGAATGTACTGAACGTGACAAATGTGGAACTATGTATCGAATTGTGAATCAAGTGTTTGCGTGTCATACAGTGAGTCACTCTGTTACACACGCTTCGATTCAGTTCACTCATGCTGGACAGCGTCTGACTCAGAGCTGTCAATTAGACAGAAGATCTGTACGCAGAGCTGGAAACTAAACAACACACCCACACTTTTCTCATATACTATAGAGAGATGGAGATACTCACAGTCTGATGTCAGGCTTTGACTGGTCTGTATCATCACTTCTGGTTAAATCACTCCATAATGTTTACTACAAACAATCCCCTCATTGCAAGTGGTTTGAGGTTGAGACTGAGACACATCTGATACATGTGGGCATCTGAGAAATGCTCGAGTGACACGGTGGAGTTAATAGCTTTATATATGGGTAGCATGCTGTGTTCCTGTAAACCTGCCTTTGTTTTAACGTAGTCAGCCAGGAAGACTCCTCTGAACAGGGTTTTTCCCAGTTTCTAAATACCTTTTGATAATCTAACTCATGATGCATACATGTACTGTAAAAGTTGTGGCGCTTCCAAGAAGTCGGTCTTATCACGACTTTTGTATACATTTACCTCACCAGAAGCGTACGTCGAGTGCTGCGCGTTCCCGTATAGACACAGGAAGTTGATTGACAGATACATTAAGCAAAGTTTACGCTTTTTAACAAGAAGTCATAGCTTTTTGTAACACAAAAACAAAAGAGATTGTAGTAGAAACACGTAAAAATGTATTTGATTAAAAAGATAAAGGCTAAAGTTAAAAAAAAAAGAATGAAGTGAACTAGATTGTAAAAAATACAGCCCAGTATTAAAGCCTCATTAAATTTAACAGATGACTGTGACACAAAGAAAACTCTTTGATATTTAAGAAAAAGCAGTCAAATTAAAATGCCAAACTTTTGCTCGTTCTTCCTTTTGAGACATAGAAATCTGTCGCTAATTATCTTTAATTTTTGTTTGTTAGTCTGACAAAACAAAGCTGGTGTCATTTTAATTAGAAACAATTTATTAAAAGAAAACTGTCAGACGCCATTAAAGTGTTTTCTGTGTAGTCTGTGGTTGCAGTGAAATCTCTGTTAGAGAAGAAGAATAAAATGTGTTTGTTGAGGGTCTTCACGCGGTGTTAAGATTTCTTCCTGCCTTAATGACGTTTGCTGCAGTGATAATGCCCTGATGTGGTAGATAGCGGTGGTGTGTAGCATGTGGTAAATTATCAGACATGCAAATCAGTAGGCAGCTGTGGAATCCTTAATTATGGTGCGGATCCCCCACAAAGGCACCTCTCCACCCTGCAGAGCCCCCCACCCTCCCTCCCTCCCTCCCTCCTAGACTCTGGCAGCCTCCCTCTTCACATCCACCCCCATTCCCCTGCTGCCCTCGTACCCCCAGACAGACAGATGGACTAGAGGCAGTGGGGAGGAGAGGAGAGTTTGGGGAGGGTTGGGAGATACGGTCGGCCGTGGCACCGGGGGTGGTGTCGCTATATGTTGATTCGGGAGGAGGGCGCTGTTTATTTTTGGATTCCACTGAAGTGTCTGTCTGAGCATCTTTTGTTGTTTTAGTTGCACTGAAGAAAAAAAAAAGTACTTGACAGTTTTTATAAGTGTGGAAGTGATGGTAGATTAACCCCGAAAGCGATTTAAAGTTATTTAGAAATGCAGTCGGTCTTAAATAAACAATTATTTTCATCACTGATTAGTCTGCCTTTTATTTTCTCGGTTAATCTGTCTTTGTTTAAAGCAGTTGTCTCAGTCTGCTGCATTTTTTTTTTTTTTTTTTTTTTTTTGTCAAACTATGATGGAAGAACAATGAAAATAAATTAGAACCTGAAGCTTCCAAATGTTTAATATTTTGCTTTGAAACATTTTAATAATTAAAGATCAGATTGTTCATTGCGGCTGTACAAAGCTTTTAGAAGCAGGACTGGGCTGTCTGAGCCGACCTCATGTCTAGGATATTCCTAAACAGTCATGGTGGTGTGGATTTTTTTCTGTATTTTGTCCTCCATGTTAAAGACCCCTCGCTGACCCTAAGGAGATTAATCTACCAATCCTCAATCTCTCTTAAATCCAAAACACGTTGTTTTTACTCAGACTTAGGGATGGCTAAAAAACATTTTTAGAACAAATTATATTTGAGTATAAGAGGCTTAAACGCAGGGGGGGAAAAACTGTTTAGTGAGGTGGTACAAGTTATTTTAAACGTCTTTTGTTTCTTACTCCGAGACAGGTTTTTGAAACCGAAAACCTCGTGCTCTCCAGTTTTCTGGAGCTGATTGGGAAGATACACAAGGCTGATTGAATGCTAATGCCCTCGAGTGTCTCCCTTCAACTTTGAAACACATGCAGCTAATTGAACATGAATAGGAGATGTGCTAGGGGTGAAACCTAATCCTATGTGTTCCTCAACCTCCCCTCCCCGAACCACATACACACACACACAAGCCCCCAACCCATTGTTCAGAGACCCCTGCAATGACCCAAATTAACTCCTCAGCGCTCCGCAGCAATGCTGAATTAAATGAAACTGAAATGAGGCTGAATCATCCATCTATGCCCGCTTCATCCTGTAGAGGGTCGCTAACAAGCGGCGAGAGCGGCGAGAGGTGGAATGGGTTCGGTACGTGTCGCCGGGGTTACGTTTGCAGGGTTAACACACATTCTCGTTTATACCCATGGCCAAATTTATTTCTACGTGTTCGCAAAGTCCACTCAGAAAGACCCCGAGCTTCAACACTTCCCACCGTTCCACCGGGCTGACTCAAGAAGAATTTTCGATCTCAGGTTGAGTTTTATTCTTGGTTTGACTGTTTTTTTTACCTGCAGCACCTCTCTGGACAGCAGTTAGAATCAGTCAGCAGGAGACATGCACGGCTTACTATTATTATGCATATTCTTCGCAACCCCCACACTTCATCGCTGCTTCCTGCCCACCATGCTCCTCTCACCCTCGCCCCCCTGTTGTTTACATCCCCTTTTTCTGTTCTCCCTCTCCAGGAGCTGAAGTTACCGGTCTACCGGGCCCACTCTCCGCAGATTGGCATGCGGCGATACTTCGCAGACTTGTTGGCCATTCTGAGCAATCGCTACCAGCTATGTCCCACAGCGCGTCACTTGGCTGTCTACCTGCTGGACCTGTTCATGGACCACTATGATGTGGCTGTCAAGCAGCTCTATGTCATTGCTCTCTCCTGCCTGCTGCTAGCTAGTAAGTCCCCAAGCAACCGTGCAGCTTCTTTTCTAAATCCAGCTTCTATGTTTTTTTTTTTTGCTTATTTTGTTACGTTCCTTATATATTTTATGTTTTAGATTCAGACACAAGTTTTCATTGGTGACGTGGAAGCTGCTAAACATGAATCTAGAACAGAGGAACCTTGGCATAGATTGGGGTTTGTGTTAACAGAGCTACACCAGTCTCCGTGTGGTTTATGCACAGATGGCAGAAGGTGAAACGCTTCCTGCATAAAGGCTAATTTCAGTTAGGCTCAAGAGACCAAGATGTTTTTTCCTCTTCCAGCTCTGCTTTTTAGCCCGAATTGTGTCGACGGTTTACCGTAAGCTGGAATCTGGAGGACAGGTTTCCAGTATGGATGGATGACTGTGCCATTGTTTTAGGAGAAACAATTGGAGTCTGCAGAACTTTATCTGTGTCTTTGATCCTGGCTGTAATATGATCTGTGTGGCTGCTTCAGTTGCTTTAGTTCATTCGAGCTGAACTCGTGTGGTGCCTTTACAAGGACAAAATGTCCTCGAAGTAAAGGTGTAATATTTATTTCTCTGTTACTGAAAAGATATGATTCACTGTCGCCTCCAATTACAATTTAAATCCACTGGAAGTCATTTCTTTAATTGTAACTTTTTATGCTGTAAAGCTTGATTGTTATCCAAAACCCATTAAAAATGCTTCAGCGTGTCCAGATGTAAATGTTAATCATCATCAACGTTTCTATAGAACCGAGTGAAGTTGTGGTTTAGTTTAATTAGTGTTTCTCTGCTGTGAAATCTAAAAATGTTTCTTTGTGTTTTGGGTAAAGCAGGTGTGTTAATCATTCCCCTGCTGCTGATGCATGGCGCAGGTTGTATGGTAGTTATTAGTGTCTCTGTGTCTGTCTGGTGATTAACAGACTGTGAGGCTTTCTGTACATTAATGCAGCCCACGGCATCATGGGTAATTAGACTAATGATGCTGTCAAAGTAGGAGTCTGGAACAGGGCCTGCTCACTTGGGAGGGTTCACTGTATGTTTGTGTGTGTGTGTGTGTGCGTGCAGTGTCGTGTTCGGGCCATCTTTGCAATCAGAGAAGTCTCTGTGGTGGGATGAATTTGAATACGAGACTTGAAAGAGGATTTATTTAAAAGTAATCTCGTGAGGATCCAAGAATAGCTTTGAGAGTTTATTCATGGAGTCATATAAGTAATATCAGCTCAACCTGGACAGGGTTTATTCTTTTAATCACTAATAGATTAATCAGATTTAATATTGAATCTTTTGATTGTGGCTTTGAGTTAGTGAGGTTTTCTCCTCTCTGTTCTTTGGCTCCTGACTCCTCCGGGACTCGAGGGAGTCTCTGTCATGATTGATGAAGGCTTGAAAGGGCGTTTGATTCAAAGTTGTCTTGGGTTTTCATCTGTCCTGAGGTGCTTTGGAATCTGGCCTAGTTATTGAACAACCTCCCCAGGTCCCTCTTCCTGTGTTTGACGGGCACATACATTGTCTTTCTTTAAACTTGTCTGGCTTCTGCACTCGGTTAATTAATCGGTACCTCTTTTGTGCCTCTCAGCAGTCGCCACTTAATCCTGTTACTCCATTGTATGTGTCTTTTTTTTTTTTGTGTGGGTTCTTGTGTGTGTTTGCTTCTGGATGAACTACTCTTCATTTGAAGTCGTGAGATTATGGTCAGTTTTTCAGCCTCACTTAACTCCAGAGAACCTAATTAAAATACATAAATAAATGAATACAAGGGCAACTAATGTTGAATACAAGGGGAGTCGGGCGACAGCCCCAAACTTAAGTTCCTATTGTATTACATTCCACGAGGTCCTGCAGTGATCTCATCAGTCTTCATGTCAGGTTTTGGCCCCCTGAGTCTAAACTCTGCATACTGCAGCTATTTGTTATCATTAATGCTATCACGAGTCTCTGCTACCAGCTAATAGAAGCACATTATGGATTTGTGATGTCACAATGCTTATGCAGTCTATTTGTAACGGTTGATATTCTACCGGGACACGTTGATGCTCTTTTCTTGATTTAGTTTGTGGCGTCTCTCTAGAAACCTCGTTTTCATGCATTTTATTCAATAAAGATTCTCCATCAACATTAAAAAAATAAATAAAAAAATAGCATAATTTTAAATATCTAACCACAAGAAACCTCTGTCGTGTTTGACTAGACCGTATACTTATACACGCCTTGGAGTCCGGGGGTGGGGAAGAGCTGTGTGCTGAGGGGCACCTGCCATATGCTCCCCGAGTCAGGCCTCAAACAAAAGCCAGTCAATGCAGGCAGGACAGCCAGCCAGCCATACCCTCACCAGAGAGGGGGGAGGGGAGCTCACTCCGAGGGCTGGAGGTTGTTGTGTGTGTGTGTGTGTGTGTGTGTGTGTGTGTGCAGGCGTGTGTTTGTGTGACTATACATTTGCCGTAAGCTAATGACGCTAAAGGAGGACGTGGTTGCTAGGGCAACGCTGAGATGAACCTATTCTGTTCTTTTCTCGTAGCCACATAATTAAGATCCACATTGAAGTGTAGTCCATTAAATAGTCACCACGACGGCCTCCTCCTCATAGCCGTGTAACAGGCTGGGTTCTGGTGGTGTCCTTTTACCTATGGCTGCCGGCTCTGTTTCCCCCTTGTCCTCTCACCTTGTCGGGGTCAGGCTGGCGGAGTGAACCAGTCCTGGGACGGGGGCGGCCAGTAAAAGCAGCCCCGCGTCCCTGGGGGGGTTGGGAAATGAGCGGAGCGGTACTTCAAAGGCAGGTTGGCCGCTGATGTTAAACAGGGTGGAAAGGGAGGGAGAGGTGGTGGCCTGCAAAGTGGGACATGTTAGAACTGAACCACCCAGCAGGGTGCCCTGAAATGTAGATTAATAGGAAACCCGATTCCCCCTTTATCTCCCTCACAGATGTTTGACAGCAACTCTGATGGAGGTGTTGTCATGTGGTGCTTTTACACAATTAAATAATAATAAAGATATACAAATAGGTTTCATTACATTAGTATTATCCATTATTTTGCTAGCTACTACCAAAGCACTAATTTACAGTTCTGCTTGCCAACTGTTGTGTAATTATTATATATTAAATCTTTTTTGTGTGATGGTTGATGCTCAGTTTGCCCACATTTCACCACTCAGGCCGCTTTACCCGCTCAGTCCATGAAGTCCCAGTCCCCTGTACCCATATACAAACATGGCTGGGGTTTCTGGGATTCTCCCCAGTCAGCCATGCATTCAACATCAGGGGTCAAGGGTCGACCCAGACCTACATTGTGAGAGCTGCCAGGACCAGGGGTGGCAACATAGATATTCTGTGATGGAGCTGTGACCAATTTCCCACTCCCAGTGAAAGATGAACCGACAAATAAAAGGAGTTTAAAGAGCAGAGTCAAGGAGAAAAAGAAGAGGAAGAAAATAAAGATTACTTCAAAAGAGTTATTTTTTTTTGAAGCCTAGTCTTTATTGTCAAGAGATAATCAACTATAATTGATGGCAGTAACAAATCCTGTTTATGCATTCAGGTCGTGTTCATGCCGTCTTGTTGACGGATTAATTTCAAGCTGTGTGTTATGCACCTGGGTGGAGGTTTTCAGAATTTCTTCAGCACTACTGCTTTCCACTATATATTGATAGTATTTTATTTCCATTTTATTTACAGGAATTATAAAAATAGTACAAATTGAAATTAAACAGACTCTTAATTGTATAGTCTGTAATGCCATTTTCTTTTTTATTTTTTATCGGCAAATCCGTGATGGTTCTCTGTGGATGTTACTTTTTTGACAAATTGCATTTTTGTTGCTTAATCAAAACAGGATAAAAGTGGAGGATTTTTTTTTCCAGTTCTTATTCACTCCATATTCTATTTAACTATATTGAACATGATAACACGGTGTTGGCAAAATGAAGAGCAACAGAAATGAATCCTCTTCTTTCTGCGTGAGAATCCAGCTCTCAGGTTTCCTAATGGCCCCTATCACTCTAAACCCATCTCCACTTCCCCAAACAGCACACCTGGGAGAAGGCACTGCATCCTGGCCTTACCTCTCCCCAACCCTCGACCTATGACCTCTGCCTGTTTACTCAACCTTTTCTCATCATCATCATCACCTGTAAGGCGTCATGTAGCTGCTGTGTATGAAGGAGGGTTGGTGGGGGTAAAAAAAAGAGGGCTGTTTTTATTTATTTATTTTTTTTTGTCCTCAACTTCTTTTCTGGCAGCAGACTTAAGATAGGATCGTTTTGCCGCCTGCATTCCAGGTAGGCTGAACTCAAAGGAGAGGAATGCACCGTCGCTCTCAGGCCTCGTTTGTACTGATGACAGAAAAAACATCACAAGGAGCTGCGATAGTGGTGGCACGTTCCAACAGGATATCGGTGGCGAGATTAAATATAAATCATAAGGCGCGGTGGCTTTTTCATTGGGGGTTTTGACAAATCCCTGATGGGGTTGTCATGGAAATAGAAACCACAGTGTTTAAAATGAAAGTACAAATGAATCAACAACTCATCACAATGTGTTTGTTTTATGTAGCGTACCTAATGAACTGGCAAGTGAGTGTGTGTTCAGAGAGCATTTAGTTGGTCAGGGCTTTATGGTGCAAGATGAGGTTGGGTATTGGACCCAAGTGTTTTTTTTTTTTTTTTTAATTTGAGACTTGACAGGAAGCAACACATTTACAATTTAGCAGCTTCTTAAATGTAAAAACTTCTTGCTGTCTTTGTCTACTTGTGTTTTTTTGAGTACTGGTTGGACTGAAGCAAATTGAAAACTGGGTTTAACCTAAATTAATTAACCAATGAATTAGAAAACCAGTAGATGAATGATTAACAAATATTAATCCTTTTTATCTAAAGATTTCAAATGGTATTTCAAATGATATTGGAGGATGTCGTGTTGTGTTGCTGAACAAAAAAGAACAAGGGTTGACCTCACTGATTCACCATCCTGTGTGTTTTTTGTTTTTTTTTTTGCTGCATGGCTAACCCCTGCGGTGTCCCCTCTTTGAAATGAATGAGGCCACCTTTTTTGTCACACAGGCTGTAATACACGCAGGACGGCGTTCTTTTTACGGTAACTCAAACCGATCTGTGACTCAAACTCATACTTTATTTCTGTAGTTTCCTCTGAAATTGCATCCCTCGTGTGTCTCTTGTTCTGGTCACCCACAGTTGTAAACCGGCGGAGTAATCACAAAGCACAATGAGGAGACTGACTTGCAGTGTGCCTCTCATAAGATCAAAGAGGCCGGGCTTGCGTGGCCATCGGGGGGGTATTGATGGCTTTTTATGGCTGCGTCTGTGTGGACATAGCAGTCTAGCAGCAGACAGAGCCCTGATCCAGAGGATATGAGGGTGAGAGAATGGGGCAAGTGTGGACTAGGCCGTGGAACGAGCTTTGGTGGCTGTAAACAGCCCCGTTTCATGGTGCTTCCTGTTCTGCTGGGGAGACGCCATTACTGCCTCTCTGCTAATTACTCCCACACCCCCACCTCTGGCATGCCGGGCTGTAGATCTCATTCCTCCTCTCTTCCTCTCTCTCGTTTCTTAATGGCATGTCGCAGCGCCAGTGATAAAACTTGCACTCGGTAGGAAGGCTGAGTGAAACGAGGTCCATTACCGGCAACGCCAATGTCAGGCAGTTGTTGCTTTAAATATTCATCCCCGACTGTAGCTGGGATAGGTCAGTGAAGCCTGTATTTTGACTTGTAGAGTCATCCGAGCAGCTTCTTCAGTTCTGCTTTGCGTGGTTCGTTGCCATGGTTTTATATGAGAAGATTTACCCCGACAGAGGGGGGTGGTTGTTGTTCTCAGCTTGATGCGTGTTTTTGCTGAGGCGATACACAACTTCATAATCCCAGCTAGTGAATGTTACACCAAGTAACTACAATGAGCACGGGTTGGCACTTTAGCAGCGGGGATTTTCTAACCCATGAATTACCTTCTGAGTAGTCACTTAATCCTTTTAACCGTAACTTCTAACATTAATCTTCCAACCTTTTACTCAGACGTTTTGTCATAGTGACACTGAGATGGTCCCTTCATTGATTTCATGTTACAAACGTTTACCTAAAGATACTATTCATGAGCTTTATGCAGTAGGATGAATGTCTAAGTGGAATGAAATAAGAAAATGTATTATCTTCTGCCATCAATTAATATAGACAGTGTTAAGATTTCACTTCAGTGACTACTTCCTACAGTAATTGGAAATCCATCTGTATTGCTTATCTGCAGATGGTTGGTTAGAAACACTTAGAGGAAAGTGTTTATTTAAATGTGCTCATTAAGTTTTATAAAACCATATAGGCATAAACAGCTGGCTTTCTACTGAGAAATATAATGGAAAGAAGTGTTGTCATAGCAGCCGTTAGCTTCTGCTCTAGGGAGTCTTTGTTAGGGTAAGACTCTATTTTAAAGAACTGTTAAATAAATTATAAACCATGCCTATGTATTATTAATAATAGCATTATTATATTCTCAAATATTTGGTATCGGCCTCAAAAATGCCCAAATATTTTAGTTTCTTTTCATCGGTTTCATTACGAGCCTCCACTAAAAGCTGTGCGTAGCCGACTGCACATGCTTTACAGGGAACTCTGTATCAGAGTAACCTGACACCTCCTCACCCTCATTCTTAATGTTTGAGAAGAGGCCTGTTGGACCTCTGGATTAAAGGCAGAAACACCCCTCTTCATTGGTCACATGAGCCCCAGAGGCCTCAGGGCTGTTGCTATGGAAAAGGAGGATGTCTTGGGATGGGGAGGGGACTCGCCATAATGACAATGCTCTAATGTCTGCGAGGAGCTGGGGTGAGTCAGAAGTATTGTGAATCAAACGGACTGTTTTCATAGAAAGTGTTTTTATCATCCACTGTAAGTGCCCCACTCTCCGTAAGCCTATAGCGACGCCTCCCAAGGCTTATTGGTGTACAGCTTAGCTTTATGGCCAGATGTTCAGAAGTAGTCAACTTAATTGCTAATGCTTAGCAGGCACTTGTTAGGTTTTTGTGGAATCTGGAGTAAGCAGCTTTAGAGCTGACCGTAAACGTGCTGCACATGATAAAAGACGCCCTGAAAAAGAAAGAAAATGGAAAGAGCGATTAATAAAGTTTCAAGTTGAATCACCTCCACCCCAAATCTAGAGGTCTTTTTTATGTTTTTACGTTTCAGTAGACGCATTGATCCATAGACTGGGAGGTGGACGTATGCTTCTGCATTTTACCACCATACTTTTAGACTTAACCATCAATAATTATTTAATTTATTTGTGTTAAATGGTTGAAGACCCATTTTTATTTAAATTTTTCTTCAAAATAGGAAAACATGTTTTTTTTTATATCTTATTACAAGGATGAATTGATGATCATTGATGCTGCTGAGGTATTGTTTGCTCAATTTAAGTTAGTTGAATCAACTAATAGTTTATGTTCTGCAAAATATACACTTTTATGGGATGGTGTGTTTTTTGCATTATTGGTCAAAGAGCCCATGAAGCCTCTCCTGAATATAAACGTTAACTATCTGGTAATGGTATTAAGTGTTTCTATAGAGAGTATTTCTTTCTACAGAACTATACCAGGGCTTTAAATCTAAACTCTCTGTATTTGCTTCTCTCCAGGTAAATTCGAGGAGAAAGAGGACCGGGTTCCCAAACTGGAGCAGCTGAACTCTCTGGGCTTTATGTGCAGCTTGAACCTCGTCCTCAACAAGAGGGATCTGATCAAGATGGAGCTTCTGCTGCTGGAGACGTTCGGCTGGAATCTGTGCATGCCCACGCCCGCCCACTTTATTGACTACTACCTCCATGCCTCGGTGCAGGAGGGCGACCTCTACAACGGCTGGCCCCTGTCCTCCCTGTCCAAGACCAAGGCTTTCATGGACAAATACACTCACTACTTCCTGGAGGTTTCACTACAGGGTGAGTTCAGAAGGAGGGCGCTGACATGGGTCTTACTTTGTCACGTGTGTTGGATATAAAGTGTCCGATGTAAGTTTCAGTCAATTGAACAGTTTTTTTTTTTCTTGTAGACCATGCCTTCCTGAGTTTTAGACCATCCCAGGTCGCTGCCGCATGCGTAGCAGCGTCTCGCATTTGCCTTCAGATTTCCCCAAGCTGGACGACCGCCCTGCATCTACTAACAGGCTACACATGGGACCATCTGACCCAGTGTATTGAACTCATGCTGCTGTAAGTAACAAACCAACATCAGAATCAGAAAAAAAAACTTAATTTATCCCTGTTGGGCAATTAGGAGGGCAAAGAGCGGTGCATAAAATTGGGACTTCTGCCAGTAACAGAGTCGAGATGAATAGTGGTAAATATGAAAGAATATTTAAACACAAGGTGGAATAAGCTATGATCTGGTGTATAAACCTTTCCATCGTGTAGCTAATACCCTCAGATGTCCAAGTTAAAAACCATAAATAAGTTCCACATCATCCTGGTCAGATTTTGGCATCGTTTGTAATCATTTGTACATGTTCGGATCAATCTCTGCTCCTGTTCGTGGTTTATCTGAGCTCTGCTCTCGTTTTATTTTAATCTTAATTGTAATTCCACAACAAGTTGCCTTATATAACTCGACTTATTTCATCATTTTTGTTGTGACGGTGACTGACGGGAGTGCATTTATTGTTAACAGTGCTCATGACAATGACGTGAAGGAGGCAAACAAAACCAAGTCCACCCCTCCTCACCGGCCCTCCTCTCTGCAGTCACAGCCCCAGACCTCTCACCTCTCTCCAGTGTCAGCCATACAGAGGCCGGCGTCCTCCTCCTCCTCCACCTCCTCCTCCACGCCACAGCTGCTCTTTCACCCAGATGGCTTCCCACATCTTTCTCAGCATTCCCCGTCCTTCACCCAGCTGCAAGCGCTAGCCGAGTCCCAGGCCCTGGGCCCCGTGGTGAACATGTCTCAGGACTTTCTTCAGAGCCACAGGATGGGCCTCCTAGCCGGGGCTCCGACCATCACCCCCGCGGCGGCGTTCCCCACCTACTCGAGCCTGACCTCAGGCCTCCAGCCCGGCGCTCGCGCGCTGCCGCTCCAGGGCCCCATTTCGGTGCAGATGGCCCTCGCCGGAGAGCCACGGCACTGCCTCAGCATGGCCTACAGCGGGGGATATCTCGGCGCTCATCACACGTTCGCCGCCGGCTGCTTCGACAGGTGACGCCAGGAGACGGAGAGGGAACACAAACCCCAAAGGGAGCCCACCGTTGTGCTCCCTACCCAACTCCCTGCCCCGAAACACCCACTTACAGACCTCCTCTCTCTCTCCGTCGGTGCCGCAACACCTTCAGCTTGTCCAGCCCCCACGTCCCTCACTCAGAGACGCCTCAAGCGCAAGCAGAGGTCCAAAAGCAAGGCAGACCCGGTGGAAGTCATCACGCTGACGTGACGAATGCTCCACTGCCTCGCACGAAAAATCGGAGGCTCTGCCATATTCAGAACTGGATTTCTAAATCTATGTGTTATTATGAGACTGTCATCACTGTGAATGAGATGAAAGCAGCAGCAGTGTGATCTAACACCCACCTCATTCAGTGCCTGTTCTCAGTTATAGCTGAGCCAATTTTAGAAGTGCACAGAACACAAAGTATGTGTGATAAGCATATCTTGCTGCTTGACATTTTATTTCTAATCCCAAAAATTGAAAACATTTTATAGAGGAAAAAATTGGCTGGCGTTGTTTTTTTTTATTTTATTTTTTTTTGAGCCACCATTTGAGAGGGATTAAAAGAAGAAACCGGGGCTTGTGGCTGACTCGGCGAGGCACAAAGAGGTTGTGTATGTCGGTGGAATTTTTGGTTGTGTCTCCCGAATGCCAGCGAACATTGGTCCGTCAAGCTAACGGGCTCCTCTGGGAATTCCTCACAACACAAGACCTCAGAGGGGACGAAGAAATTCATTGTTTTGTGCACAGCAGGTGAAGTCCGCAGCTCGATCAGGCCTGCAGTATTTTCTTTTCTTTTTTTTTTCCCTCCTCCTCTCTCGTCATCTTTCTCTCTCTCTCTCCAAAGTCGAGCCTAGAGGCAGAGCCCTCACACTTGCAAGTAAAAATGTGGCCGTCTTGCAGCTGCAGGCTTCGTCCTACTAAAGTTTTAATTTCACCAGCACCACTCAAAGAATCGAACGCGAACTGACGTGACTGGACCAGAACGGCGAAAGGAGACGTGGACGTCGGGTTGTGTCGTGTACATATGAATTTGCTGCTGCCTTCTTAACCGTTGGTTCTGTGTCTGTGTAATGACTCAAATGTTTACATGAACCACGAAGTATCAGGGACTTTAACAAGATTACTTGAATATAATGCCATTGAAACATGCCATAGCTTTTATTTATGACGACTCATTTTTGTTAATTAATTTTTTTTAATTTTTTTTTTTAATAATGTAGTTTAGCTTTTTTATACCAATTTAGAAACCCAACATTGGTTAATTATAGCTTCTTTATACCTGTTCATAGAAACTGTTTAATTCAGGCTCAGGTTGTGAGGCCGAAGCTAGCGGCCTTCCTTTATTCTGTGCTATTATGCTTTAAAGTGGATGCTAATTCAGCATCCGTGGAGTCTGCAATATTCCCCTTCTTCATCACTGGACAGTACAGCTCAGTAAATGCATGCGTGGAGCAGTTCTGTTTGCTACACAGTGGAACAAACCCGTGGTCACTGGTTTCACACACACACACAAACATCTGCAGCCAGTCGTCTGTAATTGCTTCCCAGATTTCTAAAGCTGCTGTCCCCAATCTTCCACATCCTGTTCGAGTATAAACACATCCAGATTCCCCGTGCTGGTCACAAGGGTTGCCCGCTGGTTACCATGGCGATGCCTTAAACGTGCAGACCCTTAGTTCTGGGGTGTTGCCAGCTGCAGCGAATTAGATCTATAATTAACGATTAATCTGCTGCGGCGTCTGTGATGTTGCCGACGATGTTTTTGAAATGAATGACATTTGAAAATGAATTGGAGCCCGAGTGGACACTGCACGTTTTATTTAACCAGCCACGTAAAAAACTCCACTATAGATAATTCACAGTCTTGTATGGCAAATCAAGCTGGAATAGGGAAATATTCGGCATTTTTGAAAACTGCAAATCTAGACAACCAATCAGAGTCTTCTTAGGTTTGTGGAGAATTGTGAACTTTGCTCTGGAATGAATTAGTGATAACTTGGACGTACTGGCTGCAGTTTATTTTAATATCCTGTAATTCAAACGTTTCTCTTCTACACCTCAAACCAGTGTTTTCTGTGGACACTGCATCCTCTCATGTTAATGCCTCGCGCTCGGCTGCTGTCAGGCTTTAATCTTAAATACGTAAACGTGTACAGACGTTTCTCAGATAACGCTACAAAAAAAAAAAAACCCGCTGCACTCAGATTAAAATGATCAAAAGTCCTTTACAGCTAGACATCTGTTTGTTTCCCTCCACTGGAAGAGACGCTTGATGCTTTTCAGTGACATGAAGTATGATACTATGCCTTTTGTTTTTCTAACCTTGTGTACAGTTTTGTTGTTTTCTACATTCCGATTGATTTCATTGTATTTTAGTTCAAACTTTTTGTGATTTTTTTTTTTTTCCTGATGAAAGCTGTTGTTGTGAACTAGTTTTTTTTTGTTGTTTTTTTTTTCGGTTTGCTCTTTCCTCACATTTCACGAGCAACTCCTTATCGAGGTGTCAAAGGTGCAATACGTTGTTTTTCTGTTGAAACTGACCACAGCCATCACTGTCTCGTGTATACCACTGGTTCATCTTTTGTAACTTATTTTTTGATAATTGTGTGATTTGACTTGCTGTAGCTTCGTCTCCTGTAGAGGGCAGTGGGCTCTGAACACAATGAGTATGTTGCATATTGCAGCCACACGCTTTGAGTGATAGTTATTACTGAATGCTTTTTTTGTCTTTTAGCTAGTTTTTACCGTGCATTCGTCCCTCCCCGTGAACGGCGCCGACGCCCCTCACACCAAAACAACGCTAATGTGATAGTAACAAAACGACACCACAAACTTCCAATTTATATTTTTATATTCTTTTGTAACGACCTGTAGTCTTGGTTTATGTGACACTGAATGATTAAAAATGACATTTTTTTTTCTTTTCAATCATAAAGTGCCATGAAAAAAATAAACACACATGTGAGCTGAGATCCTGAGGGGTGTTTTTCTTACTGAGGAAGCGTGACTGAAGGGGCCTGCAGCTTTTTCTTTTTTTTTTTTTTTTGGAAATGATGGTTTCCACTGCACTGCTCCGTTCGGTTTAGAGGGCGGACAATGTAGCAGCGCAGTCGTCCAGCTGTGACCACACGCTGTCAGTGCGACAAAACATTCATTTAACATGCGCTGAATAAAGCCAAAGCCAGGGGTGGAGGAGTACGTTTACAGAGTCAGTCAGTTCCCCTACTGCACAACACAGAAAAATACTTTACATTATCCATTATAATACATTATCTGATGGTTTTAATTTGTATTTGGATTGTGTGCCTACTCCACGCTTGGGATCAAACCTAAGACAAATAATTTAATCTGTAACTCCCACGCTTGCAAGTCACGGGTGGAATACTAAACACAACGAGCAGTGCTACTTTTCAGACAGCTGACAAAGTCATTATTCACCACTTGATAGAACAAGTTCAGCCTCTCATCTGCCCCCACTGCTCACTCACAGCTTTCTGTGTTGTGTGGCATTCTGATATATAGAAACCTATTCAGTGATGGGACTCCCACACACACACACATTACACTCTAATGTAAAGCATCAAAAATGGCCGCCCTCCCCGTGTGGGGCACGGCATAGCGAACTCCTTCATCTTTGTTCCCTCCAACACACCAGAATATTCACCGTTTAGAAAATGAAATACAGATTAGGATACCGATACCTAATTTGCACATTGAAACACATGAGCCGCTCTCTGTTCCTTCGCCTGCGAGGAGGTGGAGGAGGTGTGGACAGGTGGGTGCAGCGCTTCAGGCTGTCACTTGTAGTCTTTTGTATGCGGCGCTAAAGAGGTGGGCTGCTCTCTTCTGTTAAACGCGTCCTCGAGGAAGAATTTGTCGGGTGGGGGCTTGGGCAGGGCTGCTCACGCTGCTCTACACCTGTGGTGCATGTCTTGCTACATGTTTTCTGAACTCACAAAGTGAGATCTAATCGCCGTCGTTTGTGGGCTTAAGATTGCATTCGCACGGATTAATTCTTAAATCTTAGTTTGTGTTTGCAATCTGGTTTGAGTTTATTTAGTATGAGTGTTGTAAAACCTGAGCTAGAGTAGAACAATGTATAGACACGTTAAAGGCCTTAAGGTGTTTGAGTCATTATTCTCTAGAGAGGATGGTATGAGTCAAAAATTGAAGGTGTTGAAAGTTCTTATGAATTTTGTGCTTGAATTGTGCTTGTGTGTTTCTGTCCGTGTCTTCATGTCCTTATGGATCAGATGCTGAGGTATAATTTGGTCATTATCAGGGCAACTACTGTAATTTCACTGTGTGGATTTAGTCCGTACACACAACAAATTTCTTTCTGTTAGCATATTTTTCTGGGCAGTTTTGCAGTCTTAAGCATAGAGGCTGAGCTGCAAAGGAAAACTGTGAATCTAAAACCATTGTGTTTTTTCAGATCATCTCTTAGACTATAACAGGAAAAACGTTAATCTTCCTTCGGGATGTGTCATGTCAGGCTGATAGGAGTGTGTCACAGGACGGCATGTGCAGGATGTTTGTAGTGTGACAGCTACTAAACAAACACTTTACTTGAGGAGCGAGTTCTTAATCTCCTTTTCTTGGTCACAAACAGCTTGTCAGCCATCCAGGACAAATGTCAAGGAGTCTTGTTACAGTGTCTTTACGATAACACGCGATATTACTACTCGCTAAATGAATCAAACCGGCCCCCTACATGATGAGCCTCTGCTAGCCACACTGAAACACGTGATTTAACAATGAGGGGCGATCTCTGTGGCAATTTCTTAGAAGTGTTTTTACTCATCCAAGAACTTAAACCGTTTGAATTAAAACAATAACACCAGTCCTTGTCCATGTTTTACAGAAGAATAAGGGCACCTCCTAGTGGTGACAGTTGACAACTGCAGCTTTTTGCAACTCCAGTTTTAGTGACCAGTTACCCTTCTCCAATTTCTTTTCTGGCATTGCTAGTGCAGGCCTGAAGGAATTTTTTTATATAAATCCAACTGTAGCTGGATCAAATCTTGTTTCCTTTGCTCCAGACTAACGTCCTCATTCCCAGGTTCTCTTCCGTCATTGGATCTGAACCAGCAGCACTGCGGAGAAACAACTGGCACGTCTATTCACATCCTCAATACAAGAAGCGAGTCTGATCCTCTGAAGGTCCCTGTCAGACTGTGAGATTTCATCCTTCACTGCAGCATTTGGTCCCTGAACGGCAGCTTGAACAGGCAGCACTAGCTGGTGTCACAACAGCGGGGGGACGTACTCAGGCTTTCATAGAAGAAGAAGAAGAGACTAAACTTTGCACATCAAACCACAGATGGCACAGAACTCACCATGTAGACTGGAACCACTCTTTTTTTTGTTTTGTTTTGTTTTGTTTTTTCACAGAATGTGTGGAAATGGCCAAAAGCTTAGGGAGGCTAATGCTGTTCATATTTTGTAAGCCAATGCTACTTGATTATAGTCAACTTAGTCTAAGTTTTTGCAACAGAACTGAATGATTGATTATTTAAAAAAAAAAAAATCCAAGTGTCTTTGTAGACATTTATTTTCTTTTTCAACTGGACAGCCTGACTGATTTACAGCTTGAACCAGCCAGTGAAGTGACTGCGGCGCACAGGCAGCCAATTGGCCTTTTTCATGAGTCAACCATTACAGAATGAGGAAATATTTCAAGTAATTATAATAAGTTCTGCAAGCAGCCACAGGTTTGAACCAGGTTACAGACCAACAGAAACATCCTCAAATTACACTTCCGTTTTTTTTTTCTGCCGTCTTTTCAGATTATTATTTTTATATATAACGATATATCGTCCCACACCAACTAATAATACTAACAAAATATAAATCATATTGTTTATTCTGAATAGTGTGGGGGAATTTCTTGCACATTTCTACACTTTATAAACTTCTGCTAAACTGACTTAATTGAAGGAAACATGTATTTTCTACTTATTTCAAGTTCACAAGACACATAAAACACATAAAACCCTTAGAAGATCCTCTCATTTGTTGAGCAGAAATCAGCCGTTAAAATACATTTGGCCGCTTTATAACAATCATAAATTCAACAGTCGTGTCAACAGTAAAGCAAAATGTTATATCTAAGTGATTTATACTGGATCACACTGAACATGGTGCAAACCCACTTATTCAGAAATACAGTATAATTTAGTTTCACAACTTCAATGAGATGTTTCACTTCCTCCTCAGCACAGATGGTCACATTATTCCTCTTTTTTTCTTTCAGTAACTGGATCAAGCCTTCCCGCAGCCCCTTATGCACTGAAGCGTGTTGAGTCTTGTAGCATTAGATCCTCTTGTTGATTCTGGTAAAGGTCACACCCTTCTCTCCCGGTGTTGTGCAGATCTGCAGGAGACGGTGTGGAAAAGAACAACAAACGATTTAAGAGTTTGTGGCGATTAAGCCCTGTGTGAACCAGCGCCTGCTTCTCTTACCATAACTAGCTTATCGTCGACGATCTCCGCAGTGAGGTTGTACTGAGGGAACTGGATTGAAATTTTGCCGCCCTCCATTGTAACAGGGGCCTGTAGGCCACAAGAAGAGTCGCAGGTGAGACGTTGTGTGAAACGTGCGAGGTTAGTTGTTGAATTGCTATTTTCCTCCAGGGCACGTCGTGCACTCACCTTGAAGTTAGAGCCTGTCATCGTCACCAGCTCACACTCCTGACCCACGGTGAATTTATTAGACCAGGTCCAGTTAGGGATGCTTTGTGTCCAGGTGAAGTCGTTCCCATCCTGAACCACCTCTGTTACCACTTTGTGGTCTGTCTTTGCCTTGAGAAGCCCTGTGGTAGAGAACAAAGGTGGCTCACATTTATCCACACATGGATTAAGATTCAGTAAAAACAGAAGAAGAAGAAGAATCCTCATACCAATTGCTTCTAGAAACTCCTCATAGTTTTCTTGACTCTCAAGCTCGTATTTCCCTGCAAAAGCCATGCTGATGCTGATATGGAAGTGATGAAATAAGGAAGGAGTTTATGTTCCAAGAGAGGAGTGGCTTGTTGCAGGCGCTCTCAAACCTGCCTCTTCCTTTCCTCCCGCACATAATCTCACCATGTGTCAGCCCTGCGTGCATGTCAAAAATGTTAGCGGTGTTTTTCCAACACATAGCTCTCACACTTCTCATCCCCGCAACAAAGTATGTCCATGCCCCTGACACTATCAGGTTTTTCCCGTGCCTCTGCAAGTTTGAGCACGCATTGCGTGGCTCTTAAAGTACAATGTGTCGTTGTTCACGTCACAGGCGCCTTTTCAGCGGTGGTCATGTACCGTGCACAGGTGTTTTCAGATTTTTATTTTATTTCCATCGGACTGAGAAGATAAGGATAGCAGCTGGAGGTCAGATATTTATTGTCACATTTATTTATTGGGTATTTGGTGAAAAAAAAACTGCACATATTCACATTTCAACGTGGACACATTTGCTTTATGTAAAACTGAACAGAATTAAAAACTCAGTGGACTCTGAATGGAACAGTTGGATTTTTTTTTTTTTTATTATACTGAGACATTATCTTATATAGAGTAATTTCTATATTATCCCTGCTGTTCACCTTGAACATGCATACAGAAACAGCCCGCCTGAAGAAATTCCTCCATTTATGGAGATTATGAAAGTTAAATCTGGTGAAACATGCTCATCATACATATTTTGTGTTGTTGTAGTTGAGATCAGCAGTTGTTTGCATGTGGAAATAAAATATTTCAGCAATGTGAAACAATGTGGTCACTGACATGACGAAAATGAATGCTTCACAACACTGTGGGTGTTGACATCTTAATGTGGGATCCTACTGAAAATTAGTGTCGCCTGTAGTTGAGCTGGAAGGCAGAAAGTTGCTAGAATTTAAGAAACAATACAGTTCTGGGTCCATAAGGCTTAAATGTACAGAATTAAACACATGCAATGATATAAAAGTGACCAGAACAGGGGACAGTTCTGGCTCATCAAACCAGTTACGTATGAAGGGGTTTACATTGGGAACTTCCAGACTAACTAACTACAGGAAAAAACACACAACAGGCAGTTAGTTTGTAAAGTGAGATAAATATATTTAATCAAACACAAAAGCATTTAAATTCCAACATTTGATCTAACAAAAGCCCCAAAATACACAAACTTAAATAACCTGAACCCCCCCGTTGTGGTGTGTACTTGGTACAGCCTCATTAGTCTGTTCCTGTATTTAAGACCTTGGCCTCCTGCTTTTGCCAAATCCACATAATGATTCCAGCAGCTGACGAAGGACCCCTCCACCCACCGGTAAAGTCAAATGACAACTTTAGCATCTTGACATAAATTAAATATCTCAAACATATTGAAGCAGCGTGTTAAGTCAAACCGAGAATCATGCGCCCTCAGTTATGGGTGTAGAGGAATGTTAAAATCTAAGAAGTACAGGGGTCATTAAGGTCTACTGTGGAAGCATTTGTTAGGTAAAATGTTTTTTTTTTTTGTTTTTTTAATGCAGATCATGTCACTTAGCTTATGATTCCCCTGACGTGGCACGTAATGATGCAAACTTTGAAACCAGTGTTACATTTTGCATTGAGATTTTAACTTCAAGTCAAGTGAAAAAGTTACAAACAGCGCTGCTGAGCTTTGAATTAACACCTCCAGAGACCTCGGGCTGTTGCCTTGATTTTCATGAAATTTGAAATTGCTTTGCAGGAAATGTTTGTCTCAAAGGGAAATGAGTTGTGCTCGGCGTAGTCGTTGCTTTTGATCACACTGGTCATTTAACTAACTAATTAATTAAAAGCATTTTAGTATATGTGTTACACTTTAAGGTATATGCTTTAAGGCAGAGCTTTGAGCCTTTACCTTAACAAGAAAAGCTCACTTCTAAGATGGAAAGTATAGCATGAGCTCCGCATTAGCAGAGCAACAGTTCCTCTGGTCGGTGTCTACACAGTACAGCAGGTGTTAAGCTAGCAGGTGTTCTATTACATTGCAGATCACCCATATGATTTCAAAAAAAAGGAAGCATTCTGTCAAAAGTGCACCAAGTGAACAGCTTAAAAATAAAACTGAGCAGCTTTGTGTAAACCCCACTGTGGTTGTATGGACAGCAGTGATTTCAGTGTGCGTATGTGAAGTGTCCAAAAATGCTAAAGAAAAGGCCGTTCTGTTCGTGTGGATTGAGGCTGTATTTAATATTTAAGCTTCTATGTATTCCTCAGGAAGCATAAATTAAAGCCTGTCCTGCAGAGCTTTTATGACTTGATGACAAGAGGCGAGGGAACATGCTGTGAGCTACTTTATCTTTAACATTGTCTTCACATGCTCAAAACTTACCAGTTTTCTCTAGAGCTACTCTTGCCCTTTCTAGTTTTATCGATTATAATTTATAATTGCAAGTATTTTGTACAGTCTTTTTTCCCCCACAAACTTTTCTATTGCTTGCTAATTTTAGCAAAGTTTGAGCTGGACTGCCGTGGACCAACGCTCTTTAAAAGTCAAGGCTTTAAGCCAATGCTAAAAATACTTTTGAACTAACAAACTATAAACCTCCGAAGTGGAAGAGCTCACTCAATGACTCCCAACCAACCACATTCTTTGCTCTTTCATATTTAACGTCAATAGTTCGATCATGTCCTACGCTCAGGGGACTGATTCCATCTCTCTCCAAAAATTGTGGGGGATGGATGGGTTTGCTATTGGCTCATTATGGTAAAACAAAATATGCCTTGTTCCAAAGAAGACTAATAAAAAAAATATATTTTGAAGTGGTCTCTACTAGGGTAACAGCTATTTGCTTACCACAGCATGAGGAGTCTGAACCTGCTGTTAGCTTTCAAGAATCCCACTGTCTAACATGGTTATACGTAGTTCTTAAGCTCACAGGAAATGGAGCAGAGGTCCTGTATTTCTCCTTTTGCAGTGGGACTTCCCCTGAATGGTCAGCCATCTTGGCTTTCCAGATTCATTTGAAGCAATTGCGTGGATCCATCACAGTTGTTTCTGGACTTGTGTGTTAAAAGGGTATTTTCCTTGGGCCGGCAGCCTTAACTCCAGCAGTACTGACCTAAAGGTCTGTACTACTGGACACAGCAGGAGGCGTCTGAGCATATGTGCTGGGAAAAACCTAACAGAGTAGCATGGCCACAATGTCTTGGTTGCACTCTGTGGTCCAGTGCTTTGCTACTGAGACTAAAAATGGACACTGGACAAAGGTGTTTCAGATTGCACCCAAATGCAGGGTGTGTCTGCTTAGTAAGAGATGGAATTATTTGTTGTCAAAATAAACCACTGCAAGAGTGAATGCTTAAGTGGCATGTACCAGGATTCAGTGGGTAAAGGAGAAAGTATGAATCTGTATATATATTTAGGTATCTTGTGACTGGCTTTGACAGGAAGGCCCATGTTCATGTGATTGATATAAAATAATTTCCGTCTGGTCCTCTAAGTGGAACATAATGTTTACTCTCTACCTCAGAGGCTCAAAACTGTCCACCGTTCACTCAGGATACAGCAAATCACATCCATTTTTATTTCAAACATTAGATCCATTCACCATCACGACGTAATGGTGCCACGTTAATTTGAAAGGGGAAACAGACAGATTAATAGTTTTCATTGAAGCAGCATTTAAAAGCAACGTTCTAATTTTATTTCTCCATCACATTTCTACAAACATACAAACAAGATGATATCTAATGATTGTGCGCACAGCAGAGAAAACGGGTTATACTTTACTTCCACGATATACCACAAAAATCAAATGACTGCAACAGAGTCCTTGTTTTAGTCCTTTTTTTTGTCATGTTCAGTCTTATGTTTTGTTTGTTTTTTTTTTTTTTTGTTTTTTACAAGGCAGATTTGGAGTGGATTGGAACTAAAACGGCCACAGGGAAGGCTGTGTCGGGTGGACATCATCCCTGAAATGATGTGTGTTTGTCCTTTAAAGCAAAATGCATGCGCGGGTCTCTTTCCAGTCTAAAGGCGGAGGCAAAATATTTTTGACCGACTACCTCGCAGCCCCCCTCGCCGTTCACTGAAAGAAACTGTCCATGTCAACCACAGATACAGCAACACAGAACAAAGTACTAGTGATACAGCAGCGCAGTCGATCTTCACCTCACACTGACCACTAATCACAATGACAACCCACTGACTGATGAATGATCACGGGGCCGTACAGTGAAACCTGTGAAATCCTACATCCATGCTCTGTTTGACTGCAAACCCGATAAAAGAATTCATTCAGTAATTAAGAGATACGACAAGTCACACGTTATCGTCCGGCATGATGATGTCTTTGTTGGCACCTCCCTTGTCTTTATTCTTCCCGAAGGAGAAAGAGAAAACGCCAGCAGTCGTCTCCTCGGACGCTTTCCCTCCCCTTAGATCCCCTCTCAGGCCTCCACGCTGGCAGTCTGCCGGGCTGCCGGGCAGCAGGTTGGGCGTGGAGGGGGTCGGCGTGGTGGCTCCCCAGATGTACAACGTCTCCCCCTCGGGGCAGGTTTGCAGACCCCTGCTCAGGTAGCTGGGGCTCGGGCTCGCCGAGGACGGCAGAGTGCGCTGGCTTCCGTTCAGGCAGCTGGAGTTGTGGTCCGCGGAGCCTTTGCGGGAGTTCCCAGAGGCGCTGAAGTTGGAGGAACGGTAATTATACGCCCTCCACCCGGGACGTTTGCGCTGGTGCCACTGGCATCTCAGGATCCGAATGAAGGCCAGCTTGAACTCGCGGTTGTAGCAGGGGTAGATGATGGGGTTCAGGCAGCTGTTGAAGTAGCCGAGCCAGAAGATCACTTTGAAGAGGAGATCCGGGAGGCGCAGGTTCACATTAAAAGACCCTGGGGGGGGGGGATCGAGAAAAATGCATTAGCCGGTGGCTGTGTACAGAAACCGCTTCACTTTTCTTCTTGGCTGTTTTTATCTAAACTTTTAAACTAGATGGAAGTGGACACGGCTCAAATGTTATAAAATAAATGCGTAACAAGTACATTTTATACACGTCGAAGCAGGTTGTGGGGTTGTTTCTTACGTTGCCAACTGTTAGTTAAAAGAGATCAACATCAATCGACATGGTACAGAACCAGATATATAATCTAAATTATGCAGTGTTTTAAATTATATTTAGTTTTTCATAATTGCACTTAATTTGTCATTTCAGGTCTTCAAAAAGCTTGTTTTATTTCTAGTAAAAAGTTTTGTGAAGATCTGAAGGACCATTGTACCCTCATGTTTGTGTGGAAAGAATGGACCTAGAGCCAGGACGTATTCAATCCTTGAACCTGCTGATCATCAGCTTCTGGGGACAGAGGCCAATGTTTCAGGGCTTCCGGTGCAGCAGGCAGACATCCAGGTGACATAAAAAACAAACGGGCGAAGACTTCCTGGTACTCGCACCAGTCATTGTTTGCAACATACCGTAACTAGCAGCAGCTAGGAGGTGAGAGGAGGACAGAACCAGTTTAAAATAACTTACAGACTCTATTTAAGGTATATGCTTTACTGTTAATCTGCTTGTTAAGAGGTTATGATAACATTTAATCTTTTCTGCTTCACGTGTACTATTTACCTGCCTGATACTTAGGCCTGTTCAAATGTGACTGGTCAGTTCTACTAAGGACCGCAGACACAAACCAGAAAGCTTCTTAGTTAATCCCCATGTTGATGTACAGATGCCCATTAACAGACGTTAGCTATTAGTAGATGGGAACAGTTATCCTGGCTCTGTCCAAGTCCAAACATATAATGACTAGCACCTCTAAGACCCACTTAGACCATACCGACCCTCATTTATTTCTCTGAATTTTTGTCATTTTAGGGAGGGTTGCACTTTTTTGCTTACACTATTTTTGGTTTTATTTTACTAGATAATACTTGTGTCCTATTTTCATTTTATTTAACTTTCTTTTTACTTATCTATTTTGATAGTGTTTCTTTTATGTGCAACTACTGTGACCAAGCAATTTCCCGTGTGGATCATTAAAGTCTATTCAAGTCTAGGTCTAATGTTTTAATTTGTTTATTTGGGTGGTTGCTGGGCAACTAGCAGATACACTCGACTCCACTCCCTCATGCTCTCATGCTAAACTAAGCTAAGCTAATCACATCCTAGCTCCATGCCTATAGTTAAAACAGATCTTTGAGACTAAACTGTTTATGTATGGTGTATTAATCAAATGTTTTGGTTTTTTTTTCTTATAAAAACACTTCTAAATCACCCATCCCATACAAAACTGTTTTAATGAATGTGGGCTTAAAGTCCAGACTTGCAGCTTTACTTTGAGGTTATTTGCATCCAAACTGGAGGAAAGGTGTGGGAATTACAATAATGTTTGCGCACAGTCCCTGGGGGCTCCAGAGTGGCTGGAGAAAAGAATTTGATCACAAACACAAAATGTTTATTTTTAATTCTTCATCGGGGTTCCTTTACAGACAATGACTGCCCAAAGTCTGGAACTTGTGTGGACATCAATCATGTGATGTTTTTCCAGGCCTTTACTGAAGCTGCCTTCAGTTAATTCCACGCTTTTTCTGCCTGTAGTTTTGATTCAACAAAACCAAAATGTGTGGTTAAAAAAAAAAAAAACGTATCCATGTCCAAACATACATGGACCTGTTGTTATATGTTGTGACTCAGATCGATGCGTCTTCGCTCATAATTCAGCACGTACCGTCAGATTTGGTCGATTGCAAGTTACATTATACCCAGTAGGTGGCAGCATTGATAAAGAATTTATATTGTAGACCAGTTAACACACGCCATGTGGGGACAGTCACATCCACCTGCAATGTATAAATCAAGACCTTGTGTTCAGAAAGGCCTTCATGAGCAGATAATGCACTTGCTTTTAAAAACTACTTGCAGCCACTCTGCATTTGCACACGAACACACTGAGAGCAGGATGACCCTGGATTCATTTGTAGATAAATTCACAGTGGGAGAGGAGTGTTGCCTTGAGACAGAGCTAAACATTTTAGTCAAAATGAAATGGCAGTTTATTCCATGGGAGGTTAGTTACAATAACTTTTCCCCTTCTCATACATTTAGACAGTATTGTCTATATGGGCACATGGCTGATGGTGTTTAAGACTCAGACTGATTTAACTTTTTTCACTGTCCTTATGGAAAATAAATAAAATTCTGCAGCATGTTTGCTCTGTATCTTACAGAGTGACTTGCATTACATTAATCTAAACTTGTGCGGCTCAGCTCAAATAGAGGAAGGATGGCTCACGAGCTAATGAGGTGAGAGGGTGAACACTCATAGCAAAATGGGATATTAATAAGCACACAGCGCGTGGGATCAGTGTGAAACAAAAAAAAGATGTTCCGTGTTTGCGTGTGGGCAGATGTAAAGAGTAAAACTTTTTTTTTTTTTTTTTTTGTAACACCAACCCACGTTCTTAAATCTATATCACATTCCTGGAGAGGCCGGGGATGCCGTATTATCTTAGGCTTTCGAGTGTGAAATTAACTCAATTGGTGACAGACAGAGATGACTCGGCTTGTTCAGCAGCTCAGACGTTTACTTTAAGAGATACAAATGATGCAGGTGGAAAGTTTCTCAGCGTAAGAACCTCGCTCGGGTTCTGATGCCGCAGGCACGCTGGCATGTCTGCAACCGTGAAACCATCCCGCTCAGTTTTTCCATTCGAGATCCAGCAAAGCACATGCGCGCATGCGCAAGCTCACGGCCCTCGGTCAATTTGTTACCACGGACGAAAGCGATTGTTCGGTAATATGAGGGAAATGTCACTTTCAGCTTTCATTTCACTCAGTGGCTCCGAGCGCTACAAACTGTCTGCATGTGTCCCGGTGGCCAGACTGTGAGAGATGAAACCGGAGAATGCTGTTTGAATGCGTCTTGGCCTCCGGAACTGCAGATGAATGGGTCTCTTTTTGCTGCTATTTTCCCTTCTGGACGGCCACTTACATGTGATTATATAACTGAGTTATGAGTGTGACTGGGATAGAGAGAAGAGAAGGGCGGGGTGTCACTTATCTTTCTGTCTGCATCCTTCTCCATCTGTCGATCTGTTTCTGTTGGTTGCAAACTGTGATTCTATGACTACGGTGACAGTAAGAATCCATTTTCTGTTCTTTAAGAGTTATTTTCTTCTCCAATGTCGTAACAGACGAGTAAGAAGCAACAACCAAGCAGCCGTATCTTTACACAATAAAGGACCCGTAAAAATGATTCAAAATAGTTTCCGATACTAGAAACTGATGCTGCTCCTCAATGGCCTTTACTTTATTAGTTTATTGTGACGTGTACAGTCCCTATTAATCAGCTGTACAAACTGTCAGTAAATGGGGAACCTTTAGCTGATGTTCCCGGCAAGGTAAAGGTAAAGGGCGTCCTAAAAGTGACATACAATATCAATGGGATGAGCCAATAGCAACTGTCATAGCAATATTCTACTAATTCTAATAAACTGATTAATGTTGGCTTATTAAGATCCCGAATGTGCTAATCGCTTTTCATTTATCAGCAGCAGCAAACATTTCTGAGCTTTGTGCTAAGACAGTGCTTTGATTTTTTGATTTCCATTATTAAGTAATTATTTTGAATGTCTGTTAATTTATAATTTAATACAACCTGACTCTATACGAAGATGTAGCATTTGAATGACATAAAACTAAGAAAGGCAGCAGTAATTAATTCAGGAAATGTTGGACTGATTTATGAGTTATTTTTATGAATTACCTGAATTTATTTCATGACAAATAATATTTTTCTCTTCATGGCCTCTCTTAGCGAGGAAAGGCCCATGCTTAGGAAATGATTTGTGCCTATAATGTGCTCTCCATTTGTTAGCATCTCCAGTGGGGTGTAATAGTGGCATCTGCACACACAAACACACATATGCGGTTCTCTTTGCAGGAGGGGCCCATAAACACACGGGGGGGCTCCCACGATGATCAAATAGCCGGAGCACTGCCATGGCTTTTCTGTTTCTCCTTTCTGCACGAGCACAGGATGAATATGCAGGAAACCCTGTCTGACAGCAAACCCTCCGACAGCCAGATACGGTACGTGTTTGTGTATTCAAGTCCTGTGTGAACGTGGTCCATTTTTGTCCTTTTTGAAGTGTTTATGTTGAAAAGCTATAGTATAAACTGGCAGAGGATGCGAAGGTCTCGGCTCCGGGACAATGGTATATAGATAGCATTGGGGTGGGTTTTGGTCGGCCGTCTCGGCCCTTCTGTTAAGAGAAATGTTTGCACCTCCTTCCTGAGGACAGGCGCACACACGCACTCATCTCACTGCGAAACACAGGAACATCTTAACAAAACAAGACATCCTGTTATTCTCGCTAATTGGAGGGAGCAAGCTAATTCTGTGCCACACGCAGACACGCACAATCTGCTCTCACCGCAACGCACACATCCTCCTTCGTAATGCACCAATAAATATGATTAATACGTGTTGATCTAAAAGGACAGAGGCTTTATTGCCCTCTCACATTACTTTCAATGAAAACGAAGCGCGCAGCTATTTTTGGAAAATTGCGCTGACAACCCAGAGACCCTCGCCTTCACCCCCGCTGCCCCGTGGCCCCTCCAGCTTGGCTCTGCCACCTCCTTTCTTCTCCATCGCTTTGACACTTAACACTCTCATTATTTTTCCTCTCCAAAAGCCATCTCAATTACCCCCGGAGCGCAGGGCCCTGGAAAGCTTCAACGGAGCGAACGAAACTTATGAGATTTACACAGATACACACACATACAGTATATCTTCCAAAAATACATCTCATAACAACAAAACAATTGTTAACACCTCAAAGTGTTGGTTTCTCTCGCAGTCGGGCACTCCACTCTCACCGCTCGCTAAATGCGGGGCCTTCACAGGACATTAGTTCCTGCGCTGGGTGTTAAAAGAGCCGCAGGAAAGCGTGCGCAATGAAATAACACGTGTAGCCCGCTGAGAACTAATGATTTCTTATTGGAAAACAGCTGAGTGAAAAATCTAGACAGGTCCCTGCGCTAACTCTTCATGTTTCACAATCTCCCGAAATATCGTATGTTAACGCTTGCCTTGTTTTAGGAAAAGTTTTTCTGTGTAGAGCAGAATATGCTGATATTCGTGTTGATGACCTATTGATGATTACATTTTTTTAAGCAATGTTAATTTATTCAAGTTAAAATATATTCATGTATGAATAAGAATGAGTGTTTGTTTTTGTCCAATCAGCTGAAATAAATCCAGAAACCTCCTCACACTGATTAAAAAAAACTACAAATAATTGATTTCTGTGAACAGAAACCTACTTTTCTGTCAAAATCTCCGCCCACAGACGAGTTATTAAATATCCAGATACTGTAACTGTGTATGTAGGCTGCTCTCACATCTGTATACAGTTTTTTTTGTAGTAGAATCTAGATGAAGGACCGCCTCACTCTGTCCTTAGCACGGACAGTCTCACCCATGAAAAGCTTAAAATCTGTTGCCCTGAAATGTGAAATAGACCTGAAATTGAGCGCTGCTTATATTTGTTTCTCTAATTTCACGCAGATATGCATTACCACTGTACGCCGCTGAAAAGTCTGGACTTAAAAACTGTTTTTGGTCAATTGAAGATGTTATGGTGTCATTTTTTATTTTAATAATATGATACAGGAATGTATAAATAAAAAATTACTTTAGCTCACTGACAAACACAGCACTCAGTGAGTGTGTGTGAAATTTCGTGCTGCTTTTCCTCCGAAGCAGCTGTCCCTGAGTCACACTAACTTAAAAACTTTGATGTATTGTTTATCATGAGGAGATCTGTATACCTTACTTTGCTCCAAGTTGAATGCATAAAAGGAGACGTGATACTTTAAAACCTCAAAAGGAATGACTCAAACTGTAGGAATGGTAGCGGCCTGCTTGCCATTTATGTGCAAAAACAAAAACAAGGTTTTTAGAGAATTTGAATGAGGTGGGTGAGGTCAGTCCTGAAGGGGAGAGTCCACATACCTTAACCTTCGCTTTCATCTTTGCAGGCTTTTAATTGTTTCGAAATCTGCAGTGCTGGATGAGGGAGAAGCATCTGCAGCCGCACTGACGGACACATGCGAACAGACTGCGCATAAACACGCATAAATGTTTCAGCGCTGTCCCTCACACACGCAAAACAAAGCCCACGTGCCGTCCACCGCCACGCGGGCGCGCACACTGGCAACCAGGACTGCCACATGCGTTACATATCAGGGACAATATGCAGAGGAAAGAGCAGGGTAATAACAGGTGTGACACAGGAAATCCCACTCTGTGGGAGGAGGCTAATGAATAGTCTGGGAGCAACGCAGGGAAAGTGCCGCTGTCCTATCAGATGTGTCCTTATACTCCCACCAGGGAGCAAAGGCACAAACTGAAAAACAACTTCTCACACAAACTCCCTTTGGAAAAGTGAGGAGGCTCTGATGTTGCGGAAGAGAACACTTGCGGTGCTTTGCTTTGGCAAAGTGTGATGTGTGGCGTGCGCATTTGCAGCGGCATTCTGTGTACTTAATCGCCACAAGACTGCTCAGCTTGTTTGTATGCTTTTCTCTTACGCGCCCCTGAGGCCCCGCTTAAAACGTGTATGGAATTCAATAGTGTGGTGCGTTGTCACAATGTGTCACCATTATACCGCAGAGATAGTAAAGGCGCACAATGACAGAACTCTATATATCAGAACATTTGGAAAATTATCTTTGGTATGTCCTTTGAGCAAAAGAATCCCCACAATGTGATTCTGCAGTGGGATCCTGCCTCAGGTAGTGATGTATGTGTGTGTGTGTTCATGTGAGATTATGAGCTACAGCTTGAAGGCAGTGACATAAAGGCTCCCACCAACTGTGACAAAAGATAAACAGGCAGCACGCAAACAACGTATGCGTTCACAGCCCGCAGTCCACAGGTTCAATGTCCTGGAAATCAGAGCGTTAGGAAAATGATCATCTACATCGCACCATGTTTGCCTCGCTCCAAGAGCCCATTGGTCCCAAAATAGCCACAAAATAAGGACTTAATGTTTTGTCAGCCTCCTGCCACAGTACAGCCCATGGCATGCTTGTACGTTTCGCCGCCAAACGCGGTTTAATTTCCGCTGCGGATTTTTTTTGAACAGCCTTGACGGCGGGGTGTTGTGTGCTTGCCAGTGTCAGAGGCTTGTGGAGCCTGTCTGACCATAAGGGAGGCTAGCTGCTCTTCGTTTTGTGTGTTTGTCCCACCAACAGATGAAACCTGAAACTCAGGGAATACAACAAAGATGCATATATGTATCTGAAAACAAAGATAACACTAATAATGTAAGAACAATGGTGAATCCGTTCTGTCACTTCTTATTATTGTGAGCCCAGAGTTCAGAGACTGATTTGTCAGGATATAAGGTCAATATGATCAATAATATATAAACGGAAGCTGAAAACAGATAAATAATATGGATTCCTACTGCCTTGAATATTGAATGCTGCCATAATATATGTGTGACGTTTTTTTCCCCCCCAGCAGTATATATTGCGCACCCCAGTTTATCAGACTCTCCATAGGTTTGCTGAGGGATCAGGGCTGTAAATGATGAGAGACCCAGACTATTTTTCCAGCGCCTGCAACAGACATGATTTGCAGCGTCTGCAGCAACCTCTATCTCCCCCAGTTTAATTTCCTACAGCCATTTAAATGACTGCAATCTATATCCTGTAATGAGTAATGTGGCGTTTTTAAATTAAAGTGGGCCGTGGGGAAAATTGGTTTAATTTTTTTTTTGAATGAGTAGTCCCTACCGATAAAAAGTGTACTGCTGTACCTACCTATGGGTAAGGCGAGAAAGAACGGCAACCAGCAAAGGGTAAACATGCCGACCACAACTCCCAAAGTTTTAGCTGCTTTCTTCTCCCGGGAGAATTTCAGAAGTTTCACCGTGAGGGAACTTCTGGCCTGGTTCGCACGGCCCTTGGCGGTGCCCGAACTGCCGTGATCCTCATGCACCTGAGATCCCTTGTGGATCCTCAGGGTCAGCTCGCTGGAGTTCATCCTCTCGCGCATCACACCTGCCTCCAAGTTCTTAGTGGTCCTTTTGGCGACTATGTAGACACGACAGTACATGACTAGTATAACGACAAGAGGGATGTAGAAGGAGCCGAGGGAGGAAAAGAGCGCGTAAAACGGTTCCTCTGTGATGGGACACTGCGTGTCGTCCGGCGACGGCGGCTGCTTCCATCCGAGTAGAGGTCCGATGGAAATGACCACCGACAGCACCCAGACCCCGAGCATGGCCAGCAGAGCCCGCTTCTCCGTCACGATACCCGGGTACTGCAGCGGGTGGCTCACTCCAATGTAGCGGTCGATAGATATTACGCACAGGCTCATGATGGACGCGGTGCAGCACAGCACATCCACCGCCGCCCAGATGTCACAGAAGATCCTGCCGAACACCCAGTAGTCTAGGATCTCAAGGGTGGCGGACACCGGCAGCACCGTGGTGCCAAGCAGCAAGTCGGCGATGGCCAGGTTGATGATAAAGTAATTGGTCGGGGTCCGCAGGTGCCTGTTGCACATCACAGAGAGGATGACGAGGATGTTGCCCGCGATGGCAAAGACGATGAAAGCCCCGAGCACCAAGCCGAGCGGGATGGCTCGGGTGAGGTCCACCTCGCTGGGCACAGAGTGGTTTCCCCGAGAGCTGTTGGTGAAGTTGTCCAGAGAAGACGCCCAGTCGAGTTCCGAGGAACCATTTTTCCACAACTTTGTGACATTGTCAGTGCTCAGACTCATTTTGACTCACGAAGTGCTCCATAGCAGGCTTCAGATCACTTATAAGTGAAACTCTCGAAAGGGCTTAACTGAAGACAAACAGATAAAAATAAGCCCTATGTCCGCATGGTTCAAATGCGCGTTTAAAAAAATTCGTTTCCAAATCAGATTTACCGTAGAAACCCGTTCATTGTGCAGTCCACACGCAGTCCCACTTCTTCCACTCTCCTGAGGGCTTAGCGGAGAAGTGAGGGGGGCAGCAGTCATCTCCTGCCTCCTCTCCTCCACACGCTGCTATGCCATATACTGACCAAACATACCTAAATAGAAGTCCATGAAGTGCGCATGACGCGCCACAGGACGAGTCTCGACTCCTCAGAAAATACATGGTGTATTTTTCCTGCGTTTTATGCGCAACTTTGTAGAGAAATGCGCGTTTTGGGAGAAGCACTTCGTTGGTGTGTTGTATTTGTTTTTTTCCTCACTGGGGGAGGGTGCTTAACTGGACAATTATAAATTGTGTGCCGCAATCACTTTAACCTGGTGGCAGATTTGGTGCTGCCTTGTCTGCGTAGACAACATAAATTAATTACAGTAAGAAATTACAGAGTGAGAGTGTTTTCAGAGTAACCAAGCGTCAACGAACAATAAATCAATGAACAATAAATAAATATTCGTTTCTGCTTTCGTCGTCACGAATACTTAGGAAGTTCGAGCAGTAAACTTAAAGGGTTAAGGCAGTAAGGTCAAATTTAGTATGTTCAACCGTGTACATCCCATCTCCTGTAGCAGGTAGCCTGCTTCTTGTAAAATGTGATTCCTAATTTGGTCAAATGCGGGAGTTCTTCAAAGTAATCTCCTCTGGGATGTGAGCTCAGTTAGCCAGGAGTGACTGATTTAATGGACTCGTTTCAGACATATGCACATTCCTAAGACTGAGGTTCCTCCTCTTGCAGAGCTTTTTATGACGTAACACTGGTGGAGGACAAATAAGTGCACAGGTGTCCTCTGAAAACCTTTCAGAGACTTTATGATTCAATGGAAAAACTAATTCCGCCTTAGACAGCCTTTAGTGCTCTGTAAAAGTGGCCTTTGATCAAGCTTTGACAAGATTGCACTTCAGAGACTAAACTAGTCAGTGTCCGTTCTTTTAATTTGTTATTTAATATTTGTCGGAAATCCATACATAAATGTCACTGTTTTTTTTCCAAGGGGCATTATAGTTATTTTGAAAATGGTTACACTACAGTTCTGGGACGTCTGGGACTAATTTATTCAAAACTGAACTTCTGAACTTTCAACATTAATTCTCCACTTTTTATGTAATGAAATTAAACTCATCTCGAAAGGTACTCTTTTAATGGTCTGTGAAACTGAGGAAACACAAGCGATGCACTGTAAATGCACTGTTTTTTTTTAGGTGCACTTAATACTGATCAAGGATGTGCTTAATAAAAGTTTCATTAGCGTTAAATGAAACATTAACAAGTGACAGCTCCCTCCTCTTGCATATTCAGAGGACTTAACAACATCCATCACAAAGAAAAGCAAAGGTAAAAGCATGTAATGGTTGTGGATGGAACAGTTTAAATGACTGAAATCTTTATTTTTCAGGGAAACGGTCACAGTGACATTTATTTTCCCTGTATAATTTTCTTGGCTCAGGTCAGTTTTCAGTAAGGACATAAAATACACAAAGCGCCCTTAAAAAAGAAAAGAAAGGGTGTTTTGTTTGACGTTGTTTTCATTTATCTCTTTCCCTTAAGTTTTGCAGTCTTATTTACACTTGCTAAGAAGATATTTTATTTCAATTTCAAGAAGCAAAGTAGTAGTAATAATGTAGATCCTCTTGCTGTCAAGTCCCAAAGGGTCCTTATGATTGTGAGTTCATGAGCTCAGATTACATTGTTCTGTTTATTAACTATTAAAAGAAAAATAAGTCATCATAAAAGTAGCTGGTGTTCAGACCCCTGCAGTGAAAACTATGCTTTTTTGTTTAGTAGTATTTAAACATAATGCTCTGGAGAGATTTGAAGCTCAGTTTAAAGCAAATGAGTTGAATAACCCATCAGTTCAAATAAATAAACAGATATTGTTTTTACTCTTCAAGTCTCGGGGAAATACAAATCTACCAATCCCTCACTTTTCTTCCAGAGGCATTAGATGTTGCACACACTCTGTCAATCCTTCAAAAAGCACAAGAGTAGTCAGGTATTATGAACATATCCCCTAAAGGATGGATCACCTGGAATGATCTCACTTGGTGAACACAACGGGATTTTAGTGCCAAGATAAGGCACATTTCACTGCCCATTTCACTTGACTGGATACGCAGAGCTTGCAGTAACATAAAAGCTTCTGCTGCTCAGTGTGCTGCCAAGTGCTCTGGGTGAGAGAAAAGTTTCTTTTAACTGGAAATTCAACTTCACCAGGAGCGCCCTCCGTCTTTCTGTGGCGGGGATTTGCCTCCAGTTCAAGAGGATCAAGTTTTTCTTCTTGGCAGGGAAAACAGTATAAATCTTGACTTATGTAAGACGTGGGGCTATTAGATCTCTTTTTAAAGACAGGGCTCCTCGTGTTGAACAGTAATTTGTCAATTTTTTAAAACTATTTAACATTAATCACAGAGAAAGAATATGTTTGCCGTAGACTGTAGATAAAGACATTTTAGAGTGTTTTGTTTTCTAATACCAAAGATTTATGTCGTCTTTGTACTATTTTGTTTATGCAAGTCATTTATTAAGGATTGACTGTCCAACGAGGGAACGAGAAGGAAGTTTTGTTTCAGTCTGCCCCGTCATGGTGGTTCATTTCCTTTCTGGTCAATGTCCAGACCTTCAGCTTAAAATTGTTGGGTCCAGCTGTCTCGGTTGAATGTTTTTCCTGCTGTGAAGATTTAAAAGGTCAGAATCCTCCTTTCACCTTGCTCTGCTCCTCCTTTTAAGACCTGACCTGACAATGATCCGGTCACACCAAAGCTGTGCCCGCTGTCACAGTAAAGCAAAAAGAAAGAGGGAAGCTCTGTGGCGAGTTAGAAGGAAAGACGTTTATAGTCTGTATTTTTATAATAAGTTTCTCATTTCAGGAAAAAAAAAATCGTTTTACAGTTGCTTTGGGTGCTTTGATCCCATCAATAGGCAGATAGGTGCCAGCTGGTCGCGCAGCCCACACACAATCTATAGTGGCCCACCTAGATGAGTGGGCTTCCGTTCTTCGGTTGTGCAGTCTCTCCCACACCATGTATGGATGATGTTGTGTAACATGCAGAGAACCAGAAAATAGTTTTTCGTTGTGTAACAGTTTTTTTTGGAGGTAACGCGATTATAAAAACTCAGCACAAATAGACTCGATGAGCCAAGATACGAAGATAGAGAACACAATTAGCTCGACCAGGTTTGTCACTCGTTCTTTTCTCCGAGCAGAGGGAACATTTTGCTCATCAAAGTGGTGGATAGCAAAGCATGTTGTCATCATGTCATGAAATTATTCTGAGTGCACAGGTGTCCTCTTAACTTCTGAGTGCAGAGAACCTGCAACTATGTTTTTCGTAAGCTTCGTCTTTATATTAACCTGACCCACAAGTTTGTTTGTTAGCCATCTGAGAAACTGTCCTTAGGAAAAGATCAGGCACTTAAAAAAAATATATATAAAGCCCTTAAGAGATGATGTAAGTTGTGGGTCTGTGTAAGCGGAAATTATCCTCCATGCCTACAGGTGGCAGGAGTCTGTATCCATCAGTGTTGCCACAGTTACTTTAAAAGTATCTTACTGATTATTTGATTTTAAAAGTAACCAAGTTAGATTACTAGTTACTTTATTAGTTACATTCATTTACTCACAGTTTCTCACCCTTCAGCCTCTAACCACTGCTGCAGTGGCTGTATTTCCAGCTCGAAGACACTAATCCCTCTCCTCCCTCCATTGTTGTTTATGTGTGTGTCACTGCGTGGTATTACACGTAAGTTGTCCTCATGCTGAAAACGTGACTTGTCGCACACATGACGTCACTCCCTGAGACGCGAGAAGAAAGCAAAAATATAAAATGGCACAGTAACTTGGATAAGTAACTTTAATCTGATTACTGGTTTGGAAATAGTAACATGTTAGATTACTAGGACTGGAAAAAAGTGGTCAGATTAGAGTAACCTGTTACTGTGACCCGTGTTACTTTAATCTGACTATTTTACTTTTTACTTTACTTTACCGGCATCACTGGTATTCATCAGTCAAAATAAATCAAGATTAGCTGGGAGACTAGGGAGAACCAGACACCATTGTACAGAGCTGGCCTCTTGACTTTTATTCTGATTAGATGACGATGAAAAATGAGTAGTGTCCTTTGTGTGTGCCTTTGACTCTGTTGTTTCCTCCCTTTTATCTCTTCTGATTTGCTAAACTGAACAGCCGAGGCAACACACGCCGACAGAAGGCTTGGTGTGTCGTGGCTCCGTCCCACAGTAGCATTTTTGTAAGGATAAGATGAGATAATCCTTTAATTTATCCCACCGTGGGAAAATTTGCCAGAGTTCAATTAGCTTCTCGCTGTACTTTTCTAATGTTGTTAGCTGTGTAAATGTCTAAGAAAATATAACTTCCACCAATCCACACAACGTTTGAACCACTTATGACAGCCTCCACTTAGCAGATAAGACGTGACCTACTTTTTAATATAATATCTTTGTTTGAAATCTCCAATTAACCACATTATTATTAAGACATGGAAACCCTGAATAGTACAGACACAACCTTGAGAGAGTTTATCTTCAACCTGTCGTATTCAGGGATTAAGATTCGTCAGCAGTGAATTTTTATTATATGAGGGAGGGAAAAAGAAAAATGGACAAAAGTGATCCATTATCACACACACTCAATAAGTATCACACCCAGGTCCATCTCCTTAACTGACTGAGGCCAGGAGTGATCCATCAGGCTGTGCCGTTGGCTGGAGAGACTACAGTATGTCAGTGGCGGTTCAGACAGCCTTTTTATCTGCTCTCTTAGTTTCTCCACTCACACAGGCAGGTGACACAGTGCACGTGGGTGGCTAAGTCTGGGGCTAATAAATAAGATTTGTTGGTTCGTGTTAACCTCTAATGATAACAGGTTTCTCTTAACGCTGCACAAATCAATATTTTTACGATGAGAATTATCACCTAACTTTGAATTTCCCGTCAGTTTTGTGGCACTTTTGCGTCTCCTCAACTCATTGACTTGAACCCACAGCTGGTGCCGTCCATTTATGGAACAAACCCTTCCATATGTTTCATACATTGGGTGAGCAATAGTATTCTCTTTTTTTTATTGTTATTAATAATTCACACTCCTTTGGAAAAACAAAGGAGATCCCATCTGGCTTTCTTCAAAGCTGCGTAGGATTTGCACCTCAGTTCATGGGATGTGACAGGCATAACCACCTGGTAGTAGTATTTCCCAAGAACCACCAGACCAAGGGCAGATCCTGGAGCTGCAGATTAATATTTTTCTTTCCCTGGAAACAGACATCTGGGGCTTCTCATTTGAGATAACCTGAAATAGTTTGGCCAAGAAATCCACGGATCTGTCCAAGGCTCCAACGACTGTCACTTAAAACGGGAAATAGAGTTAAATCGTCCTCCAGTAATTAACATGACGGACGGCAAAGGATAATAATGCGCCAGCTCCAAAAACTATTCAGTTAAAACCTGACCAACGCCATAAACAGTCCGTAACCTTGGAATGATTATTACGTTCCTAAATTGCAGGGGAAGGAGTCCAAAGCTTTTCAGCTGAAGTGTAGAGGAGATGCACAGACACTGTTTCCTCCCTCTCCCAATAAGTCATACTGCTGATTTTAGTGGTTTGCTAATGTTTTTTGAATGCAGCTCTGCTTATACTGCTTTGCAAAGATTTTTTTTTTTGCTGTGCCCAGACGGGTGATATTATATACACAGCTGTGACCGGCTACAGTGTAACTTAATATATTTTACAATGCGTGCATTACATATCGCTTTCCCCTCTCCCTTATCTGTGCCATATTGGAAATGTGGACAGCAACCGCACCGTTTTCTTACATTTTGCCCTCCTAATCTAGTTTCTGGGTCGCATCGGCTGCATCACACTGTGTAGTATGGCTGAAGTCTACAGGAGAGGATAATGTTTTAGGCAATAAACACCATATACAAAATGATTATTTTCTTGTCAGCAGCAGTTTTTATTAGTTGCTTTCAGTGAAACTGAGGGAAAACATTACATTGACTCTGTGTGTTTTTTAGATTAACCGAACCACAGAGGGAGGGATACTCTGCCAGGGCTTCACCCTTTCTCATTTTCCATTTTTTGGTTTTCGCTTCTTCCTTTCACTGTATTTTACCAGTTTAAATTTTAACACGTATGTCTGTTGGCGCAATTCCTCCTAACAGTGTTGCTGGTTATTTTTATTTGTTGAGTGTAATGTGAACATCCTCTGTAAACTTAAACAAGCTTAAACTTAAATATGCACAGAATCGTTGATTTGTATCAGCCTGAATGGATCGCTTCTCTTGACTGCATCTAGCTTGAATCAGAGCAATTTAAACTATTTTAAAATTACTCTTGTACTTGTGGATCTTGGATCAGAGCTGCACCATAATTTAAGGACAAGAAGATCCTTGTAGTTAAATCACAGCTCCGAGGTGGCTCAGTAGCAGGCATCAGTCTGCAACGAGTAATGAAAAGAGAGGAAAATGGATTTCATCAATGCTGCTCAGCTGCCAGTGTGCCAGAGGAGAACAAACTGTTTTGCCTGCACAAAAGAGCAGATGAATAGCCTTTCTCCTGCTTGTAAAGAGCCCAGGGCATTACTGGGTTTATTTGGTCCAAGATACTTTGAAACATTACATTTAGATCAGCTTTTCTCTGGCATTCACTTTGTTTGCTCTCACCTCTCTTTGCCTCTCTCCCTCCCTCTTGACATTACTGGTCATCCCGGATAAGTTATCATATTTGCCCACACGAACACAATGGCTGCCCATATACACCTTGAAACGGTACATTTATTGCTGCACATCGTTACGGTATCTGCCCCGCTGGAAATGAATGGCTGGCAAAGAGGTGATTTCCTCTCTCAGTGGAAAAACTGCAAGTCTAGCACTTTCTTAAGCACTTTTTGTATTTGAGCAAAAAAAAAAAAAAAGCGAGAAAGGATTGGAACCAATGAAGAGAAGAACAAATCACTTAAATCTGAAAAAAAGCTCTGGTGTGGTCCCAAGCTGACCCCACTGGAAATGCTCATGGCCGCCGAACCAGTATGTGTTTGACAAAGACAGAAACGGGACCAGAGCAAAGGATCGCGCTGTAGTTGGTTGTCGGAAGGTGCGTTCATCTTTGGAGTCTTGGCTGATGAGGCTTTAGCTTGAAAATGGCCTGGCAGGAGGCCATCCTCCTCATATGGTGCTGCTGAGTGGACACTTTCGTAGCGCAGTGAGCTCCAACCATTAGATGATTACCTCTGAGGTTTTGTGAGGAGGGTGAGACTTGTTACGTCGTCAGAGTTTCCTCTGCAAGATCATGATGATGAGGTCTTTGTTCTACCGCAGTCTACTGCGACATCCCCGGGACTTTCATGAAGCTGATTTCTGACCGTAGCGTAACACCGTTGATCTCTCACCGTGGTCTCAGATGAGTGGGGCCCTCAGGACATTGCTCGCTATATGGCATTGGAGTGAAACTGCAGCTTTATTTCCCCCCATTAAACCTTTTCGGTCTGGAAGCATGACATTTCACTTTCATCGACAGGTCATTAGCTCTGCAAAGATTCAATGATGAGTTCTATCAAATACCATGTTACTTGCAACCTCCGGCTCTCTATTATCTTTAAAACGAAAAGGTACATCGTAGTAATAGTGCTCAACAAAACCTTCAGAGCTGCACATCATCATTTCCTCTGAATTCCAGCAATTTGTTCAAATGGCATCTTATTCCACCTGAGGGTAACACAATTTGTGCGTGGGGTAACCACGCCTTACTCCAATTCAAAAGAAAGTATGTTATGTACTGTATTCGTGCATCTCTGCGTCACTATAATTTAAGATTGATTGTCACTTTGGTACAGGTTGTGATTAAAGAGTGTGTGTGCGGAGTCTAAATGTAGTGCCTTTGAATGTGTTATGTGTGAGTGCGTAGTGCACATTTTTTTTGTCAGAGGTACTTTGTGGAACAAATGGAGCTGACAACTAATACTGACATGAAAACAAGAAGCGATCAGAAAAATTATAGCGTTTCAGCTTCCCTTTGTTCATTTTCCTTTGACACCAAACATTTAGCTGATGCGATTGGAATCGAAGTTACGACAAATTCAAATCTTCGCTATGACAAAAACATTCAGTTCCAGGGCTAAAGTACAGCTTTAGCCTGTGTCGTGTCGCAGCCCATCAAGGAAATTAAAAGACAGGGAAAGGAGACCTTTTTGAATCAGTTGACTGATGAGCACATCTCTGTATGTTAATCAGTGTGGTGATGGAAACTGAATCCAAAGTTGGCAGTGGGCTGTGAGAGTTAAATGAATTACTGTCAGTAAAAGGCACTCATTTAAATTATGCACTGCCAGTATATCAAAGAAATCTTTATGTTGTTCCATGTGGCTTGTTCAGGTGAAGTAATGGGACTAAAGCTGAGGCAGAGAAAGTAAGAGAAAGGATTATTTCTTGGTGACTAGTAAGTGCATTGACACACTGTGAATCACTGAAGATAATTATGAAGTATTTGTATAAAATATATTTTAGGATGAAGGATGGCATTTGTAGTCCCAGTTCTAAGTATGAGAACTACATACATTCAAGGGCTTGTTAATTTGCGTCACCAGTCAGAAAGCTGAAGTGACATAATAGCCAGCTGGCAGCTGCACTGGCATAAGGCCCGTTATGCGCATGTAACACACACAACATCACACACAGGCTCAAGAAGGCTGGATTTCTTCTGTCACGATGCTGATTGTGTTTGCCTTTTTCCTGTGATCATGTTTTATTTTGTTAAGTTTCTTGGTTTCCTGTTTGGTGTTTTGCGCTTCCCTTGATTGCTTATTGGTTTCTCCTTGTGAGCTCTGCCCTCATTAGTTTCACCTGTGTGTCATCATCTCTCCGCCCATGTGTGTATATATAGCCCTGCATTTCGCTTTGGTCCCTGTTGTGTCATTTTTTTTGTCCCCAAGCCATGTGTCCATGTTTCAGTCTTCATGTTTTTTGCTTTCTTGTCACATTATAGTCTTCTTACCACGTGTTCTTTTCCATGCTGTGATTTTTTTTATTTTTTTTTGTCCTTGGCATGTTCATGTCCTCTTGCTTTTTTGCGTGTGTGTTTTGAATTACCTGCCCTCTGTAGTTTTGCGATTTTTATGAAATACCTTTTGTTTGAGCCCCCGGCCTCATCACCTTTGTCCTGCACTTGGGTCCTCTATTAAAACCAACCGCCTTGACATCTTCTCCATTTCTTTATCTTCTGTTAAGATGTTTAAGGCTGAATTTTTACAATCTGTTGACACTTTCTTTCTTTTTTTTTATTATTATTGCAGTTTATTTATTCATTTATTCATGTGCTCCACGTACACTTGCATCACTCAAGGGTCCTCCTGTGCTGGGAAAGTACAAGCTCTCAAGTTGGAGTAAAGCCTGAGTTCTAAGAGCTGCAGTCATTCTCAGTTGTTGTGAAAAGAAGTGTTTCCTCCAACAGAAATTGTGAAAACGTTCCTGTGGTCCAAAAGTGCATTATGATACTTCCTTCCTCTTGAAATTTTACCAAGCGCAATCAGTACTTTTAATTTCTCAGATTCTTTGGGCCGACGTGGTTGATTTTCTCATAATTCCAGTTGTGCTTCTTGCACAACAGCAAATGTTTGTGTGTTAATCTAAGACGGTTAACACGGGCAACATTAAATCTGCTAAACAACTCTATCTACTACTACTACTACTACGGATATTTACCCTCTCAGAGACCTTCATATGTCGATCATTGTTTCATTACAATTAAGCGATTGAATCGTGTTCACATTATTGAATATCTAAAACTATATATATATATATATATCAATAAGTTTAACATTTTTCTAAATACCAAGATTGGAGATTGTAGCTTTTCCTCTAACTGTTTTGTTGTTTTTGGACTGTACTAGATGTACTGAAAACTGGGCCAACATGTTCAGTCGTCTGTCTTCTCTAGTGTGCCATAAACCCTGCTGCTGGAATTATTTTATTTTTTTGGATTCGATGTCAAAAAAGGCATCAGTACCCTTCCTTCATTTTTAAATTATTTTATTATTATTATTTCAACTGTTCAGTTTCAGTTGACTGAGTGTTAATCTTCATGGGCTTCAGCCGTTTGTAACTACACATAAATACCAAATAAGATAAGCAATGTGCTTTATCTGAGCAGATGGTTTAGAAATATTCTGCAGAATGCTTCCCATACACTCGAAATGCTCGAAGGTGGAAAGTAAAATGTCAGTTTTCACGACTGACAAAATGTACACAACATGGCTGCTGGGACATATTCAGTCTTTAGCAAAGCAAAGAAAACAGATATTTTGTTTATCGATTCAAAGGAACACAGAGGTCACCTCAGCGTTAAAGAAAACATATTGAGTTTGGTTAGAGTGATATGAGTCAGCCGGTGTCAATGGCCGCAGTTTCTCAGAATATCCTTTGAAAACTACCTCCCTGTGCCCTGGGGTGGGATGTAAAGCATAGCTAAACAAACATAACAAACCGATGTAACTACTCCCCTTAAACAAGCAAAAAGGTTAAGAGAGATAAGCAATGACCTGCTGGATCTGTCTGTAAAAATCGATTTTCTTCACTGAAGAGAAGGAGCATGTTGTCCTCTCTCAGGTCCAGGCACACAGTGTTCATCGCACACGTTCCTTTTTTTCTTTCTTATGGGTATTTCTTTTGAGCTGCTGCATGCTTTAGGTTTTCCCCGTCTTCGTAAAATGTTTTATACATTTAAAATTAACCTATACACGGACCAGGCATAACATTATGACCTGATATAGTGTAGGTGTCCCTTGTGCCCCTTGTGTTGAGGGGAGGGGCCTCTTGTTCCAGTACATCCTACGGATACTCAATTCAGCGAATCCGGAGGCCAAGTAGACACCGTGTGCTGTTTTTCATGTTTTCTAAGTTGCTCTTAAATTGTTTGTTTGTCTGTGTCAGGCTGCATCCTGCTGGGGATGTCTGCTGCTATCAAGGAGTATCATTACTATGGGGTGGAGGTGTCTGGTCTGGTCTGGTCTAGGTGGGTGGTACATGTCTAAGTAACATCCACACGAATGCCAGGTCCAAAGGTTTCCGAGCAGAACGCTGAATTGTCTCAACATGGTCAGTGTTATTTACTTCTCCTGTCAGTGGTTTTAATATTGTAGTTGATCAGTGTGTATTATAATTTTTGTTTTAAAAAATGCAGAATTTCCTTCCTGCTGAGAAAACATGAACAGAAGATAATAATGGGAAGAGGTGCTCTAACTGCATCTGTTTATTTAGCCTGGTTATGTGACATCGGGAAGGGTCTTTGAAAGCAGTAAGTGCCTTGTGATCATATGACATGTGATCATACAGCCTTAAACTCACTGAGGTCACAGCAGCACCCCCGTAGAGAAAGAAGAGCTGACAGTAAATAGAACTCTGTTTTCCTCATGAATGCGCAGTGCTCTTCTCATCCCCTGCTGTCATTGTTGTATTTAAAAAATATTTACGCCACAGCCGGGAATCAGCTGGTATGTGTGTGAGTTAAAGGTCGTGTTCCCGAAGCAGTTTTCACATCCCATCGAATCCCAAGAAACTCAGTCAATTCAGTGTTAATGCTAATCTTGGCTAGAGTTAATTTCTATCAAGCATTAATTAATATATTCTTAATGGAAAACTCAGATGTTTTTCAGCCTCCTCATTCATTGTATGGGGAAATAATTTGAAATTGTTTATTCAAAATTACAATTGTAAAGATGGACATGTTGGCAGCGCCTGTCTCTGCCTGATAGTGTGATTAGACTACAGATGAAAAAGCAACTGATCATTTTCAGTGGAGATCATTTGTATAAAGCTACAAACTTCAGGCCTGACCTTTAAAAATCCCCTCTGTGTACAGTTGCTATGAATGGACAAATTTTCTACAGATCCCTTCATGGTTTGTAAACAATGTGACGGTTTTCTGAAGGGCCGGGCTTAACTGGATACCAAACATCTCAAATACTATAGCCTGTAAACGGCGGTTAGCATATTTCAATGGACTGTTTTGAATAGACGAGGAGCTAACGTTGTGTTACCTAGCGCTTAGCATTAGTATTAACTTGTAACAAGAATCCCCTAAATAATGATTAACTTAATGTAATTTCTTTTATTTTTTATTTTTTAGTGAAAAATTAGCAATAACTTATATTTCAGTCGGGATCACTTTGTCAAAATGAAGTCAAGTTGGCGGTATGGTTCTCTCCTGGGACCCCAGAACACACCTTCCTGTCCGTCACGAGCCATCATGAAAGACTGCAGCAGGATCCACAGCAGCAAAGAACACCTGACAAAACCAGACAATTGTTGAGATTCACTTCATTTATATAACTCCAATAACAATACAAATTATTTAGGGACGCTTTACAAAAACAGAAAATTTCCATGAAACCTCCAGAGCAACCCTGAAGGCAACAATAGCAAGAAAAAACTCCCTTTCAACAGGAAGAAACCTTGAGAAGAACCCAGCTCATTTGATAAGCCCAGCTGGGTAGAAACAGAAAAGAGAGAAATGAGAACAGCAGGAGAAACAAGAATCACATAGAAAGATAATAATAATGAGATGGGGGTGTGCTGGGTCGTCGTAGCGCAATGGAGGAGCTGGGTTGCTGAAAGGCTAGCAAAGGAAGCAGAGAAAAGCACTGAAACGCGGAATTTTATCGGTTCGGCTTCAATGTGAACCAGAATACTGCATCGACCCACTAATTTACACAGTGAAGTTGATGTATCTGTCTGTCACACTGTCTGTCACTGGACAGCATGTCAGACTGTGTGATTGTAGAAGCTCCAGGGCTGTGAGCAGCTCAAACACAGAGCAGAGTTTTGGTCTACTCCCACAAGAGACCGATATCTGAAGGGCAGATATTTTTGTCCATTTTTTTCAGTCAAACAAATCAAATGTGCTCTTACGATTGCTAATGGAAGCGCATACGTGAATTAGCCCTACGTCATGTTTGGGAAATCACACCTGGGAGTCTTGATGTGAACGTGCGCATTCACGGATGTGTTTGTATAGAGGTTGTATAGCGATATGGTACACTGTTTTATCATGGCATCATGGCAGCACCCTGGCAAGGCCATGAGATCCGCGAGCTGCTCTGCATCCGTGTAGAAGAGAAGATTCGGCGGCATTTATCGGGCACTTTGCGGGACACAGTGATTTATTTTGAACATCGCAGCACAGGCGCACAGCTCTCACAGCGGGAGGTCAGACCTGGGACTCCTGGCAATGTGAAAGCTCACCAAAGACTGAAAGTCCTCTGTCAACACAGCATTTTCAATGTGAAAGGGGATGAAAGAGGCCACGGTAGGGAGTATTTAAATAGGGCGTGCTGAAAGTAATTGTCCAATAGGATTCTGTGTGGAGGTCAGCTGATTGAAACACCTGTTGTTTACCATTAATTTAGGCTTGACACATGACCTGCCAGCGCTATGCTATGCTCAAGTTTTACACGACACAGGCAGAAAGAACAAGCTGTAAACACAACACTGACACATTTTCACTTTTTACAGTGTGTTATAGTAGTGCAGATTCATGACACACAGAACAGCATTAGGAGTCATTTTTAGTGTGTGTGTCTGGTCACGTTTTGAATATAAGTCATTTCTCTTCTAGCTCTGCTCTAGCTCCCACAGCCCTCGAGGGATTGATGGGCTCTTTATCTGCTCAGCCACATTCTTCAGCAGCTAGTCTGCCATTGTGTGCTGAGCAGGTAGCGTAGGAAGTTTTGAGAGCTTTCTGTTTTCTACTGTCCCCAAAAATAGCTACACACGAGCAATAAGATAAATAATAAAATAAATACATAAGACAATAAGCAGGATGGAAATCAGAAATTATTAACACAAAGTCTATGAAGCTCATCAGAGGCACTGCCAGTTTGAGTCATAATTTGTGTAGTTTTTTTCATGTATTGTTGATAATAATACTGATTATATGTGCTTTAAAGTCGTAAAGCTTTAGGAGGGTTGTACGTCAATATGTATTCTTCCGCAAGAGTTGAATTTCCATGTGTATCTCTAAAAGAAGAAAGTGAGTGCATCATTACCAAAAGCATAGTTAGAATGTAATTATGAGAATATAAGAGTCAGGTTTAAAAATACTGAACTGTTGCTTCGATTGATCCTATGGTTTGCAAAAGTCAATGCAATTACCTCAAGTAACCTGCAGCATTCTGAATGATTGGCTCTTTAATATCACCGAGATGTGTTCCAGGGTTGTCATTGGGCCACATTTTGCGAGCTTTATTTATGTCTGGGAGAACTGCATAGATGTTGTGATGTTCCCTTACAGCCAGCTGGAAACGCTCATCGCATCAAGTCTAAGAAGAGCGATGCCTTCCCTACCAGACGGAATCATCCCTCCAAAAAGGTGGACAGTGAATTTATAGGGCATATGTTGTTCCTGCTATCATAAATCTCCCAGCTCCCAGCATCCTTTGCGCCCCGTGGGCATCAAGCGCAGCTTCCCAGTCGATAACTGGCAACAAATAATGTGGATTTGCTGCAGTGAGTGATCACGAGCCCCTCCAACAAGCTGGAAAATAACAACCGTGTGTTCCAGTTTGCAAAATATGCAGAGAAACATGTTTACAGCATGAACATGAGCAGCAGTAAAGTGAGGTATTGTGACAATCTCAGCGTCTTTAAGAGGATTTGCCAAAAGGGGAAAAGTACATGAGTCTAAATAAACTCTGCGTGGAAGTTTGTAAATAAGTCCCAAAATAAGGCCTAACAGATAGCTCTCTTGACATTGACCATGGCCAAACCTCCATAAGGAGGAAGATATTTTCATCCTGAGAATTGTTTTGCACCATGACATCTGTGGGCAGCAACGAGGACCGGGGACTTTCTGTAGCTGATCGAAAAATAGGTCCGGACCGTTGAAAGCCACTGACAGTAAAATGGATTACTAAATTCCAACTAGGGAGACGTGCGGGGAAGCATCCAAGTCCAGCCCCGACTGGATCCTTGTTTCAGGTGCGTTTCCCTGCCAGTGATCAAACAAAGTTATCAAAACCACTTCTGTTTAGTGTCAGTCAGGTGATATATGTCAAATCCCCGGAGTGAGTGCTGAAGGAAAGCGCTTCATTTTTTATCTCCACCGTCAACATCTGCTCCTGGAAATCAATGAATATTCTCTATGGTCCATCAGCGTCGTAACCCAAAATAAACAGATCCCGGCTTGTTTTTTGGATCTCATGAAATCGTGTGAGTGCGGCCGCTTAAGAGGATACAAATATTTAGGAACAGCTCCGATTCTTCCATGTTGGGACCACATGGTTGCAGTTACGCTAAGAGATGTCGGACAGAGACAAAGTGTTTGTATATTCATGCTATATTTATTTGAGCTTGAGTGCATAAACTTCATGTGTGTGGTGTGTCCATGTCTACAGTGTACAGCATGTGTATTACTGGACATGGAGAATCCAGGAAGTTACCGCCTGCAGGTGAGAATCTCTAACGACCGTGTTGTTTTTCCACATTTCGCGATTTTGTGTGTTTAAACAAACCAGATGCAAGGTGTTAATCAGAGAGCATTTGACAGATTTTGTAACATCTGGACAAAACCAGGCAAACCTCTTCCAGTGTTCGTGCTAAGATAATCTGATAATATTCTGATTGTAGATTCCTATTCTATTGATGATTCTTTTGTCTTTACCATATATTGTGTATTTATAATTTTAAATGCTTACTAGTACAGTTGTAACTTTTAAAAAAATATTAATTTTTTTCTTTTTTATTGATACAGGCAAGCATGCAAACATAATCATATTACACACAACAACACAACATCAAACAAAGTCACACACATTTTAAATTATAAATAGTTTTCTCCATTGTTGCTATGCTTTTCGATCTGTTTGGATATTTCTATTCCGTGTTTCTGCCACGTGCTTATAATTTTAATTTTTTTTTTTCTGTTAATTAGAATGAAAAGGTGCCGTTCAATTTGAGCTCAGTTAATGAAGCGGCGAGAAACAGTCAATTTCAAGGAACATTGGTTTTTGGAGAACTGACCTTGTGAGTTTGAAAAACTACAGATTCATTTTCATTAGCTGCATGTTACTGATGAATTTCTGACTGGAAAAAAGGGATTCATCAAATATAGTTGCTCTACAATTTGGGAAAAACCTTTAAAATTTTAATTGGAGAGACCACACGAGTGGTCACCTGAAATAACACTGTCTGAGTCAGACCCACCAGACAAAGACAAGCATGTTGGACCCCGTGAAGAAGCAGACGCAAGCCCCAGCTCCTCCGTGGAGACGCTATGACACTATAATGTCAAAAGCTGATCCTGGCCTCTAACCTCTCACATATTTTTGGATACAAACAACCAAACAAACACAAAAAAAAACCTAGTAATCCCTCAAAATATATTTACTCAAACACATTTTCACAAAGATTGGATGAGTCCCTCCTGTCCAGCAGCAGTCCCTTGCCTGGTCTGGACTCCCCCAGGCATCTAATATCAACCTAATGTAAAAATGAAGCCAACATAGGAGTGTCAAAATCCTCTAAAAGTCGTATTCATTGCCCCCATTTTAAAATGCCCAAACCTACAGCTGAGGGGAAAGTGTTTACTCTTGGCCGTGGGTGTCCACTTGTTGCTGTCATCTCTCTCGCAGTCTCCATTCTGATATACAACATACAGACGACTTTGTTTACGAGCCTCGAATCCACAACCGTGTTTATCTCTTAGGAAGAACAAAAGGTTATAGTATAGTGTCAAGGATGCTTGAATTCCACCTGGCGTCCTGTAAAGCTGTGACACCTGAATAAAGCAGAACCATCATTCTTTCTAGCAACAAATAACCTTAAATCTCTGCTATGAAAAAGGTCAAAAGCAACTTATGTGTTCATCAGAGAGTAAAGACTTTCCAAGGGCGACTGTCCACAAATTACTCACACATATACAGACAGATAGACAGACATACCCATACATACTGTACATGTCACAAAAGATCACTGAATAGTTCAATGGTAATTATAACTGAAACAAACGCACACCAATCAGCCACAACATTAAAACCACTGGCAGGAGAACAAAATAACATTGACCATCTTGTGACAACACAATGGTCTGTTACTTAGACATGTGCCACCCACCTGGACCAGACCAGGCACCCCCGCCCAATAGTAATGACACTCACACTTGATAGCAGCAGCCATCCCCAGCAGGATGCAGCCTAACACAGACACACAAAAACAGTTCAGCGACAACTCAAAAAACATGAAGTAAAATCAAGTGTCTGTCAGATGCACTGGGACAACTGATCCTCGGAGGCCTTTAACCTCAACGTCCTGTTGCCAGACACCACAGGACACCCTCAGCTGTGACCCATTCTCTGATGGGTCACAGCTGTTTTGGAGGCGCAAGGGAGACCCCACACCCCTACACAATGTTAGGTGGTCATAATGTTATGCCTGATTAGTGTATGCTCCAGTATATGCAGCAGATCCAATCTAACTGAAAGCCCAAGTAAGATGTAAGACAAATATTAGCTCTCGCCCATCATCTCTCTAAATTATGCCATATGTCTGAATATAACTGAGGACTTTAAACAACCTTTTTTTTTTTTTTTTTTTTTAAATCTATAAGAACTTTCAGGCGTATATAAACCATACAGCTATTTACTCATTCTGATTCTTAATCTGGCATCCTCTCCTTTCTTGAGCAAAACGTAGTAATAGTTGTAATTTGCATGTCATTGCAGGTCAGCAGTAATTGCTTCCAGACCACAGCCCCTGTGGTTGACTGAACTCAGCAGACCCACAGCGGCTGCCGCACTGCGGCTTGTTGTTTAGGCTTTTCCTCCTCTGCTTGTGCTGGTGAATTTTGATATATCGCAGCCAGCTTGATTGTAATCAGCCGTGTCTTTGGCCTTGATCCTTCAGAGGAGCCTCTTATCTTATCACTCCCAGTTTTCAAAAGATGATCATAACTGTTGCAGGGCTCGGGCTGTATTATTTGATGCTCTCCGCTTCAAGAAGTGAATCTTACAGATATTTTTTATGGCAGCATTTAAACCTCTCTTACTGCTTCTCCAAAAATAAATAAATAAATAAATGAATAAATAGAACCTCAGGGGATATATCAGCTTGGTTTCCCTCAGGAGCAAAAGATACTGAAATAGCATCCGGCAGCAAACTACGGAAACTGTTGTGCTTGTTAAGCATCTGTGTTCATGACATGAAACTGATTATTTTCAACAACTAAAAGAGGTTGGGCTGACTGATGTTTAAATTGGTTCAGAATATCTCCCTTCCTGTTTAAAGTTGCAGTCAACCTGCACTGTGCCATATGACAGTCTCTTTACAACTCGACTTCATATAAGGAATAAGATTGTATCGTAGAATCAGTTCATTCATGTTAAAACGCTGCCTTAGAGTGGGTAGATGACTCTGTCCTTGATGCTTGGGGAGATAAGTCATCTACTGCAGCTTATTCCACCCTTAACCCACAAACAGAAACTCTCAGGTTTCCTGTTCACAACTGCACGACTGTGTCAAAGTACTGCGAGGCTCCAGAGATTCATTTCACCTGCGGAGAGCTTGTCTGCACAAAGGCACAGAAATTGTTTAGACATTTGTCTGCATCTACCGCCATGGTCCATGACCCAGGGGCATCTCACCACTTGGCCTGAGGATAAAACAAGCATGTTCATGGACATTGTGTGGTATGTGCAAGGCCATATAAACAGCTTCTGTTCTCATTTGTGGCTTCCTGTCTCTCCCTGTCTTCCTCACGAGTCCCAATAATAAGAGGCTGCAGTGACCAGCTTCCCATGTGAAAACCTTCTGAGCTTGCCAAGATGGCCATGGGCCCAGCTCCACTGTCCAGTGTTTTGTTACTTTGGACTAAAAGTCAGAATATCTGCCTTATCTGTAGCGATTATGTCCATTTCTATTGAGTAATACAACTTGAAGAACTGAGGCAATAACAGCCCTCAGTCAGTCCTCTCTTCTAACTGGTTCAGATGCTTTTTTCATGTAACGTTTCATGCATTTCGTTACCATGTTTATTTTTTGCAGAGCAAAGCTTTTAGTAAATGATTCAGACAAGCACACAAAGATGGTACGCGCCTTAAAATACATATATATACACGACTTCAGTGACGTTACATATAGGATTCCTGAATAGTGGTTTTATTTATTATTAACATGGAAGTCTATGAGGATGATTCATTTTTCGAGGCAGCTTCAATGGCCGTTCGAGAACATTTCCCGCACTCGTTTCTGCTTGGTCACACCATGCTCACACTTTGTAGCTTAATATAACGTTTTAGAAATAGACAGAGCCACATGGACAGAAATAATCTATTAAGAAGCCAAGTCGCAAATCACTTGGACAACTAGCGATTCTTCATTTCACAGCTGATCACTGATGGCGCTGAGTCACGTACAGCAAAGGTGGGAGAACAAAGGGAATCATAAACGATTTCCTTCTGCTGTTTTTTTATGGCCAGTGTGGCGGTCAGAGTTGACCATCTCTGACTCCTACCTGGAATAACCCTCTAAGCATCAACACTAGCTCTGTGAAACCAGGACAAATTACAGCAGGAGACCTTTTTTTTTCTTTCTTTTTTTTCTTCTCTGCACTTTCCTCTTTTAGTCCAACAGTGTAAGGTCACTCCAGCCTCTGAATGAACATAACAAGTGATTAATGTGGACCATAAAACCGCAGTAACATGCAGTCTGTATAAACAGTCCCCCCTATAAAGAATGCAGTGTGGTCCATCAGAGCCATGTTATAGACGCTGGGGAGGAAAACCAAATGGTATTACAATATCCAGTCCACCTCTTCTCCTTTCTGTGCACAACATTACTGCGTTATGGTTTAAGTAATAGGGAAGACAGTCAAGTGCTTCTCATGTACAGTATAAATGAGACGTCATGGCTACAAAATACAGCAAAATACAGCAGGAAAAAAAAAATTGTTCCTATTCCTGACAGTTTAATGACCACAGGAGACAACAAAAAACTTCTATTAAGCTGAAATGGAACTCCCCCTGCTCCCTCACGAGACCCTCTCAAGAGCCTTCATAGTAACATATGTGTTGACAGCTTTAAGTTTTAAAGCTGCTACCACTTGAATTTGAACCCTGACCTCTTGAGAGTCTTAGAGGAAGTGTTTCACATCAGTGTTGCGTTTTGTGTAGGCAGGCCTCCGGGTCAACAAACACATTTCAGAGCCAGCCTTTGTATTGGCTTGAGTTTTAAAGCCATGTGCCTGTAAAAGCAGATCTGCTGTTGGTTTCAAGTTGGACACAAACAACTTCTGCAGTAGCATTTTATTTGTCTAACATGAAACGACTTCTCACTGTTTCTGTATCTTTTATTAAGGGTTTAGCAAAAGTCTCTCAATAATAATGCACAGTTATGTAGTGTAAGAGTTGGTATTCTACGGCGCCACTGTTGATGCAGTCTGTATATAGCACAAATTACATACCTAATTTTGAGGGAGCAATAAATAATTTTCCACAATCAACAGTGTTCATTATGGCTAAGTCTGATTGAAAGTAAATTGGTTGTTCACAGTGTGATATGGGTTAAAAAAAAAGCATTTCAGTGCTTTACAAACTGTGTACCATCATCTGAAATTACCACAACTACAGTAGATGTGAGAAAATACCACTTATGGCCACTCACAGGCTTACTTTCATGAATCAGTCCCTTGGTGTATGTAACATGTACTTAACTAATAAGAGGCCTGCCTACCTGTTCTTAAAAAAAAACGCAGAAATCCAACAATATACAGGGGGTGATGCAGACCCAATGCAACTTGGTAAATCTGAAATCGTACCATGCACCTTCTCTCCTGGAGCAAAAATGATCCACAATTTATTCAGCTGAGGTTGAAAGGTCTGTGAGATATGGAGGTTGGGTACTGATTCTGTTCTAATACAGTCACTGCACCGTACCTTAGTGGTGAAGAGGGAGTTTAGCCATGAGATAAAGCTCTCTGTTTACCAACCTGTCTTCACCACTACCCCTACGCATGGTCGTGAACTCTGGGAAATGACTCAAAGACTACCAGAATGAGTTTTCTCAGCAGGGTGGTTAGGCTTTCCCCTCTTTCCACTAAGCTTGGTTTTATGTCGGTAATTTAGCATCTCTATTCTGTGCAGTGTTCAACTTAAGTAAAATAATTTCTGGGGTGGATGGAAAGAGGAGACTCGGTTTTGGAACATGCACATGGAGCGAATCCCTGACAAAAACAGGACTTCTAATGCATGGTGGGAAATAAGTGATGTGCAGCTATGAGATATTTTTTTGTGATTTCTTTTGTGAGCACCAATGCCTATAAGCTTTTCCACATAGTCAAGCAACTGAATAATCTGTTAGTTTATGCTTTTTTCCAGCTGCCTGGCACCCAAGGTAATCTCACATAAATCCACTGCCAAGATACCAGACCGGAAAAAAAAAAAAAAAAAAAAATGACATTTTACAAGGACATGGGAGATCAGTTCCCATAGGAATAAATGAGCATGTCTGATTCACACTTGTACGAGGTAAAAATGAGGACATCTCCAAGATTTTGTAAGTACTTTGGGAAAGAATGAGAGTAGAGTTGCAGCTCCTTCTCACTAAGTGGAGTCAGCTGAGGTGGTTCAAGCATCTGTTGAGGATGCTGCTTGGTGCTACTACCTTTTGAGGTCTTCCGTGTAGGCCAGCTGGGCAAGAGTCTTGGGGTCAAGCTAGGAATTTGCTGCAAGGACTGTATCTCCCTGTAGGCCTGGGAGTGGCAGGGGATCCCCCAGGAGGACATGGAGGAAGTTGCTGGAGAGAGATCGCTGCTGCCTCATCTCCCTGAAAAGGCCTAAGCTGTCTGGACAACGGATAAATAAATTTCCCTGTTTATGGGATTATCCCTAAACAGTCAGTATGTTTACATGCACATGAAAAAAACAAATTATTGCCTTAATCTGACTTTAACTGGATAATTTAAGTGCATGTAAACACCTTATCTGATTAAGACACCCAGATAATGCGACTGGAAATTGACTTTCTCGGACATGTATACACTTAATCAGACTTTTAACTGGATAATGTGCTCCACAACTGCTGCGCTGAGGTGTGATCCCGGAAGAAAAACATCCAAGAAAGCCGGTGTAGGTAGGTGACGTTAAATATATATTCGGCGTGTTTGTTTGGCTATGTTTGGCTCCATTCAGCTCGGAAAAGGTCGGTTCGTGGTTAAACACACAAGTTTAATTTATTTTTCACAATATGTTTGGAAGAGATAACTCGATAAAGTTTTTTCATTCATAATTTTCCACAAAACACAAAAAATACGATGACAGCACATTATTCATGATAATGAATAATAAAAGTAATAAAATGTCAAAATAATTTGAGTTTAATCCATTCATTTTTATATTGGGCGTAAAAGGATTTAAGAAGTTTTATCCTGAAAAGGATTAAATGAAAATAGAGCTTTTATCAATTTATCCCAAGAATAAAAGGACAAAACAAAACTGATAAGTTGCTCTGCTTTGACAGCAGACGCTAACTGCTAACCTCTCTTCTACTTTTTCCCATTGTCCAACAGATTATAAGATGCACCGTCAACAGCCTATGTCATGACGTCATCTGGAAGCGCTGGATGCTCAGGTGGAACAGATCTGGTACTGACACCGGTTACAGAAGAACGTAAATTGAGCTGGTAGAAGAACCACCTGAGGGATAGCGCCATCTTATCTGCACCATAATCGGCACGTACATTAAAAAAGCTGTACTATTATCCATTTTATTATATGACGTAATAGGTCAGCCGAAAAGAGGGCCGTATTAACATGATATTAACCTGCTGACAAGACACATATTGCCACCTAGTGTGGAGGAGGAGGGCATGTTCCCGTCAGTTATTCGATTTTTTTCCGTTGCATGTAAACTGGACCAAGGACTGTATTCAAAAAGTCGAATTTCAAGCATGGCTCAATTAAGCTCACCTCTAAACATCACTGGGCACCTATAAACATCATTACTTTCCACATTATGTCTCATGAACTGAGACTAACTGAACCCTTAAATCATCTGACCAGTTCACAGTAATTATTTGTATGTGCCTTACTGTGTCTTGTGTATGTAATATTGATACTTTCAAAACAAATCTGGTTCCATCTTTTCTAACCGTACAGAAGAGATTATTGTGTATTAACTCATTACTTTTGAAAAAAAATTCTTGTCAAAATATCACCAGTCAAGTTGGTGCCTCAACAGTCAAACAAAGAATCCCTTTTTAAACAAAGAAGTCTATTTATTTTTTCTGTTTGCAACACCAGAACACTTGAATGCCCGAGGTGTGTTGTCCTTGAAACCATGTTCCAAAATCGCACACCTAAAAACAGACATTTGCTCATCCCGCTGCCACATGTTCTTCCCTTGTTGTGGTTGTAGTGTCGCTCTACAAAGGGCAGATGATAACTGTACGTGCGTGCGTAACATGTGCACCCCCCCCTCCCCCAAGAGAGGTTTATATTTGGAGTTTATCTCCCCAAATATACTGAGCAAGAATGTGCCTCTAGATTTTGGCAATCAACGAACAGAAAATTTTCCACAGCTGTCTCGGTTAATTTGTCTCTACCATCTCGTATGGCTGCCGTGACTCATAGCAACCATTTATATAAACAGACCACACTGGCATGGTGGATACTACCGATCTGATGAAGAATGGAGGGTTTTTTTACGCAGATATAAATATGTAAAAATGCTATTTAAGTGTCGCACTAAATGACTGAACATGAGTTATGAGTATAGTATAAATAGTTTGACAGGAGAGTTCCAAAATGTCCACTTAATGGGTTTCTCTGGAACTTTCAACCCTTTCATTCTGTCAATATGAGTGAAAGAAGTTTCACTTTGTCTTGCTGATACATCTGTTGACATGGGAACGCAGTAGTTCTTCATACATTTGTGAAAACTGTTTATTATGTTTTTAGAAAGCCAACCTTGCCTACTAGTGCAGTGGCAGTTCACAACATGCACATTTCAGCTTGCAGCTTTCTCAAAAACCACTCATCCAGACTGCTTGACACTGTTCCTCCTTGAATCCTGAACGATACACCTGCTGTGACGGAGACCTAGCAACGCCAAGCCATGGCCTTTCTTTAGGCGCAATGAGGTTTGGCTTCCATACGGTTCTTCACTCAGGGGGGAGCTGTGGCCGACAGAGATGATCAAATAAAGTTAAAAAACGTTGCATAGAATTGTTGATGTTAGACTGAGTTTCAGTCAGTTATTCAGCTGCTGAATGAACACATACACTCAGCCAAGTGGCTGCAATTCAATGCATTTAGGCATGTAGAGGTGCCAGGCAGGTTGGTCTGAGTATTTCAGAAACTCATGATCTACTGGGATTTTCACGTACAACCATCTCCAGGGTTTGCAGAAAACGGTCCAAAAAAGAGAAAATATCCAGTGAGTGGTCGTTGTGTGCACGAAAATGAAGTCAGAGGAGAATGGGCAGACTGGTTGGGGATGATAGAAAGGCAACAGCAACCAAGGAATGCAGAATACCATCTCTGAACGCACAACACGTCCAACCATGAAGAAGATGGGCTACAACAGCAGAAGTCTACACGGGTTGCCACTCCTGTCAGCTAAGACCAGGAAACTAAGGCTACAGTTCATGCAGACTCACCAAAATTGGACAACAGAAAATTGGAAAAATGTTGCCTGGTCTGACGAGTCTCGATTTCAGCCGCAACATTCGGATGGCAGGGTCAGGGTCATGGCGTAAACAACATGAAAGCATGGACCCATCCTGCCTTGTATCAACGGGTCAGGCTGCTGGTGGTGGTGTAATGGTGTGGGGGATATTTTCTCAGCACACTTTAGGCCCCTTAGTACAAACTGAGCATGGTTTAAATCAGCCTACCTGAGTATTGTTGCTGACCGTGTCCATCCCTTTATGACCACAGTGGACCATCTTCTGACGGCTACTTCCAGCAGGATAATGCACCATGTCACAAAGCTCATATCATCTCAAACTGGTTTCTTGAACATGACAATGAGTTCACTGTACTCCAATGGCCTCCACTGTCTTCTCCTTCCGTGAGCAGCAGTGCTCAGCATACACATTAAACATCGGCCTCTACTCTGCCATCAGATTACTTCCGGATTTCTTGGTATCCAGATTTACAGCAAAACATGAATAATCACGAAACTGCCTGAAACTGTTTAGTGTTTAGCGTATGTCAGAACTGTCTCATTTACTTTGCCTCAGTTATCCTGTAAACACGAGCTGAATCAAGATTAAATGCAACATAATTGTATCAATTACTCTCTGACTCAGAACGAATCCTCTTTGAGATGTCACTGCAGATTGCCTGTTGGTAACATAAAACAACTTTTAGCCAGAGTGAAAACCCACCCTGAATGATGAATCGTCTAACAGAATTAGTAAACATCTGATTGCAACTAGAGAGCAGCCAGCTCTCACGTGTGTTACCTTGTGAGATGAAAAATAACGTTCAGTGTTGCACCGTGAAGTCCCATTCATCAGCGAGCGCAAAACAAAAGTTTGTTTAGTTTATTGTTTTGTTCATCTATTTTCCAGGCTGCAGGGTGAACAGTGTGTTTTCTTGGGATCTAACTAAACTATTCAAGACCTCTTGTGCAGCTTTCGAGTTTATGCATTGCTACTTTTATCTGGAGGAGGTCGACCAGCTGATCAGTCACTGCGTCACATACTCAGGATGCCCTCACAAAAAGCTCACAAGGACATTTTTCACACCTGATCAGTCCTCCACATCTATCCTCTCTCCCTCCCTCTCACAAACAGGATGCCGCATGTTGTATAAGGGCTCACTGCTCACTGTGGAGTATAAATGTTTGCAGCTTTGCTTCAAGCGGAGTAATAATGCTTCCACTCTCGAATCCTTTTTCTTACTCTACTCTATGGTTTTTAGGAAGGGGTCCTGCAAAGCCGGGTGGTGTGTGTTGTGATCTGAATAGAGGGCATGCATGTGACGTCACAGCCAATGAAATCGCCATGGTTACGACCACTGAGTGGCAAAAAGTGACGGTTGAGCATGGAGATTAGCAGTATTAGTGCGAATAATAGGCTTTAATAGTGTCTAAACTGTAAAGGTGAGGAGCTGTTTTGCGATTGTGTTGCAAAACAGCTTGTGGCGGAGATATATTTTTACAGATATCTGCGACTGCCAATGGAAAGAGAGGTAAATGGATCGCTGCATTACGAAGAAACAACTGGAGTCCAGGCACGGAAACCTGGTGTTGTGGTTTTTTGAATTCATACCCTAAGTTATGGAGGGCTGTCAGATACGTTTGTGGATGTTGTTGTTTTGGCATAGCTACAGATATGAAGTAACTATTTCAGTTTCAACAATAAATAACAATAAAATACTAAACAGAATATTTGTGATTACTCCTCATCATCCTTTTAACGTTCAGTTTGACGCTACAGTATTGTATGGCTAATGTTACTTCTCAGTAAAGACCTTCACATTAGCATCTTTTATTTAGCTACATTTATCATAACTGTAATTAACTAAAACTTATTAAACTAACTGAAACTGAATCTAATCCACTTTTCCAAATCCATATGTATGGATCTTCGTCGAGACCAATTCTCCTTCATTTAATTTAATAACAATCCACATTTTTCCCGGCAATGAGGTCAACAAATACCCTCTATTGCAACACAAACTATCACAGGCAACCAATACTCAAAACAAAACATTTAAAGCAGTATCTCATTGGGTGGAAGGGCGTTCTCAACAAAGGAGGATGCAAGTTTTACTTTTCTTGGATTGCTAAGAGCTTGGGGTCGTCCAAGGCCGCCAGAGGCTACGTTTGTCTTGGCATACAGGCAGTGAAACGTGTCAGATGCAGACCATCTATAATATACCATATAAACTCGACTACAACTGCCATGTGTAAGGGAAACGGAAATCCCAACAAGCTTAATTTTTCTTGAGATCTCTGGCCCCACATAAATCCAACAATGATGTGTAAGCTATTTATGATATATGTTCGCTCATAATGGAAAACTACACATAATAAATTTAAAAAGGACAAGTGATCTCTTGTTTACACAGCTGTTTTTAAATGTAAAATGTATTTAGCCAGTAAAGAATTGTTTTGATCATATAAAAGAAAAAAAAACTTTGGAGAGTATAAATTTGAAGTCTATCAATCAGCTTACGACAGACTGCAGCTGCATTTTCACTTTGCTCTTCTTCCCCGCTGCTTTTAACTGCCCGTACAGGACAGAAGCAACAGCAACTGCCAAAATTCTGTAGTTTGTCTAGACACAGAACCGGTTCACTTAAGAAAAAAAAATAAAAAATCCATGATCTCATCTTTCTGCACCACCAAGCTGTGGTGATGTGTGAAAGTACTAATTTCCTTTCCAATCAGATAAAAAAATAAATAAATTAACCCGATGCCGTGGGTTGCCAAAGCCGGTATAGATACCTGTTGTGTGGAACAAACTCAGTGTGTTCAGTAGGGAAATGAGAAGTAGATCAAACACATTTCATTTCACAGACTTGTGAGTGTCGCCTGCTCAAGGAGAAATTTCTTCAAACCACACAAACGGCAGAGGAAAAAAAAAAGGATTGAGCTCCAGACGCTGGAGCAGAAAGGAGAAACTGACACATTACATAAGATTTTTATTTAGTACCATGATATTCAACTTGAAACAGAACAAATGCCCAGTAAAAAACATGACAAAATGAACAGACGCCATCTGTATAAATAAGTCAATAATCTATCAGCTGTCCATCAAACAACGGCTGGGACAGAGAACCCCGAGCTCAGGTTAAAAGCTGCAGCTCTGATCTTTATATAGCAGCTTTTTACAGCAGCATTTATATGAGTAATGAGTAAACTCGCCTCGGTCTAACATCTTGATTTTTCATACCAGTTTCAGTAGCTCACAAATTTATACAGCTGTAGTTTTTTATGTCACGGTAAAGGAGAAACAGCTACTGTTTAGATGGGCTCCTGATGGCATGGTATTTATTTAGTTTATTACCCCATATCAAAACTAAGATCCACATTGTTTAGACTGGCTCTAAAACAGAGACTTTGGAATGGGAAGTCTCCACATACCACATTTTTGTGACATCTATGAACAATTTTGCAAATATTTGTTTTGTTTGGTTGTCATTGCTAATAATACTCTGTAAAAACATTAGAAGTCCCAGCTCACTAGTAGCAACCCAAGATACCCAATAATGTTTGTGAAAATGACTTACACATGTCCCAGTGGTTCCAGGCCCTGTAAATCTGTAATAACTGGTTATTTTTTATGTTTGTTTTTTGACGCCAGGCCATTAATCCAGACATGTCAACCTATTCAGTTGACTTGGTAAACTCTTAAGCATACATGCTGTCAATATGTTATCTTATAATCAATCAAGTCTGAGTCATGCTCTTGGCCACCTGATGAACGTCAGTCTGTTAGACTTCGTCTTTAAGGTCAGATTTTACTTTCTACCAACTACTGAGGGTAATCTGTGCTGCTCCACTATATGTTCACAGTTGCTGACTGTGTCTGTCTGATATTTCAAGCTGAGCAGGTATTTCACAGTGGGTTTTTAGAGCTGCATGCTGTGGCTGAGAACGATTCTTGTTGCAGGCTGGAACGGTAAAGAACAAGCTGAAACTCACCGTAAAGTTGTGTAAAGCTAAAGGCACCTGCTGCTGATTCTGATGATAAATCTTTTATATTATCACGCTGTTTTCACATGTAATTTAACACCAAAGCTAAACACAACTCAAGAAATTCAGGGGGTGCAGATGTGCACTTCAAATGGGGTTGGGTTGAATGTGTGCACTTTGCAAAGGTCCCAGTTCCCCAGCAGTGGCCATTGACTGTACATCACTTGTTTATTGACCTTTTCTGTGGATTTCAATTTATTGTCAATATAATATTATTTAGCTGCACAAAGTTATCATCCTAATTTAAAAATATGTCTGAGACCTCATCCTTTCACTGTGCCTTTGCATATCCTACATTGATATCACCTTCGTTATCACCTCAGTTTCACCTTCTTAAACTATTTTGCTGCTTTGGCGGCTTCTAAATGCCAACAGCCGTCGAGCTTCTCTCAGTTTACGGTTAATATTACCACTTGAACAACAAGCCGTTTGAGAATCTCATGTACTCAGGATGTACAGTGGTGGAAAAAAAGGTTTTGGACAATACATTTACGAAGTACTGCAATATTGCATAGCATATTGCATTAAGAATGACTCTTCAAGTGCAATTTCTTATAGTACAGTCACAGGCAAAATACTAAACAAATCCTAAAATAGCCATTAAAGACTTAAAATTGATTGGTTCCATAAAAATACATACAGTTTGAGTATTGGGTCATTTTGGTACCAGTGATCCACTAACGAAGGCAATGCTTTTTATCAAAAGACATTTTTCTGCTGCCGTGCTTCATATAAAGCCAGTACATGTCAAAGCTCTTCAGAGACAAAAATGACTAAAACAATGAACCTAACACAGGAAACATGCCTAAAGATACAGATTCTCAGCCAGGAAGGGTTCAGCTGCCGCCAGGAAGTACAGATTCAGTCCTTCAGCAGTTGGATCCACTCTGCAGAAATACAGATGAACCAACCAAGATCTGGGAGCATCCAAAGGTTTCTTCAGCAAGAAATGACCACATCCTGATCCTCATGTGCAGGGAAAACCGCTGAATGACATCACAGGAGCAGTGGTCAAAACAAACTGGTGTCCAGTGTTTCCACCCAAACTGTATGTTATGGACTTTTAGATCATGGCTTAAGATCCTACAAGGCTGTCAAGAAGCCCCTGATCAATGAAAGACAACGGTTAGCCTAGCATCATTGGGCCCAAACACACAAGAACTGGACAGGTAGGAAATGGAAGAAGATTCTGTGGTCAGTCCAGTTTCCAGCTTTATCTCCCTCCTGCTAATGTGAGGGTACACAGAAGGCCAGATGAAGCATTATCTCCAGCATGTACAGTACCTACTGTCAAACATGGTGGAGGCAGTATCATGGTTTGAGGATGCATGACTGCTGCTGGTGTTGGTTATCTCAGTGTCTTTGGTGCTCTGTTCCATCGAGGTCCAAACTGGATGTATCAACAAGATAATGTCCCTTGTCACACATCCAGGGCCAGTAGAACTTGGCTTCAGTAGCAGAGTATCCAGGCCTTAGAGTGGGCAGCTAAACCACCTGGACATGAGCCCCATTGAAAATCTGTGGTGAATTATGAAAAGGTCTGTTTCAAAGCACAAACCAAATAATTTTGAATAATTGAAAGGAGTAATTCAAGAAGAATGGGACAAGATTACCCCCCGACAGTGAGGAACATGCCAGTCAGGATTAGAGCTCTACTGCGTGGTAATGACAGGAGAACTAAATATTAATTTGATGATGTGATGGTTTATTTATTTTTTGTTCTCGTTACAACATTCTTGTTATTTGTTGACTACGTTAAGAACTGACATATTGAAACTGTTCTATGTTCTCAGCTTTGTTAGTTTTTCTTGTAAACAATGAACAATGAACAATGAAAATAAATATAATTTGTATTCGTTTGCGTCTGTCTAATGCAGCCACACCCTTCGAACCACTAAATAGTCCACAGATAGTTCATGATAATATTTAAGATTGCGTAAATTTTTAAGGAAACAAAAGTTACAGAAAACCTCAAAGGTATCTCTTTCGTTCTCTTAAGCAGCACCTGTGGTGATAAATGGTAATTACAGGTGTGTTTTTGAAGTTTTGCAAAAATACTAACAGTGCGGCCTCTGTTACATTGACAGTCACCTGGCAACTGGACTGTGCATTTAATTTTGATGCTGGTATTAGGAAACAGCAACAAGCTGATTCACAGGCCATTGCAGAGACAGCCTGTTGTGTTAGCTCCACCTACTCTCCCTGGCAGAGTTAAAATGACTGAGTCAAGGAGCAAGTGCCACCAACTGTGCATGGCTTGTGGTCTTTTCTTGTAATGTCACCACAGACTGCAAAGTCTATTATATTGTTTCATCAGTGGGTAATAGGCTCAGTAACCACTGAGTTACTTTATTTTGTGTATTTTAAATGTGACTTGGGCGATTATGGATTTGTCACTGGTTCTCCATAGGGTGACATGAAGGGTAAGGGCTCTGCAATCACACTAAAAACAACAGCCTGGTGCCTCACTGATATGACAATGTGCTTTATGGAGTGAAGACGAGTGTCAAAACTGATAGAGGACGCCATCAATGTTGCAATAAAAACTGTATCATCAGTTTGCCTGCGCTGTTTTACACAAACCTGGAAAAACAACAAAGGCTCCATTTCAGCGGAGAGCTGGAGAGGATGCTGTCATAATTTAAAAAAAAAAGTAACAATTGTGCCTACTCACATTAAAGTAGGAAGCCCAGAAATGAGATTTCCACTGAGAACTACTGATATTTAATGAGCTGCGCTGTTGCCACTTCATAACCGAAGTGACGGCTCACAACGAGAAAAGTGCAACAGGCTAATGGTCCCAGTCATATCCATTTACTTTCATTGTTTTATCTTTGTATTCAAACTAATTCAGAATAATAAAAAAAAAATCCCAGAACAACAAGGCAAATGTTTAACTGAATTCATCACAAAAGGAAATGCTTTCATGAACTAGAACTAACATTATTTCGCAATGAAGTGCAGCTTGCTTTCTTTAAAACAATTTTATCATTTTTTTTAAGATTTTTTTTTGTGTGTGTGTTGGATATCTTTCTGTTATTGTCCGTCCATCTGACAGTCTCTGCTACCAACACCGTAAAGCTGTTACTTTAGGCAGTGCATTAGTTAACTCCTCTGTCGCACACACACACACACACACACACACACACACACACACACACACACACAGACAAAGGACATTAAAACGTGCCAGCATGCCTTTTGGCAACTGAGCTACTGTCTTCTCTCTGCTTTAATTACTGTCATTACCGGAAACAGTGCAGACGAGCTTTTGTGTTGTGTGCTCACACTTTCACCCAGACTCACACAGCGTTCAGGAGCGCCGTTCCCAGGCCCAGGCGTCTCACTAAATCATCAGTCATATTCAGCTCTGTTGCACATGGTCTTGACAGCGAGAGGGCTGTGGATTTGCAGCATTACCTTATCACGGTCTGACTATATCTGCTTTAAAAATGAAGGCTTGTCAGCAAGAAAAATGTGTTGAACATTTTTAGATTTTGTCATTTCCCAGAATGAAGTGTACTTCCAAAGATAAAATATTAGATCCCCCTCCAGTGCATGGTCTGGTCTGATGACAGCGGTAAATTGTTAAGTGTGTGATTTTGCCATGTCATTACCAAAGTAGGCAGATAAAAAATAAAAAAAACTTGTGCATGCAGCCACTTGGATAAATTGCACACATCTTGGCATCCTTTGCACAAACTGTGCTGCTAATCAGTCAAACGTTTACAGCCACCCTAAGTCATACTCTGTTAGTCTGCTTATTAGTCGCCGCTGCTCTGTTTTTGTGCGATGACTTGTGTTTTGTACCGTCTGTATTCTGTTGTTTGTCTTTGCACTTTCTCTCGTTCTTGCGCTGTCTTCACCGATTGCACTGTTTGTACTGGTTGTACTGTTTGTGCCGTTTGTACTGTTTGTACTGTTTTGTATTGTCTGCATAAACTTCCACAGGCATACTTTATGCTCAGTCCTTTGTATTGTACTCAGTCCAAAGTCATCATGTAGCTCTACGGTCCCTGGAGGAACGTCCTCTCATCTCACTACGTACTGCACCTATATGGTCGATGAGGAGATGAGAATAAAAACCTATTCAAGTGAGGCGCCAACGTCAGTGAGATAACATTTGATCCAAAGCAATTTGAGAAAAAAAGTTTAAAAAAGGTTAACCGCATGGCATAAACAGAAATGCCTAACCAGGAATATATCCTTCCATTACGGGTGATACAAATATGTCTTTTTAAGAGATGTACTAACTCTTTCCCCTCCTCAAACGTTGAAATGCATAAAGTAAAATAAAGTTAACAAACTAGCATATGGCACACCGATACATGAGCTTCACCCCCATGCAGCCGTGCTGAGTAAACAGTTGATTCTGAGGTTTTGAGGCTCTCAGAGGTTTAGAAAAAGAAAAGCGAGAATATCAAACACAGGACATCAGTATTATGGATGTTCCCTTCAGTCCCCCTCCTGCTTAATGCAGCCGCCTTCCAGCTCTGGTAATGTCTTGATGAAATCAAATGATGGTGTGTTTCAATGATCTGTGCACAAACTGCTTGAATTAGACTCAATTTGTTTCCATTTGTTTCACATTAGGGTTTCCAGAGCCATGCGTTGCACACGTGGGGTGCTACAAAACAAATGGGAAACAGTGCAGTCGGTGTTTCATCATTTTTGACAGATTATAACAATGTTGCATCTAAACATTTTAAGGAATTTTAGCCGCTGTAGGTAATGACCACTCGTGCATGTATTTTTTATGTTTTATACATTTTAGAAATGAGAATCAGCGTGGTCCCATCTGCTAATCACGTACTGGCCTAAGGGCAGTCAATGATGATGTTAAATAATTTACAAATCAAACGACTATTCATCAGAATTAACTTAGGATGCTGTGTTCGCTAGTTTGCGAAACCTCCAGGCAACACTGTTATTGATTCGGCGCCACTGCGTCAAAATAAAATAAAAGGTAACGGGAGGTAAATCGTCACCTCATTTCAACTAAAAAATTAGTTCACGAGAACACTTTGTACTCTTTCCTGAAAGCTGACACTCTCGTTCCGAGCGTTAGAAACATGCATAACCCATGTACGACCCATGTTTATAGACAAGAGTTACTCCATTCCCTCAGTAAAAACACTGCTCTTTCGAAATCCACAGCCCTCAGCCAGAATAAACAGTGATACAATGGAAGCTCGTACAATATCGTTCCTCATTCACAGTCGCTCCCTCTCTGCTCTTGTTGGCAGTGGTGTTGGGGAAGGAGGAGAAGAAAACGCACAACGGAGTGCAGCCGTTGACAGATGTAAGAAATTGTGTGCTCAAGATGTGCCTGTCTCTGGGGATTCCGTGCATGTATGATTAATTAAATTGTTGTTGTTGAGGGAAAAGCCAGAAATTTGTCCAAATCTCTTTTTTTTTCTCTTTCTCTCACATAATGACTCTTTAATATCTGAGACTACAAACAGAGTGTGGAGTAAATCTGGAGGCCTCACATGACAGGGATCCATCATTTTAATTGTAGTGTGGAGTGATATTGTCTCCGGTTTAGATCAAATAGCTGTAAAGATGTAAATCCATTCTGTCACTTAAAAACGTGCTCTCTGACTGAAACAGGAAACTCAGTTTAAGTTCTAGTGGGTCTTAAGTGGAAGCATTTTTCCTTGCCTAATTGAAATGCTACGGGCATCTGTGAGAAACCCGGGCAGTCCCGCCGCAGTCAGAGCCAAGTGAGCTGCACAGTTGCAGCTACAGTGTCTCCAAGGAGATTGCAGGGTGATTATAAAGAAGTGCCTCCATGTTTCTAATCTGTCTACAGGGTGCAGCACAATGCAGCAGAGAGCAGAGGTCGATTACGTAAGCTGGGAGACTGGGCCCGGACAGATAGACTTCACTAGAAACCCATGAATCATACAGGAAAAAGGGATGGGGAGAAAGAAATGCACAGATGGTTTGTTAAAACGTAGTAGCCTTAGCTCTCAGCCGGAAGGCAAGCTTTAAATCATTCTCTATCACTAAATATATTTCAGAACTATTTTTAAGGCCTGTACAAAGATACGGAGACGTCTCTGCAAATGTTTAAATAGCGATTACATGCCATTTTTTTATGTAAACAAAAAACACAACCATATAAAGTGATTTTCTAAAATGGTCTCATTCGTATATGACAGTCTAATTTGCTCTTCATAGCTGAGATTATAGCCGGTGCAGTTGCTGGAGCAAAGTCTGTGAGACCGAGCTGCATCAACAGACGGGACGGACAGGAAGTTTTTGTGCACTAGAAGCAAACTTTGAAAGAGTGGATGAAAATTTGGTTTGTGCTTGTTTACCGGCCTGAAGATGCACATTCAAGCTCAGTGCACATCATTCACTATAGCACTGAGGCAGCGAAGGCAGCAGAGAAGACTGATGGCAAGTGGCCATGTATTTACAAAATGCACATCCTGTTTTAGGAAGAGCAAATTGCTTTCAACATGTGTTAGGCCTCGGGGATACCTTGAATTAAATTAGCAGGCGAGCCTCTAGTGTGGCATTTCTTTTAGGTCAAAGTCCATTTAGTAGCCTTGTATGGTATGAACTTCATCAGCAGATGGAGTTTAGCCATGGTCACATTTCCCTTTTTTTTTTTCTGGACAGACTAACCGTTTGTAACCCTGACCCTACCCGTGAAGACTCGAGCAGCTGATGCAGATCGTGAGATACGATTGGAAGCCACAGCAGGGCTGCTATACAGACTTGTTTTTTTGCAGCTTCTGTTCAGGAACCTAATGTTCACTTTTACGACACAATTTATCATTCAAAAAGATATTTCAGATGTGCGCATTCCTGCTTTCACTTGCAGATGCATGATTTATGCGGCTGTGGAGTTATTTTTGTCATATTTGAGTATCTCGCTGACTATCTTTCATGAGTGTACGTGGTAAAGCCAAGAAAGAATGTTAATGGAAAATAAGATAGTCATAAATTCGTAAATGAACATCGGACAGTCAAAGACAACACAAACAGTCTGTCTTTACATCTAGTACTCTAACTACTGGAATGTCACAGCTGCCCCCTCAGGTGAGTCCCCCCCCCCCAATGACTCTGTGCCCTTTCTCAGGCTCACAATTGTAGTCTCCCAGTCAGATAGCGCGTTTCCTTCCCACCTTTGTTTCCAGTGCATTGGGAACCCCCGGCCAAAGATGCACAACGTACTCTGTCAACAGGTCGGCTGGAGGTAAAGGAAATGTGTTCGGTGATATGTGTGTAAAAATTCCTGAAATGCCTTGAATAGGTGAACTGGTCCAAGTACAAATTCCTTCTCTGACCCTCTCGGCCTCAGCACAGCCGGAAGATCAGCTGCGATGTGAGATTTGACATAACATTAAACAGTGGCGATGTTTGAGGCACTTTAAATTGCCGCGAGACGTCATATATCCTACCATTCACTCCGAAAGAGACACCACGTTCTGTTTAAATGCCTTTTCAAACAAAACCTCTGTTTAACCTCAGGCAAGACGTGGTTTTTGAATTATGTCCTGTAGTTCCTACAGGACTCCCACAGTAGCTGTGAGTCCTTGTGACTGTTGATTTGCATCTCACGCTCACATTTCAGTGGCCTTCTGTCCACACGTCTGACTCGAACGAGTAACCTTCTCGTCTTCAACAGTGACTCAGACAGAGGCCTCTCATTGGCTGTTTGGTGTGAAATATCAAGATCTAACTGGAACAAAGTACACAAAATTTCCTTTTTTTTGTCATGTTTAGTCATTTAAGTGGATTAGTGAGAACAGGTCGTATTATGCTGGTCTCTAGGTATATGCTAAGATCTTATCCTGAAATAAGTCATGTTTTTCAGGGTGCTGCTATGCAGCGGGTCAGAGAGACCAGGTTATTGGGTGTAATCACTGATGAAACTCTTTCCTGGTCTACACATATAAATAAAATGAGTAGTAATATTTTAATGATAAGAAGGGGAGCTCACCTGTTGACTGACTCAACAGTAAAACTACAATCGTTAGTTCTGTCCAGTCTCGATTACTGCTCAACAATAAGGTCCCGTGCTGCAGAGCAAGACTTAGATAAACTCCAGCTCCAGTTTAACACCTGTCATATTTGTAAACCTAATAATCTATTATTACAACTCAAACTCACCAACACTAGACATGTCTATGCCACCAGACATCAGCTAATGCACTCTAGAGAACTACATTGTATAGAGCAGGAACAAACTGGAATATGCTCCATATTTCACTATGATAGGCAATAACGCAAGCTTCAAAAAGAAAATAAGAGAAGCAGGGATTAACAAGGAAGTCAGTTTGAGTTGGTTGGTCTATTCTGAAATGTCTGAGTGTGTAGAAAGGAATGTTTTTTTTCAGTGTTTTGTTTCTGTTTGTTTCAACAATTTAACAGATGAATTTCCATTTATCTCAGATGGCTTTTGTTTGATTTAGTCATGTTTTAATTGAGATGATTGTATCTGATTGTGTTATGTTTTAATTTTGAATTGTTTGAGCGTGAACGCAGAGCTCCGGGCGTCACGTGACTTTTTCTTTGTTGACGCCGCCATATTGGCAGGAAAGCTCGGCGCCGGCGCTGGTTTCAGGTCGTCAGGGTTTACTGCACTTTAAACAGATACAAAATGAGCAGTACAAGGCAAAACTCGACAGATTACATATCACGGACTCTTATCACAGTGCAGTGTCCGGATATATAGAATTACCTCATTAACTTCCCTCCATCTTTCTCTGGAGTCACTGAAAGCAAGAAGTCTGGAGGGTTTCAGATGGACGCAGTCAGTCTTGTTGATGTACATCCAGTTTTTAAATAGTCTCTGTTTTATGCCAATGTTTTATGACGTTAACACGGTTTAAATGAATGCCTAAATGCACCACAACAAGCACGAAATTGCTCTTTTATTTTTATCTATTATACAAGCGCATTGTTCTGTGTTCAGTAACGTAATCACAATAACAAGTAACCGTTTAATCCCGAACTTCTTTCTCATTGTGAGTAGTTTTAGTGCTGAATGAGCAACATCCCTTTGTAATCCACGTTTTAAACAATAGCCTAACTTGCCTTTATGAAAAGAAATCTGTTGGGCATTGTGTTAAAAACACTACATTTTCTCGTTTTATTGGATTAATCCACATCTGCCTTGCTGCGGGATGTTTGGGAAACTGTAAAACGATTTCCACTTTGCTTGCCCCTGACTATTCTGGCATCCTGGGGCGCGACAGCCCCAGGTTAATTAGTTAGTTGCTCGCAGTTGTCACCCGAATAGTCATTAGAGAAGCGCGCTTTCCCGCCAACATGGCGGCGTTGTGATTAACGGCGCAGGGTGATGTCAGCTCCCGGAGCTCTATACTTGGACCCTCAGTAAGAGTAGCCACCGCGGTGAGGACTAATGGGGATCAGTAATGACTAAATAAATAAACTGTCTGAATTTCTGTTAGTGGTTTAGTGCTGTGCTCTATAATGTCAGCCTACTTCTCAAATGTGGATATTAAACAGGTAAGACGTGGACTGGACATCACCCAGAGACGTACTGTTCCTCCTGGACAGAAAACACTCATGCTAACGAGAAACATCATAAGCAACAGAGAAACTGCTCAAAGAGTTCCAAATATAAATTGTTGGACTAAATAGATACTGGCCGGTCTATGACACTACCTACAAAAAAGTGAAGTGAGAAAGATAGTGTATCAAAGTAGTTACTGCACTGATGTACGCGCACAGTTGAGGTTCACAGCAACTCCAGCTCTAACAGAGACAACTGCCTTTACTGTTATCATTATTTGCATACCATCGTTACACTTATAACACATGTGAACAGGCTAAAATTAAAAAGAACGTGATGTCTTCGACTTCACCTCCGAAGACTGCGGGACTTGGCATGCTATGAGCACCATGAGGTCATAAATCTAACTCTAGATTATTAATGTTTTCTTAAACAGTTTGTACGCCACATTACAAATGGTTCTGCGTTTAAGTTTTTCTCTGTTGTTTATGCGCCCAGTGGGTTTTTCGGCTTGTGAGTGGGAATGCAAATAATCTTTTTTTTTTTTTTAAACTTCGATGTTCATTAGGGTTTAATGATTGTAGCTTCATTTTGCGGTACTCGTGAAATAACATTTAAAATGTGCAGAATGTGCATTACAACGGCAGGACAGCAACTGTACGTGTGTGCGTGCGTGCGTGCACGTGTGTGTGCGAGTATATTTAACACAAATTTTCTCATGAACTTTGACTTTTGCTGAGTTTTGTGCTGAGGACATGTGGCCCTGTGTTTATTCACAGTGTTGGGCTGAGTCAGGCTTTGTTGTGGTGCTGTGCTCAGATGCAGGAAAAAACACTGAAGCCCTGGGCATTAGGCAAACAGGAGGGCTAAAACCTTTGATCTGGACTTGCTTAATTATTTGATCTTGATCATGTGCGTTTGTGCACGGAAGATGCCCCCAAAAACACACTTCTGTAGGCTCAGCTATCCCACACTGAATACTCCAGTAGCAAAAAATGATTTCACATTGCTACTATTAGGGGACTCGGGCTCAGGATAATCTTTCCCATACTGGTCCCCTGCTTATGTCCGCGTATGGTTTTCTCAGCATCTCTCTGTGCTGTGTTAGTAGCAGGGGTGGCCGGGCCATGTGAGAAATGAAAAGAGGACTTTTTTCCCAGCGGAGAGAAAGAGTTGGATCTGGATCAGCCTCGGGTCAGGAGAGCGTCTTCTCTTCTGTACATCCCTAATCATCTTTCCTTTAAGGGTATGTTTATGTTTGCACATTTTTCCCTTCCGATTGCGCCGACGGAGAGTGAACTCATGAGAATTCTCTTGGTTATGTATCTTCACATTGCCACAGTGCCTCTCTTCCTCGTGATGTCTGGGCATGGAGGCACTATCTCAGCATCCTACCTTTTTTTTTTTTTTTTTTAGGTCATTATGCACTACAAAGTGCACCGCACAGATGACTATGAAATGGTAAGTCAGTGACCCTTGAAAAGATTGTTTGTGGGAACAAACTGTTACAACTGGATCTCCCATAATGACTCTGCAATGAGTAACAGTGACGGGAGTCATGGCAGCATCCCAACGCGCTGGTTGTGGGAGGAATAAAGGACGAACACTGGGAATGTATAAAATCTACCAGTTTGTAGGATTTGGACGATATTCAAACATTATAAAGTTGAAATAGTCATAGTTATGTTTATATTAGTGTATGATTGCCTGGAATTGTTGTTCTTGTTTTATAATGAGTCATTCACATCTACATACCGATCCCGCCATTTCTGTGGCACTGTTTCGACAGTAGCTCACAACGGACGGCTACCCGTGGTTCTTCTGGAAGTCTTGGAAAGGGACGTTGATTGAGTTGGTTGCAGTCTGCAACTGCACCACTAGATGCTGCTAAATCCACACAGTAGTCCTTTAAATGACGTCAGTGTTAACACTATTTACTTTCCTTAAATGATAACATGCAACTTTGCTTGTAAGTGTAAAGGTTTTTTTTAATTTTTTTTCTGGGTCAGAGCCTCACATCCTGACCAATGCTAACTTCCATTCTTGCTTCTAATTCTTATTTTAGCTCCACTTTCTTTCACTTCCACCGTGTTCCTTTCCGTCGTCACACTTTCGAATCCTCCGTCATACAGTCAGATTGAAATTCTTTCCTAACGCGCCTTAATCTGCTCTGTCCCTCTTTCTTTTCCTCCCTCTCGCCCAGGCCTGTGTCTTCCAGGAGTGTTGGGAGGCGTTTCCGCTCCCAAACTCACTATGAGCTCTGGACTCCCCAGTGGGGTATTAATAGGAGAGGAGTGGAACATTGAGACGCACTCCCAGGAGGGACGAGGGTGGGAAGTAAGAAGTGGGGAAAGGGCCGATGTCCGCATTCGCCGGCAGCAGCGGCCATGAATCCATCATACATGACATGAGCACACACACAGACACACACATTTAGGCGCATATGTTCTCACGGAGGAAACAGATAGGGAGGAATATGCAACAGACAAAGGAACTCAATCTACACTACATTACACTGAGACACTAGTTATGCTACGTCATTCTAAGTCCATAGAAATTGGTCAGTGAAGCTTTGGAAAAAGACCTGTGTTTCATTCATGGCTGAGGAAAGTGTCAGAGTGTCATTAGACATTAAAATTACTTTACTTTGTCGTAGAGTTCACAGACAAAGAGAATCGTGGAAAAATCCTGCATCTTTCATTAATTCCAATGATTTCAAGAGAGACTTTTTTGGGTTTAAAGATGGATTCATAATACAGGTTAATGTGAGTTCTGTCTTGCACCAGGTCAGGCTTTATCACAATATTAATTCATTCACATTTTGATATGAACAGTTTGGAAAGGATTCTCTTAATTTAGATATCAAAGGAGAAGCTTGTTGTTTTGTTGCAATCTCGTTGTACACTGTATTATGACAATAAAGAGCATTCTATAAAATGTACTATTGTACTGTACGGACTAAACACAGGTGGTTGAAATGATCCTGTCTGACCCCGTTTATCCGCTGATCTCCCAATATAGGTTTCTGCCGTCTGGTCACTGGTACATGGTACCTTGTCTTAGGACAAACAGACTCTGTCCTTTGTCATTTGTGTGTGCGACCTAAAATAGAATCAAATGTTTTATTGACCCATCAATCCGACCAAACCTCTTTGCTATGTAATCTTGGTGGTAACACCTTTGTTTCTCTCATATACATTTACTGCAGACACTGGAAGATTTTGGCACTTTTTTTCTCTTGCAGGGCTATGAAACCGTCTTAAAAGAGGAGTGGCGATACTTTTTCCTTATCTCACCCATAGTGTTGACAACTGAAGGCAAAAACAAGCTGTCATTAGACCACAGCAGCAGGCCCATAAAAACTGTCAAGCCAAAATATTTGTTCAACACTGTGACCACGGGGTCTTCATCAGGGCATCGAGACTTTGAATACATGAATAAATAATGTCGGACTGGAAGCTGACTTTTACAGGATCTTGTGTTTTATTTTCTATCAATGAATGTCATGTGTCAATGACCTTGTATGGAACCGATGCACATTAGCAACGCAAACATCTTATGGGTATCCTGTATTGCTTCCAGCAGACATTTTTTTCCGACAATTTCAGATTGTGGAGGTCGTTTGCTGGACCAAGAAGCTGTTTGTCAGTTCAGCATGTTTGCTCTTAAGGTGACAGTGGCTCCTCCAGCATCAGCAATATTGCAAATCGATGCATTTTCTCATTTGACCGCTGTGATGGATCACTTACGGAAAGCTCAAATTGACAAAGAATGAAGCTGATGTATGTATTCTGTTCTGCAGCAGTATGCAAACCCAAAAACCAGACCTTCCTGTACTTCGGTGCAACTTTCAAGAAATGGTGCAGACTGCCGTCACAGCCAACGTCCTATATCACTTCTTAAAATAACACAGTCTCTGACCTATGCGGTGTCACTTCTTCTTTTCTGTTTGTCCTTAGTTTTGTCTGACATCAGCAAAAGCTGCCCAACCATAGATTTCTTACTGCCGGCTCTTTGGCCTTAGACCAGGTTCTCTGCTGTGAATGTCATTTCTAAACCTTTACGTCTACAGCACATTGACAATCGCTCCAAACTAAACCATGACATGTGGTCGAGGCAAACAAGACTCTTCTTTGAGAGGAGAAATGTTTCAGTAAATATAAGTAACTAGGGGTTTTAAAGTAGTGGTGTTAGAGTCCCAGACTGAGATGACTTCTTGGAACGGGTTTAATTTCTAATATTTAAAAAAAACTTCCTAAACTGTTTTATGACTCATTAAATCTATATTAATGGCTTTCTATCTGTCCCTGTCTTCTAGACGTTACTCCACAGGTGACTTTCTTTTATTTAACCTTCTAACCTTAGCAAATAGCCTAAACATCACCATAAGTCAATGAGGCTGTGGTCATAACATTTAGATACCACAGAACAAGATGACTAATACGTTCAGTATAAAGCTGCCAGTTGCTTGAAATTAACAATATTTCCTCGTTTCATCGAAAGAAAAAGAAGTTTTGTTTCCCTCCATGCGTATTTGCTGTTTCAGTTCACATTTTTGTCTCTTGAAAAGTTTCTGTTTCGTTATGTTTGTTTTTATTGGCAGGAAATCTGTGAAGAAATTCACAGCTGTGAGAGACGACTAAACGCAGCAGATTATAAGGGGAGGACGAGGGTTTGTGGAGCACTCGGGCAGCACAGCGGTGACTGACAGTGTTGACAAGTGGAGGTGGAGACGGGCCTGTCAGAGGTGAGCGAAGGGCAGAAAAAGACTGACAGAGACAAAATATTTTTCTTGCTGTCGTCACACATGCACACACACATACATATACGGGTACTAACCTCAATGAGTGAAGAGAAGTATACAAGATACGTATTCCCATAATCACATCACTGAGTTTTCTAACAGAGAACCAACAAGTTTCAAATAAATAAGAAAAGGAGGTTTCTTTGAAATGTCTCAAGTCAGTTGTGTCACTCACCTAATTCCTGTTTAAGTGTGTGTCATCTTGCTGTGGCATTTAAAACTTCCTTTAACGAATACACAAAAGACTGTTGTCGTGAATGTTGTGTTTCAGAAACATTTGCACTTGTCTTGTTACATACGAGAGCACATGCTCAGATGGGCAACAATAAACTCAGATACAGCTTATTGCAACAGATGACACAGGCTTTTTCCCCTGTGGACTCCTCACACATCATATTAGCTGAGGTCCAAAAGTGGACAAGGTCTGATTTCCTTCCTAATTTTGAAAAAGGGAAGTAAAACCCTGTGTCTATGATGTCACGTGTCCTGCAGTGTGTGAGCGAAGGGGGAGAAATTAATTTTACCCTTGCTTCAGGACAGTGTTATACGTTAGCCTACCCACATGCGTGGTCTTTCTTATTTTTTCCTTTCGGCCCTGATCCATGGTAAGTCAATATTTTTGTGCTTTTTTTGTTTTCTTGGTGGAGGGGTGTGTGTGTGTGGAGGAGTGTGGGAGCAGCCGTGGGCTTCACATCAGAAATACGAAATCTAATCTTTGTCATGGAGTTTGATCAGAATCATTGCTGTTCCTTCGCAGTGTCTTCTGGCACCCCCAAAGTCATCGGCTATGTCGGGCGCGATGTCATTTTGCCCTGTAGCTATGACACACAACACCATGATGACCTTAGCTTCTGCTGGGGACAAGGGAAGGTGCCCGTGTCGAAATGCTCCAACACAGTCCTCTCCTTCCTGGATGGAGCTGTGTCCTTCAGGCTGTCCCCCAGGTACCAGCTGCTGGGCCACACGGCGGCCGGAGAGTTGTCCCTGACCATCCTGAACGCTCAGAGGAGTGACGCGGGTGTCTACGGCTGTAGGGTCGAGATTCCCGGGTTATTTAACGACCAGAAAGTCAACATAAAGCTTATTATGGAGGAAGGTAATGCATAAAACATTTATTAATAGAATCTGTGGTGTATTTCAGTTGAGCTAATTGAACTATTTTGTCTTTGCCAGCTCCCGTGGAACAGCCGGTTACCCAGAATAGTACAATCTCAGCTGACAGGGTGGAAGGTAAGCGGTCACCTATGAATAAGAAAATCATTTTTGCAAAGCTAACAGTCTTCAGGCAAATGCTAATTTTTTTTAACAAGAATACAATTTTAAGATTTTCCCTCGTTACAGAAACACTGCCAACATCTACACCTGAATATGTGGAAGTGGATGAACGAACACTGGAAATGATTCAAAGTGTAACACCTGAGGTATGGTACCATTAGATTCTATGGTATTTAAAACAAGTGATGCAGTAAATATATATATCACTATATGGCACGTTAGAATTCATACAGATCAATAAACACTCCAAACTCTGTTCAGGTGCTTTATAACCAATATTTACACGACATATTTATTTATTTATTTATCACTTTTACATCTGGATTTTTTTCTTCTCCTAAGAATGATGTGTTAAAATGTGATGAATGCAGATGGGAGACATAAAAAGTTACAAACATCATGTTTTATTTCTCGAATTGCTTAAATGCATTCAATTTCCAAATGCATCATTTTGTGGTTTAAAGCTGAAGGTGATACATGGAGGGAACTGTGAACATTAGTGTTTTTAAATCATCATAATAACGCACATATTTAAAACTAAGACTTGACCCAGTCCTTCTTGAAAATTTTCATTGCAGGGAAATTTCAAAGCCCTCTTGAGGGTGGAGAACGTTAGCAGGATGGCGGCTATTTTGTTCTTCCCCCTAATCATAATCCTCGTCTTTATTTTCCGTGAGTATGCGATGGATTATATTTTGTGACTTATCTGCCGTCCAGATTAATTTTACATTAAAAGTGGGCGTCTATTGAACGGTGGAAGCCACGAAGTGGGTCTTCCTTCTTATTGCTGAGAATGTTAATTATTATTTGTTTCTTTCAAACCAGGGAGGTCGTTTGTGTCGCGGGGGACTCGTGCCAACACCTCGGCTGCTGAGAATATTTACGAAAGCATCCCAATGCATTAACGGGGGTCGACATTATGGCAAGGAGGGAGGCCTCCGATTACAGTGAGCAACTTCTGGCTGCAGGACTGGCTGCCTGTCACGTGTTGAAGCGTTCCATCTCCTCAGCTTTCGCTCGACGGTTTGAACTCTTATCAGTAAGAGAACAAGATGACCCATTTCCCCAGCAAAGCGGCTTATGCTGTTCTCAGATGGCTCTAAAAATGTGTCTTAGAAGATGCAAAAATAGCCTGCAGATTAATTAATTTTCTTTTATTTTCTGTGTGCACCCTGAAAACCTTGTGGATGCTTCATACTTGTGGACACAATGCCACCTACTGGATTTAATAATAATAATACTAATAATACTAATTATTATTATTATTATTATTATTATTATTATTATTATTATTATTATTATTATTATTATTACCTAAGTGCCTTCAGGGAAAGCAGTTTGGTATTTAAAAATATGATGTGAAGGGAGTGTATGAGAGTGTGGGGGATACATCGTCTGTATATATTGAAAAAATATGATCAATAAAGACTAACCTGAAAAAATACACACTTTGCACATATGTTATGTCCACTTAAACTAAAGGTGAGGTCAAAGAAATTTGGCATTTCTATTGCCTTCCTTCTTGCTACGTGGATTTTACAGAACACAAAGTTACTCTGCTCCTGTTTTGTCTAAGTTTATTTTATCTATGAATGGAAAATATAAGCGGCGAAGACATTTTTACTGAGTCAGTGAGAGAAACCATTTGAACGACTGTGTTTACAGCAGCATTAAATTTCATGAATGAAGTCAGAAAATCATTTGAAAAAGGCAACTGCATTGAAGACATTTCGTCGCCCGTCTGAGTAGCTTCTTCAGTTACAAAACAAGAAACTCTACAAGAGCAGTTGCCTTTTTTTTAACCTCCTGAGACCCGGCGTCCTCATATGGGGACAATATATTTTAGGTTTGTAGCAGCCTATTCTGCTTCACTTAGACCTGTCGTCCTCATGAGGAGACAGTTATGTCTGCCATCTACTGGTGGCGCAGGGTCAATACGCGTGTTTATTTGTGCTAATTAACTTTTCTAGTTTGATATGACATGAAAATTTAACAAATTCACATGTAAACAGTGGAGGACATTGGGATTTCGTCGTTTAAAATTCTGCTTCTGCATTAAAATAAACAGTGTTATATTTTGGTGCGCATTAGTGACTTAAATTGTAATATGCAGTGAAATAATCCCTGTGTCCACCTAATTTATTTATTTTTTTAAAAAAACTACTTCAATTTCAAAGATGATGCTTATTTTTTTATATGTCTTAGTTCCTACTGATCCCAAATACCTAAAGATCATATAATCGTATCTTAAAGAAATTAAGATGCATTCCAAACAAAATTGTGTCGGGAGGTTGAACACCTTCGGGATCACCATGACGCAGATGACTAAGAACCTTCACAGACATCTGTGTTAAAATGTGACAGTGGTCAGTTACATTAGAAAATAGGAATCAAAATATTCACGTGTTAGCTATTTTAATGTAGTGGTTTGTTGTAAATGTTAACCACATATCTTTTTGGATGTGAGCGAAGCAAAGAGGAAATTTTTTGCAGTAATGCTTACTCAGCAGTCCTGTTCATGACCGGAATAAACAAGAATTTGTACTCTGTATCTAAACATTATCTGTCATATTTTTTTTCTCTGACCTTTATTTATATGTTTGTGGGTTGTTCAGACTTGTCTTTCTATGCTGATGACCAGCATGGAGGAAGAACCAGAGTTATTACACCTGAGAGAGAACAAACTAAAGGCAACACTGTGTGGTTTAGAGAGATTGAGAGGCTGACACCATGCTGTGGTCTGATTCAGTGTTATCTCTATTTTGAGGGCAGATTTGATGACATTGCTAATCTCATTTCATTAGGATTGTGCAGTATTTCCTCCTCGTCTTGTGCTTGAGCCGAGGGGAAGCCCGTGAAACATGAACGTCAGGCTCAGATCCTCCCTACTGCCGAAAACCACAAAGAGAAAAGAGGTTTCAAAATAGTTATTATTTACAACTTTGTCTGGACATTTTGGCTTTAGGGCTAACGCCAAAGTAATAAACTACAATCATGTATTAAAACATAAAAGTCAACCGAAACGCAAACTATCCTTCCTACAGGAGAAACAGATGACCTGTTCTCCCACGTGATACATCAGTAAGACAAGTCTAAAATATGACCGTTAGCTTTTCCACTCTTCATGTTTCAGACATAAAACATAACATGTTCTATACATTTATTATTTCATAATTCAAATTGAACATAGAATTCTTTTTTTTAAGACATTTCAAGTAGAAATTAGATGCTGACAACATCCGTATTCAGAAAATATGGCGGTCACACAACATTTGAACTGTTACTATGATAAAGTATGAAAGTTTATGTCCGGTTTATACTGCACATATTAAATATATGATCTTGTATTGGAGGTGATATGCTTGTGTACCTGTAAGAAATTATATTTCGTACTGTATATTTATGATACATGCAGTACTTGTGCAAATTTCCTGAAGATTAATGAATTCCCTCTTTATATTTTCGTCCTCTTTTTAATTGGAAACTTAATCTAAAAGCTTGTTCATGGTTTATTAGTGTGGACAAAGATGCCACCTGCTGGACTTTCAGTGGGTAAATATGTACGTAGAGTAAATACCGTTGAGGTCATGGTCCTTTCACCAATCCACACAGTTTATTGCTGTGATCCATCTGTTGTCGTGCACACTGAACATCTACAGAAATCAATTTCTTGATTCAATGATCCAAACCAAACACACTCTTTTAAATTTTAAAAAATATCGACTCTAACGAACCATTTTATAAGATTATGCTCCATTTCACTGAAATAAAGTTGTATTTTGTCAGTTTCTGTTCCAGTTCCTGCTTCTGTGTGAGTCTTTGTGCATTTAGTCTCTGAAATAGTGTAGCAATTATCAGAAAGATGTGGTAAAACGGGAGTGGGGGCATTGTTCACAGGATCAGTTCCCTTGCAGGTATATTTCTTATTTGTTGCTGTCCATGAGTGTGCCTATTATATTATTGTATAAATCCTGGATTTATATTTCAGGATATTTGAATAACCCTTTATTAGTAACATTTATCACGTAGGACAAACAAACAAACAAACAAACACGCAAAAAAAAAAAAAACTAAGAATAAAGTGTCAGACACCTTTTAACAAAATCTATGTGTTTATATTCCGTAACAAGTGACAAGTGTGGAGTGATTTTAGAGCAATCAAAGAGGAAGTTTTTGCTGGGTGACTAAACTTCGAGCAGACCCAAATGTTTACTCAGCAGTCTAGGAAACAAACAAAAGTCCATGGCCCTAGAGTAAACCAGACTTTGTGTTTTCGTCAGTGGTGTATTTTTGAACAGTTTGAGGAAAACAAACGTGCAAAGTACTGTAGATCTAAAACCGTGTTGCACCTGCTGATTATAGATGTTAGGATTAAAAATATCTTTGTTGCTTGTTTAGTTCTTTAAAAATAATTCTGGTCAAATTATTTCCCAGTGTGCTCTTTGTTTCAAAGGGAGTGTAGTTTACATGCACCCAGAGCTGCTCAGTTAGTTTTCTCACACTCAGGGGTGAAGACTAGACGCTTTTTTCCATCCCAGCCATCAATACAAGCACTGAGAAGAAACAACAGGGCTGCTGTTAGCACGGTGGTAACCTTGATTCTGTGTCTGTCTAATCATCAAAATGAAACAGTGTCCCACATCTGTGAGGAGGAACCAAAACCACAGAGAGGGAAATAGCTCTTTTCCACATTCCTCTTCTGCCAGCAGAAGTTGTTTGTGTGAGCATATCAAGGACGGCGTCATGTGATCTGGAAAGATTTCAAATCTTGAAACCACACTATGGTTGATTTAGAGTCGTGCAGCAGGTGAACCCTTTGCAGTGATGTGGAGACAAGAGCAGAGATGCAGAATGAGTCTTTTGGGCAGCAGACACCCTGCTTTGTGTTGCATTCTCCTCTTTTTTCTCCTTCTAGGTAAGACGGTCATGCAGATGATTTCCCTTTTCATCTCGTGTTGATTGATGAACGAATGCTCTCAAAAATCTCGTATTGTCTTTTCAGGTCGTGTGTCTGCTACCACCATAATAGCCACAGTTGGAAGAGATGTGACTTTGCCATGTAACTATGATGCGCAGTACTACGGGACGCTTTCGGTGTGTTGGGGCCGGGGGGACATACCCAACAGTGGCTGTGCGAATGAGGTGCTCAGGACGGACGGGTCGTCAGTGACCAGCAGAGCGTCTGAACGCTACGTGCTCATTGGGGATCTTGGCCAGGGTGACGCGTCACTGACCGTCAGGAATGTTGTGGAGGGCGACTCTGGGACGTACGGCTGTCGTGTGGACATCCCAGGCTGGTTTAATGATCTCAAATTTCATGTCACTCTGACAGTAACTGCAGGTGAGGCCAACAGAGGCAGATATTTTCCACAACAAGTTTCTAGGTTATCTTAAAAAATTTTAATTATCTTTAAGAGGTCCAAAAAAAAGGTAATCAGCCTTGTTTAAGTTTACTTGAAGACATTTCTTTCGTTACTTTTGTTGCATTTGTTCTTGTTTTATGTTTATATATATATATGACTGGGAATCTTAAAAGATTAATAGTTTATGGTCTCTGATGCATTTTTTATTTCCAATCTTGTAAATTTGGTAATTGATTAATCAGCTCTTTCTTTGTTTCTTTTTTTTTTTTTTTTTAAGGGCCCCCAAATCCCGTGACGATAGAGTCAAGAGAGGTGAAGGACAGGACGGTGACTGTTCGCTGGGCTCCTGCGTTTGATGGCGGCAGACCCATCACGATGTACTGGCTTGATCAAAAAGACAAAGAGGGTGATCACATTAAACAATCCTGGCACAATTAGGACAGTACTACTACTACACACCTAGTCACCATCCTCTGAAAATTTATTTTAGGGTGCAGTTCGGATCTTAACTAAGCTTTCCTGTTGCACAGCATCCTGGGACTCTGCGGTAAGAACTGAAATCTCCAATCCTAAGTTGATTCAGGTGACTTTGATGGATTTGCGTCCATTCAAGACCTACAGCCTCCGCATGTTTGCCAGGAACAGTGTGGGAGTCAGTGCGTCCAGCAACGTCATAACAGTCACCACAAAAGAAGCAGGTAGATTTAGATGCTGTTTCTCTATTAAGATGAAACTAGGACAATGGGGAGCTAAAGAGATATTGAAATTTGTTTTCCCTGCAGCACCAGAGGGTGCTCCCTTGGATATGGATCTGGAGGCCCTCAGCCCCAACACTATCCGAGTTACATGGAAGGTAAACTTTTGTTTCGGGACGCTTCTTAAACAACTTTGTGTCCGCGTGTACGTTAGACTGTCTGTTTCCTCTTGGCTAGCCTCCGAGGGCTGATCTCAGAAACGGCGTTCTGCGGAGTTACAGCATCAGCTACAGAGAGTTCGACCCCGTAAGCCAGCAGTTTAAACAGTGGCATCACCGTAGTGTGGCGGCGACACGTGACGTGGAGAGCATTGTCCTGAACAACCTGAAGCCTTCTGCCATGTACGGCGTGCTCATACAGGCCAAGACAAACGCTGGGATAGGCCCTCCCACGACTGCACCTTTCTGCTCCACTCTGGATGAGGGTAGGTTGGGTGATGTAAGAGGATTTTTATTATTATTATTATTATTATTATTATTTTAATTGGACTTTTTGTTGTTTTTCAAGTTCACACAACAACAACAGCAACATTAACAACAGCCACAACTGCGTCTTCTTCCTCTGCTGCGACAGTGTGGATTGAAGAAGCTACTTCCACTGCAGGTACTTCTTATTGTGCTGGTGAAACTTATTTTCATAAACTACAGAGAAGAAATAGACGAATTATAATTTGTTTTAACTTGTTTAATTTGTTTTAACCCCAAGTTCCCAAAACTACAACAGCAGAGACTGTCCCCGTGTTCACAGTCTGGGAGGAAAGTACGACTATGGTGCCAGGTACTTATTGCGTTTTATATAAAGTTTCAGCTGGTCATCAATGGGAAATGAAACTTTGTACGATTTTGCCCAAACTGCAGAATTTATGATACAGCCGATTAAAAAACTCTACGAACAGATACCATACATATCACTTTGTTTTTAATTGACATCTAATCAAATTCACATCACATTCTGCAGTTTTTGTTTTATTTTTTCTTTATTTTATTTTTTATTTGTGTTTCTGTGCGCGTTCTGTATGTGACCTGATCAGGACAATTCACTTCTAAAAGCTAAATTTCAGTTTTCCTTTGCAAGACGTCCTCACTCCGAACCCCTTGGCTCCCCCGGATCCCCCAGTAGTTAAATTGAAAGAGGTGAAAGACCACACAATTTCCCTCTTTTGGACTCCTGGGTTTGAAGGCGAAAGCCCCATCACTGGCTTTTACCTGGAGTACAAAGCAGCAAACGGTGAGAAAACGTCAATAGACTAAGTTAATCTTTACAGCATTAAGTGACACATTATGAAACGTTATTATTTCTTTCTTCTCCACAGCCTCGTGGGATTACATAAAAACTGTCGTAGACTTCGGCGCTAACGAGACGGAGGCTACGATAATAGAGATACACCCCTCCACGTACAACATCCGCATGTTCGCCAGGAACAGTCTGGGCACCAGTAAAGCCAGCAATGTCCTCACCATCACCACCGGAGACACAGGTGTTCTTTTCATTTTATTCATGCCGTCTTCATAGTATGTCACTGTAGTTAAACACGGAGGACATTTCTCTACATTAGTGTTTCCAACATGCTGGGGCTCACTAGGAAAGTGAGTATTCGCGCTCTTATTCACACTGAAGGATCGAAAATATAAATGAATCACAATTCCATTAAAACCCACTCACACTTCCTCAAACAACCAAAAGGCCGATTTCTTCTCAGCTCTGCCGTGTTTGCAAGAAGTGTTATTTCTGCATGTGTAGCAGTTTTGTTTTTTCTTTTTAAGTAACACTTTCAAAACTTCCTCCTGGTTGCCTTTGGTTGAACTCATGACAGGTCATCAGTGGAACAATGTCTCTACCACCACATCAGCGGACACTCATGCAGCAGTAAGTATGCAACTCGGATTTTCATTAATCAGACATGTGCTGTATATGTAGTGTGAATTCAGGTGTATAAGGGCACTGGGTAAAGTGAGACAAGAAAAAAAAGGAAAAGCTTGCTGAGACCGTGCTGTGGGAGTGCATGGCCAAAGTCACATGATATAACTCATGCCGGCATCAAACGGGAAGACGACCAAGAAACAGGAAAAGTTTCAATTCATACGACTCAAATTCCCCAACTATCAATATTCTGTTGTCAGACACCACAGGACGCCCTCAGAAGGCCCATGTCCACTCTCTGTTTTGAAGTGGTCATAATAGTATCCCCAACTCTTTAAATTAGCAACGACCGTGCAAATGTTTTGTATATTTTGTGTGCAAATACAGGTTTAGCAAGGAATATCTCACCTAATGAAGGTAGATGTTAGTGTCATTCTTGGCCTAAATAATCCCTGTTCCCTTTGTTTAATCCCTTTGTTTAATACATGATTTTTAACCTTAGCCATGATGAATGTAAGGGCTGGCAGGAAAAGGCACCAAGGTTGAGAGAGAGCGTGGTAAACAGGCAGAAACGGACAGATGACGTGACAATGCAGTGAGCTGAAATCTAAAATATGAAGTTGATGTCATTACAGTTGAAATCACACTAAGGAAACTGTGTCCAAGATAAAAATGTATATATCTTTGTGTCATCAAGGACACAATGGTGAATCCTTGCATTGTAAAAATGTCATACACACCCTGAGGAATTGAGAAATATTTATTTTATTTTTTTAACTCATGAAGAGGATAACATGGATTGTCCCAATACAGCTGAATTCACTTGAGTTTAAGTGCACACATTTACTGGACGTAAACTTTAACGTGACTCCTCTGTGCCAGGTGAATGCTGAGGAGAGTCAGAGTGGTCACCTAGCTGCCATCATTGTAGCAGTGGTGCTGGTAGTGTTGACTGTTGCCTTGGTAACAACATGGCACTTTCGACGTAAGTGTACCCAGCAGCGTCGCCCCTTATAGAAAGCCAAATAAATGCACTTCCCTCATTTGAACTCTGCACTCTTTCTTCCCAGGAATGAGACTGAAAAATGGCAGCCTGAACATGTGAGTGTTTGCAGCACATTCTGTATTTGTAAAGACGCTCAAACTCTGTTGCCTCCACTGCACTGAAAAACAACTTCTTCTCTGCAGATGGCTGTCCAACGGAGCGCTACGGTACAGAGGCTCTGAGTCACTACAAGAGCTGTAAAACTCTAGCTTTTTGAATTTGGGGGAAATTGCCACAGAAGATTGTATATTTGTTTATTTTCAGAGAACAAATCTAAATCTAAACCTTGACCTGTGTTTTTAGTTGATTAAAACTAACCAAAGAAGGAAAATAAGCATTGTTATTTTTTTCTAACCATCAACGCCACATCAAATTATTATTTTTTTAAATTTTATATGGTGTTATTTGTAATTAAAAAAAAAAAAAAAAAAAAAGCTGTGCCACAGCTTTGCCATTGTCTGTGTGTGTGTACTTTTTGTTAACTATTCTTATGTTGGTTCAACAATAACATAGGAAGTTACACAATAGTTTTACTGCGTGGTAACCAGCAGCTGAGCTGTAACACTATATGAAATGTGAAACCAGCGCACACAAAAAACACAAAAAACACACAATCATAAATCATTTATACATTTTAGTTGGGATTACAAACGTGTTGGCATAAAAGTTGTGAGGCCGTGTAAAATGTACAAGAAAAGCAGAGTGCAGCGATTTGTAAATTGTTATACATATTAAACTATTGATTCAAAATTTAAAATGATGTTGAAAATATATCTGCTCATTTTGGATGTGGTGCATATTTTAAGTTTATTGTCTTTATTTATATTTTCCATAATGTTGCACCTGGTCTGGTCACAGTCTGGCACGGCAGGCTATTTATTTGAGTTCAAAATTCCTGAAAAAAATATATTTATAAAAAATAATATTATTGAATAATATTAAAATGCTATACATTTATTATATTAGAAAAAGACAACAACAAAAAACACAACTGAGGTATTTAACTTCCATATCTCTGTAGGCCTCCCCCAGTTCTTGGTCATTCACCAGTTCACACTTATGACCACAAGAGGGCACCAGAGTCCCACTAGTCAATGGATGTTACTCTCTCCATCCGCTCTCTCAGATCTCACCTCATCATCAGCACGGATATCCTCAGGGGCAGGCTCTGCAGCCAGCTGGATTTCCATCCATCTGTCCTGTAAATCTCTTAATTGTCCTAATTAAGGAGAGGAGGAGATCTGATACCTCTGTGAAGCATTGAGGCAGCTGCCTGTCAGGGAGTCTCCCGCTAATGGGGGATCATGAGGGGATACCCAAGCCATGTGTTTGTGTCTCAGCGGGGACCACAGGACACAGTAGGGATCAGTGTTTGTATGTGTAAATGAATGGATGTTTTTTTTTTTTTTTTTTTTTTTAAAAAGGGACTTCCTCTTTCTTTTTTATTTGTTTGTACCTCAGAAGAAATTGTCCTTCAACGAAACCGCTGATGGAAGCATTGTTATTTTTGTTGTTCCTGACTTCACAAACTTAAGTGTTACACTTCCTGAGAAATAGACTAATTGCCTACCGCTGTGTAAATATTGCTTGATTATTGGTTTGCTGTGGTAACCCAACGCAAACTGCAGTCACAGTACGCTCTGTGACAGTGGCCTGTAAACAACAAGCGCCACCACATCCCTCCTCTCTGGACTTCTTGTCATCTCTGATCCGCTCACGTCCGCTGTCCGCCGCCATTTTTCCGCTTTTTCCTCTGCCTCCTCAGTCTGGCTCTGCTTACGCAAACGCCGGCGTGTGTTCCTGACCTGGTGCCTTCCTACATCTCCAACTTCCTCGTCCTTGTCTCCTTTCATCCATCTTTCTCTCTGTTCCAGCTCCTGCTGATTACACTGTGTGGCACTTATATAAACAGAAGAAAAGAGGCAAGGAAGGTTGTGGGAAGCCCTGGTTGGCTGACTTTGATGAGGTCCCTTTGATTGGCCACACAGCCAAAAAGCAATTTACCTCCCTGCCACCTCCACCCCCACCCTCATTGATTCTCCCTGGACCATGGCTGCCACCAGTAACCCACACAAGCAACAAACCGGTAGTCAGCGGACAAAGGACGAGGAGTTGGGACACAAATGGAAGCAGCTGATCTTGCTGACCTGCAGTCAATTCACAATATGTGCCACCGCCCCAACAGTTTTGTCACCTCGTTCACAGCGTGGCTTGCCGCCCTCTTTAAACATCTGAGACCAAACAGCAACTAGAGAAAGGAGAGCGCAACGATCCTCATGTAATCCCCGTAGAGCCGTGTCAGCCGTGACTGCCGAAGGTTTCGGGGTGAAGCTGCAGGTGGGAGATTGAGGACGGAGGAGGGAATGTATGGTTATAATAATAATGGCGGTGCCAGCAATGGGGACAGGGTTAGTAGTGTAATAAATCATGCACTATGGTCCTGCCCACATCAAGGCACCAGCACTCAGGAAGTGGAGACTCCGAACGGCACCGCACACACCAAAGACTGAGCTCCACAGGAGGGACTGATCTCCAGGCCTCGTTGCTCCAGAACGGATGCACAGCCCTGGGCCTAAGAAGCTGCCAGATGTCGGCCCTTCTGGAGCGCCTTATGAACTGGAGAACAACGGAGCAGATGAGAATATTGAACAGAAGAGAAATGAAATGGGCAGGGAGTGGAGGTGGAACAAAAAAAAAAAAGAAAAAGAGAAGGGCGGCGCAGATGCAGGCTGTGAAAGCACGCAGAGCGCTGGGGTATGGCCTATTTGCTGATGAAAGACACACTAATTGATTCAAGTCTTTATCCGAGCCCCCCTCACCCCACCCCCCGCAAACTGCAGCAGCTTAAAGGGAACTTTTCATCTTGTTAGAGGCTGAAATATGCCTGTCAACGTGGAAATGAAAACAAGGCAAAGCAGCAATTTGGAAAACAGGACCGAAAGTTTTGTGTGACTAAATAATAATAATACAAAAAAAATAAAAAATGCTAACAAAAGTGATGGTGAAGTAGCGATCTAAAACGGCCCTCATTCCTGATATGAACTGACAGTGCATTTGCGTGTGTTGATGTGATATGATTAACCAACCTGAGCCAGATGGAAGGCAGCGCACATGGTTGAAGGTCAGACATAACAGTTACCATAGAGACATCACCAAGTAGTCCAAGTACAGCGTTGTACTGCACTGTCGTCTCCTCAAGGGACCTATAAACCCATGTATGTTTATACACATATACATACATACTGCAGCGTGTGTACAGTATGATAGCATGCCCCTGTATATTACTCTTTCTTTATATATATATGTATTAAGTATATTGTATTCATTTTCATCATGTCCTGATAAGTCACGCACAGTGCAACTCAGAGAAACTTTGTAATATCCATGAACAGAATACATCAAAACAATTTGAAGAAACCCAGCTTGTGACTTGTGCTCGTGACTAACAAAGACTTAAAACGTGATCTGATAAATGTCCTCATCTTTAGAGGCGTCTCTGCGCGCCGATGTCTCACCGTATGGATTTACAGCATGTTATTCTTGAGCAGATCTTGAGCTAAGAGGCAAAAATTCAACCTTCTCGGAGGTCTAAGTTTCCATAGAAACACACTAGACTCTATATTGATGTAGCGAGTTTATCAAATGCCGAAGAAAAAAATGCATTTGGCAGCCAGTCATTGAGGACAGAAATAGCTATACTGACATGCTTGTTGCTTCCCTTTGCACACCCATAATCCTTAATGCTCGCAGATATTTCCATAAACGTTTGAACATCCAAAACCATATCTTGTACGATTCATATCACACGTCACCTCTCATTCAGCCGGCATTAAGTGTCAGCGCTTTGAACAGAGGCATGGCTCTTAATCTGTTTAAATGTGCTTCCTTCTCGCCGCTAACACCACTGACTTTCGCTTTTTTATACACCTGCCCAGAGGCGAGTTCTAGTAAGGAGAGGCGTCAAATTGGAAGACCTCCATCGTCCTGGCAGCCGAACACAGTGGAAGTCTTGGATCTGTTCAGGGGATTGGACCAGCTGAGCTCTGCCACGGAAGACAAGTGGCTGGCGCTGCTGAATGGGAAAAAAAAAAGAAGAAGAGTGTGGAAGGATGGAGAGAGAGGGGGTAAAGACGGAGAGGAGGGAGGGAGAGCTAATCACATCAGGGGATTAGTGGCTGTTATTAATGGAGGATAAGGCTCAGCGCTGTCACACTGTCGCTCACACACAAATCCACATGTATGCTCCTTACATCCATCCATCCATCCATCCATCCATCCATCCATCCATCTATCTATCTATCTATCTATCTATCTATCTATCTATCTATCTATCTATCTATCTATCTATCTATCTATCTATCTATCTATCTTCCTCGTCTGTCAGACAGTAATTCAATTACACAGCTGCCTCTCCTCTCCTCGTCCAACCTCTGGCCGACGGCAATGTGTTATGATTTTGGTTTGTAATATTCTCGCTACCTACTTCATGAGGGAGAAAAATGATCTGCTCCCGTGTGCATATCTTTGTGTGTGTGTGTCTGTGTCTGTGTGTGTGTGTGTGTGTGTGCCTCCGTTGGCATGCCACCCCTTGAAAGATGGCCATTCAGCGGTGAACAAACAAGACATTTGTCTAAAGTCTTGCATCACCTCAGGGAAGACTCCGTGGAAATGTGCTTTGCCAGGTTATCTTGCGCCGTTATTTTCGGTCTCCCGGTGACTCACGGGATCCAAACTTTATGGCAAGATTTGCAGGGGGGTTGGAGGGAGAAAAAAAAAAAAGACAACTGTCATTTGTGCCAATATCGGCCATGTAATTTTACAGGTTTTCTTACTTCACTTTTCCCTTTCAATTTTTGTTTAAACAGCGTAACAATGTAATTTTCAATTCAATCTTAATTAACATTAACAATGAACGAAGAGCACAAATACGAGGCTACTCTTACATCCGTGTAAAATGCGAGGCAGTTAGAGGAGATCGTTAACAGAACGGTGAGGACTTATTGGCCCGGAAAGCCACATAACGCGCAGACATGCTGCACACACATGCATAGGCAGATGACAGTCACAGTGGCTTTTCAGTGAGAAGACGTACGGGCCGCGGCTAAAGAGGCACATTTGCAGGCTCTTTCATCAGTGAGACTTCGCCTCTGCCTCGCGCAGAGCCACAAAGACACCGGCATCCCACCGTGAGCTGCAGACACAGCTGCACCGCAGTTTCATCATCTGAATGAAGTTTCACAGCAGTGGCAAGGAAACCAAAGTCCCCGAGCTCTATCACATCACCCGAGGACCCCGGAGGTTCAGCAGCGTGTCTGAGGAGCTCAGAGGCGACGCAAATGAGTAAATAGACGGAATCCACATGCTAAAGCGGGAAAAAACTGGAGGGAGGGATGGAGAGCGTTTGAGAAGCAGCCAGCCGTTTCTTTTGGCCAAGCGGAGAGGTGGCAATAAAAATCTACTCGGGTTTATGGACTCGATAGTTTGCCTTCTCCTCCTTTGACACACTAACTATAGATAAAGCGGGGCAACTTAACTTGTGCGCACAACTTCTTCACAGGTGTTGAACTGAGATTTAGTTGCTTAAATAAATTGGTACTTTGTTGCACTTGTCTCCAAATAAGTAAACAATGCGAAAAGTACAACCGCCTGCTTGTTTTTACACGGCTGTGATTTTTATTTTATTTTATTTTTTTTAAGTTGGTCTCTATGAACAGAAGGAGCTGAAGGCCCTTTGGGGATACACACACACACACACACACACACACACACACACCCGCAGACACACATGCCAATCTATCTGTCTGTCAGCTCTGTGCTCATAATCACATCCTATCCCCTCGTGTTCCCATACACACAACCCCCCTGCCTCGCTTCACTGTAGAGGGAGAGAAATGAGAGATCCCTCCAAACGCTCTCTAAGATTAAGGCTTTGTGTTTTACATGTGTTATCGTTGCTTCCCTTCGTTATCCCCCTGCTTTTGTCTCAGCCTCCTCCTCTAATTAGAATCTGTCCCTTTCATTCTCGCATTTGCCTTTCTTCCACCTGTGAGAGCGAGAAGAAGAAGAGCGGGAGGGAAAAGAGGAGAAGAAGAAGAAGAAGAAAAAGGGAGAAGAAGAAGAAGGAAAGAACGGGTAGAGGAAAGATGAAAAGCGTGCCACACGGAGCGAATGGCGGAGCGTTGTGGAATGCGGTGTCTGAGGGGAGGATGAAGGCGCTTGTCACGTCTCATCACACAAACGTGTACACACACGCACACACACACACAACCTGGCTGTGGTGCAGCAGAGACACACGGTCCCGCTGAGCCGAGCTTTGAAAAGAAGAAAGTGCAAAGGGAATGAAAAAGAAGAAAGAGGAACAAGCGAGAAGAAGCCACCGTGTTGGATGTTTCATTTTGACCCATATTTGTCCTGACGCATAAATCAAACAGGTGCTGAGGAGCCCGGCGCATCTGTCACGACAGGGCGTTGGGGAAGATATCTGAGCGGATCCGCCCGAATGCGCACGCCGCTGGTGGCATGAACCGCAATTAGGAACTGCAAATATTGAGAACAATAGAATACATACGGTGTTAAGGCAGGTGAGCCGTAATGCCACCATATTATTCATACCGCTCTAACAAACTGAAACTCATTGCCTCGTGCTCTTTCTAGTTCACTGCTCCGTCCCCCCTCCCCCACCCACCCATCTCTCTTCTTCCCGCTTTCCCTCCAGCCAAGTTCAGCGCTGTCTGTCCCCTGGCCCACAGCGTGGCCTCCTTGGCTGTTTATGTGCGAGGTGAGGACAGGCTGGCACTGCGCCTCCGCGTGCGGTCAGGCCGTGTTTACATCTGTCTGGCCCTGGAGCCTGGAACCTGGAGCTGCGCGCCGGTGCACCCTGGACATCGCCCAGAAGACTCTAGCGAGACCTGAGGGCTTAGTCTCACTCAGGCCCAGACTGTCCAGCGCTGCTCGATGAATGGCCCACAGTCTCAAAGAACCCTTCACGTCCCTTTGCATAACTGACCCCTTTTTCCCCCCACATCGCCCCTGATCTCTGCTTTTGTTGTTCATTGCCCTAACTATGATCGTGCTCCACGCTCTCCCCGGACTTCGTCGTATTTGTGAAAGTAACATAAGAAGCTTTCGTCGGCACGTTGGGAAAACTGCAGACGCTCTTTTTCTCTAAGTGAATGTCTATATGTTAGTACTTAGGATTTGTGCGTCTGAGATATGTTTAACATGCGCTAATCCGCCAGAAGCAGCAGAGAGGGGAGAGAGCTGAATGGCACTAGTTGCGGTACATGACAAACAGTGCGATCTGCCTTTTGTTTTTGATAGCTGATGAATATGCATGTGGCCCCGGGAGTGACGGAGTTTGGGGTGGGGTGGGGGCTCAGAAGAGCATGTTGAACAATAGAATTACATCTCTGACATGCATCCACCGCAAGGCTGGGATTAAACGCAGCGCAGAAGAAAGGAGGAAGACGGGAAAGAGGGGAAAAGGGATGGAGATGGAGAGCGGAGTGATAAAGAATGAATCCGCTGCTTATCTATTGAAGAAACAGAGGCCTCGGGGAGAAGAGGGGAGGAAGGAGATGGGGAGGGAGGCGGTGGTGGCAAAGAGAGGGGAGAAGGGGGTGGGGGAGTGGGGGGGTGGGGGGGGGTCGTCAATCCGATGTATTTAATTTCTTTTGCTGTTGGTGAATCATCAGGGGGATGATCCAACAGTGGATCAAAAGAACAAGCAGGGGAACGGGAAAAAAGCAGATTAATGCAACAGAACAAAGGAGCAGTCTCTCCAGGATGATCGCTACTCCTCTTCCTCTATCCTCCACTTACCCCCCCTCCTCCCTCCTTTCTGCCCATTCTCATTTATTATTTTTCAGCTTTTCTCCCGAAAACTTCATAAACACAGACGCGAGAGCGCACAAAGGAATATCTCATGACACTGGATATTTTCTGGTCACCGAAAAACTCCTGAGTGGCAAAAATCTGCCAGTATCTGATCCATCTTTATGCGCTTCATCTGTGGTCTGTCTTGTAGTGTGAGCAGCTTCCCATGAGGCTGCAAGCAGACCGCTTGTTTAGTCTGCGCTGCCGGCTTTGGCCCGAGACTTGAACGCGTTTATGAAAAGCCCACAGATCAGAGTGGATGGCCACGAGCGTGTCCGTTCTTATTTTGAATGTTCGTGTTTAAAGTGAAGCCTTAACCTGAACCGTTACATATACCGGTACAGCCATAGCATAGTTCCCCTTGAGTGATGTTGGCTTGTGGTGGTGCCTCGAGTGTTTTCATGTAGTATTGTTATTGGCCCGGACCTGCTCCTTCTGTCTGTGAGAGGAGCGCATTATGGGCTATATCTCAGAGGTGTCAAATCTGACTACTGCACTGTAGTGTGAGTTTTCAGTGCTGGAGGGATTTGGTGTGTGTGTGCGCGCGTGTGTGCGAGTGTGTTTGTGCAGCGCAGGAAAGGTGGGTGAGAGTTTTGCCAGGTCAGACTTGAACGGCATTCGAAAAGACAAACGGGTGGCTGAGAGTGTCCGACCGTGTCCAGATAAAACAAATATAAGAGGCAAGAGTGATGCTGTTCTGGTCGTATTTTATGCTTCGCTCTGTCCCCTTCTCCCCTCCCCTCCGATCTTTCTCTCTTTTTTTTCCCTTCTCGCTTTCTCTCCCTCTCTCTGTCACCTTTTCTGTCACTCTGCCCAAACCGCTGCAACTCCCACTCAGTTCACCATAAAGCCTCCTCATACCTGCCTGTCTTCTCCAGATGGCAGCCTGCGCCAGGTACGAGTGTGTGTGCACATAAGAAGTTGGGCCCGGTTTTCTTCCTCACTCACACCCCACCTGCCTCTGGTAAACTAGAATGAACTGAAGTCTGAAAAGTCAAGCAGTGTCCAGCCAAGCTCACGGATGGTTGACAGTCAATATTGACCCTGGGCTCGGTGTCTCTCTGTGGAAACGAGGTATTACCCCCCACCTCCCCCCTCCTTATGTCACCCCGACCTGCTCACACACACTGATGGGACCAAGTTGCCAGCAGAGGCTTGACCCGACCACTGACCCTGGTCTGGGTATTTTCTCATCCTCCTGTTGGTTAAGAACAGGCTGCTGGAGGCTGTGAGTCTGTTCCCAGCTCTAGCAGGCCAGCAGCGAGTGATGGATGGCGCATCGTTGCCCGCTCTATGCCAAACAACCACCCCAAAACAAATCCTCATAGTCATGTGCTGTATTAAAGCTCAGCCTCAGTTCTCAGAGTGTCTGGAAAGAGCTAGATAAAATGTAGTATGTGCATGCTCTGATGTATCAGTGTGCTGCTGTGCACTCGCCTTTGTGTGTTTGTCAGCACAAACACCTAGTATTGAAGGAGACAGGCTGCCTCCTGACAGTTATTTGCTAGTTTTGGTCTCTGTGCTCTGTCTAACTTTCTGTCTCTCTTCCTCTCCCCAAATTACCCCTGGAGGACCGAGCGAGGGTAAACACAGCCACTGAGAAAAGGCTCACGAACCGCCGCTTGTTATTGCGAGATGCCTCCCTCTCTGTCTTCTTCCTCGTCTGTTTATCTGCGGCTCGTACGATTCCCTGTTTGTCAGCCATCTGCGTTCTATAAGGGGCCGCGTGCGTGCGTTTCATGCGTTCGCCGCACAAAGCTAAGGGAGCACTGCGCGGCGGCGCCGTGGCGCGGAAGGAGTCGCGCGGGGTCTAAATCCAGAGGAGCATTTGTTAGCGCTGGGTCAGCTGCTCTGTCAGTGCATTACAGGGAAAATTATACCTTTGCAAGAGCGAAAGTGGCGCTCCTCGGAGGGCTTGAAGAGGGGTGAATGTGCACGTGAGCGTAGGTGTTTGGTGTAACATAAGTTCCGTCGCTTATCTGGCTCATCGACCGAGGTGAGGCGGCACTTCAGAATCAAGGTTTGGCTCCTCTAAGGAGAGCAAGCTAATGCTAAGCGATTCATTCACCGCCAACTCTTTTCCTCCCTTCGGATATGACTTGCTTTTGGGATGAGGAATTCCTGATTTGCATGATTATAGATAGATAGATAGATAGATAGATAGATAGATAGATAGATAGATAGATAGATAGATAGATAGATAGATAGATTTAGCAGTACATGCTCATGTGTTACATAGTGGCCCTCCGTCTCGTCACCACCGTGTCATGTGTCCACTCACCGGCAATACCCACGAGCTCCCCCCCTCCTACAACCCACACTGCTCTCTTTCATTCAACCTGGAGTTTAATTACAGCAGGATATCCTGAACATTTTACATTTCCTTCAGTTGTGTAGCAGATGTGCAGGACTGGCACAAAGCAAAAGAGAAAGGGAGGCAGAGCTGCTGGAACTGCTCTCAGTCGACCAATGGAAAAAAAAAAAAAAAAAAAAAAAGCCAGCTACCAGTTCATATTCATGCGTTCCTTCTTTTCTCTTCATGTTAACTCACGTCTGTTCACTTCCGCTCTGCTGCATCCCCAAGGTGACGGCTGGCTTCTGCTACCGCGGCTCATGCCTAAAGGCTACAGGGCGAATGGGCCTGCTGTCCTCAGAGGTTTTGGACCAGAGGCCATCTGTCCCAACTGATTCTGACCAAACCTCAGCGCCATGTTTCTTTGATGAGCTCTGTCTAAGTTAGTTTCGGCGAGTTACTCTCCATCTTGATCAAACTTATCCCAGACGCTGTGGAGCAAGGAGAGGCACTCTTGTGAAACCCGCCCCCGACGGACCCGGCGGTGTCAACATCTGGTGAAAGACAGATTTTCCTTGACACACTGCTGAATCCTAGAAATCCCAAACAAATGTACATCTCTCGTTTCTGCTGCACACATTTGAAGCATTTAAATCTGCAAAGGCACACACAAACATAAAAGCAAGCCTCTTACATTCAAGTTAAAATGTCATTTGTTTACAAACCCCCTTCCAAAAAGTCCCAATGTGCTGGAATGCGCAGGGAAAAGCACTCTGAAGCCCCAGTGTGTTTGCAACCCTATAAATAAAGGTGGCGGTGGGGAGTGTGGTTGACCATAATTACACAGGCCCTGTTAAAGCCGGGGCGAGCTCTCTGTCTGTCTGCCTCCTGGTCCCGTCACCAGTCCCAGCCTCTCCCATCTACATACAAACATACATTCACGGGCGCGCACACACACTCCCAAACACAGAAACACTTTCAAATGGGATGTGGGTCAAAAGTTTTGTTTTTCTTCATGTGTCTGGAGTTTTAAAACATCGTGACTGTTAAGTTTATTACATAATTCAGCTGGCTTCTCTTTTTTCTCTCTACTAATGTTTCACAGCCTTGCAGACTTTTTTTTTAACACGTTCATGATCGATTAGACAACTTTAACTTATTGATTTATCTCCTAATCCTTTGATTTAATTTGAAGTCACACTTTTTTTTTTTTTTTTTTTTTGCCTCAAGTGGATATGTTGATCCAGCTGCTCAATGGCTGTTGAGTCTCCAAAACATTGTAAATGAACAACATTTTGGCCCCATTGCAAAAGCCGCAGTCAGTCAGTCCTGATTAGAGTGGCAAGACTGTTTTTAGTCCTTTTCACTATGTGTATTTTCATCTCTGCGGTGCGCATGTTCACATGCTAAATCTCCATCTGGCCGCTGTGAAATGAAGTTCACAGCATTGGAGTTGAGATGTAAACACACATTCACACAGTGTTCTCTTTCTCGCTAAGCTGCAGAGACAGACATTTACCAAACTGTGCTGTATGTCGCGTATCTGTACCAGCCAAAAGTGGTTTAATGGTGTGTGCCTGAGAATGTGCACCTGCATGTGTGTGAACGTGTCTAAGTGCACATGGGCAGGAACGTGTGCGTGCATAAGCCAAGATTTTCTTTCTTACACTGCTTCAAGCAGCCAGAATAACGCTGCAAATTCTATACTCTCTGCCGCACGGTACAATTTGTTCCAAAGCACTTGCCTTGCTGTAGAAAACATAGCCAGGCAGCCAACTATAGCTAGCTCGGTCTATTACCATCAACAGGCCACCTGCCAAGAAGAAACACATCCAACAGTTTTAATACCTTGTTTTCACACAAGCAGTTTTTCACTCCAGCTTATAAAAGCCAAATGACAATAACAATAACATGTACTGAAAAAAACAGGCTTTTCTTTTTTCTTGTCTTTTCTTTATTTTGGTGTAAGCCAGAGTCTTCATAAAAGTGGTGTTGCCCCAGACCAGTGGTCCCTGTACCCCCACCTTCTTTCTCCTCTTGCTCCTCTTGTGGCTTGGCACAGGAAGAGTGAGGTCTGGGCAGACAGGATAGTATGGTCAGACTCAACTATTTTAATGTCATTTGTCTGCGCTGTACCATGTAAATAAAACACTTGGTCCAGCTTTGTGTGAAAAAGGACACCGGTCACACCTTTGACTTCGCTGCAAGATTCTCGCGCACTAAATCTTTGAGGGAGGGCACGGATGGAAATAGCTGAAAACCTGTCAGGTTAGTGTGATTACTCTCCCCCCATCCCTCTGGTCCATTTATCTCAGAAGGTACTCCGAAGCAAATGGCTGTAATGTATTTTAATGCACCTCTACATGATAAAAGTTGACCGGCTGCTGCTGCCACATGTACCACACTTGAGTGTTCATCCCCGCACATTTCTAAGTCTTATGCACCACTGTGTCTCGTGGCATTAAACATTCAGGAGAAACAAATGAAAGACTCTCTTAAAAGCTCCAACCAATAGGCTTTTACAAGCCTACTAGGCTGCATTCGAATAAAAAACAAAGGCATAAGTGGTCTAGACAGCAGGAAATCCAACTTTGAAAGAATACAACAACTGAAGTTAAATGTTTTCCCCTTTTGTGGTGCGGAATGCACTGTTGTATATATATATATATATGTATATATATATATATATATATCATTTGGTTTATTGCTTGAAGAAATTGAATTGGTGCCACGGAGATGCAATATTCAGATCTTAAGGGGACTGGAGGAGAGTGGCTGGTCGACCATAAAGACAGATAAGTGAGGGATGGCGATTTTGTGGAGCTTTTGATGAACGGTGATGCATCACCCCATACATTAACTGTCTCCAGCTGTCAGGCTCAAGTCCAGTTATCCCGAACAAGGCCGGTGACAAATCTCACCAGGGAAATGTGGAGGACTATGAAATTCCTCTCTGGTTTCGGGTTAGAAATGACATTAGTGTTGGTGAGTAAATCAACAGCAACCAGAGTTGTCCCTCCATCCGTCTGCCCGCCCGTGTCTGTCTGTCTGTTTCCGCCTCGTGTCCTCTAGGTGTCACTAGAGATGTTCACGGGCCAGACAACACAAAGCCTGAGTGTGTGTGTTAAGACGGTGCGTCCACGTGTGAGTTTGCGCGCGAACAGAGAGAAAGCTGCAGCCTCTCCGGTGCACTGACAGCCTCAATCCAGTTGCCGTGGTGATATCCTCTCCCAGGTGCATCAGTCACATTCACGCACACACGCACACACACACACACAAACACCGTCTCACTCTCCAACACATATACAAAGGGACACAAACCTCTGTTTCTCGGCTCCACTTCCTCACATGCCTCGACACCCACAGCTGGCTGTTTGCGCCCTTCCCTCCAGTAGCTTAGACAACCATCATTAACACCAGTGTCCCTGCGCTGCGCCAGTGTTAGCTCCTCCGTGTCACTATCTCCCCGCGCAGTGCACCGTGCGCACCGCTCCTCCGCAGGTGTCCACCCCACCACCGCCACCCCCCAACCCACCGCGTACTCGCTAATGAGAGTGAAAATGAGAACAATGGGGAGAGGAGCGCGGGGCCCGCCAGCTCATCTGGGCTCCGTTGATCTTGTTAATTGCGTCCGTGGACGCGCTCCGCTCCCTTTGAAGTGTGTCTGAAGAGCCCGCTTCAGAGACTGGCAATTACCGCACATCATGTAATTGCAGCAAGACAGGCAGCCATATGAGAGAATTCATGTTACTGTATGTGAGCGTCAGGGTGTGCGAAGTACATCTCAGAAACCTGTGTGTTTGTGTGTGCGCGCAAGGGGAAAAAGAGAAAAGAGTGATGGTGGTGATGCCTTCCAAGGTGTTGTAACAGCATATCTAACGTCCTGTCAAACCGCAACACCTCCAGAACAAAATCTTAACAGCTTTGATGCAACAGACAGCTTCATTTTGCAAAATGACTACTTACCTACTACTCCGTTAAAATCAATTTGCACAGATCAAAAGAAATTCCTCCTCTTTGGAATTCAATTAATCTGTTTATTCTCACAAAGTGTCATTGCTGTGGTTTTAAGAGGAGGCACCCACGGCCTGTTTACATCCTCCACTCCTGCTTTTAAATGTTTTGAGGTCAGTGGAGCTTTGTGTGTGCTTTGAAGCATAAATCTCCATTGTGTCTCTTCAAAGACCACGTAAAGTCCCTATTTATGGGTTTCACTCGACACATTTCTGAAACCTACAGTTTGCTGGAGTTGTTTCGTGTTTCAGAAAACTATCCAGGCAAGGTAGAGGCTGCTTTCAGCACTGCTACAAGGTTTTACTTGACAGGACGGGAGTTCAAGAAGCGGTGTAATAGCTGTGATCGAGATCTCAGCTCAGAAAGCAGACCTACTAAAAATATATGAGTTTTTTCTTTTTTTTTTTCACTGTAAACAGCCCTTATTATTGTGACGGTGCTTCACAGCACTGTGTTTTCTGCACTGGTAGAAGAGGAGTGAATGGATTGCTTTCCGCTCTTTCACAATCAAACCGAGGCCAAAAAAATTCTTCCCTCTGTCATCACAGACTTTCTGTTTTCTGCACTCACACTGATCTGGAATTTATAATGCACGTGTGCATGCTAGATAGCCCTTCTGCCCATCAGATCTATCTATCTATCTATCTATCTATCTATCTATCTATCTATCTATCTATCTATCTATCTATCTATCTATCTATCTATCTATCTATCTATCTATCTATCTATCTATCTATCTATCTATCTGTCTACTTTTTGCTGTAATATATTTCAGGTGAAGAATAGTTCTCTATCCTGTACAAAATATTTGCTGGCAACCTGCTCTGAGCTGTCGCTCACCCCCCCTTTGCCATAAATCAGATAATGTTACAGTAGCACGCCGCTGTGCTTTGTGAAAGGTACAGATACAGCGAGGCAACCCTGTACTCCCACTCCCACGTCTGAACGCAACTGAAAGTGGTACAGATTAAATGTACCACTCGCGGCTAACTACGGCTGTAAGATAAATACTGAGCCGCGTACTGCTGTGGCGGCAGGCAGGGATTTGTCTCGGCGTGAAAGACCGCAAGTGTGCGTGCTTTCCAACACACGGGAAACCTGTTTGGGAACTTGTAAATTCATATGTATGTATATGTATTTTTTTTCTCCTTTGTAACAGTACAGGATGGTGTTATGGGCCAGTGCTCCACCTGTTACCTGCTATCAGATGAATAAGATATTCATGAAAGCTCATGCATGGACCACAAATCTCAGCATGCTTCATCTTCTGAAATACATACAAAAATGTATTTATAATCCATTGCAATATATCTAACAGTTAAGATATATCAAGGTGAACCAACAGAGTCATGGCTGAAAGAGACAGTTTACATTTCAAAGGGATTCAGGTCAGATTCAGCTCCAGTGGACCTGGGTAATTATTAATAATATCAGTGTCATAACTGGTTATAAAGTGTCAGCCACACAGCGCCATGACTGTACGGAAAAGATGGGAAAGTTTGCTTTGCTTGTGATAAATTGACCACAGACATGAGTTTGTTTGTTTTAAAATGACAATAATAGTATTCTAGTATAAACTCTCAATGTATTTTCTTTGACTTTGTCTGGCTTTATTCAGATTGATTTAGATAAACTGTGACTCACACCAAATATCAAAAGGCGTGTCTCGAAAATAGTCGCGCCAGACTTCTACAGGTGGGCAGCAGCTCAGTCAAAACAAGCGGCTCCTAAAATTATGGTTCTATTATAGACAGTTTGCGTTCCTGTTCCACCCCGAGCTGTGGTTTTATAGACTAACATACAACTGTAAAGGGCAGAAAACTTCATCAAAACAAAAAGGGCCTCCTGAGATAGTCCCTGGAGACACACAGAGAAAGAACTGGAAACTTTATGTGCGCGTACGCTGACTGTAGATCAGTTAAATATTTTGATTGTGTTCCCATACACTGCGTTATTTTACAAGTGGAGGGATCGTACATTGTGAGCACACGCACACACACACCTAGCGAGAGGGGAAGGGAGAGAAAGGTTTGCACTGAGGCAGCTAGCAGGAGGGCAGCTTGCCAAAAGAGTGGGAGAGAGCAAGCGAGAGAGAGAGACAGACACGCAGACAGAGAGAGAGCAGGAAAGTCCTTACATAGCCCACAGGAAGAGCTGTGTCAGGGCAGGAAGCTCCTTGTTTGGGCATGGAGGTTTCCTGGCTGGCCAGAAGACTGACATTTCCTCTACTGCTTGGCTTCTGGAGAGGGGATCACATGAAGGCTTGAGGGAGACTGCAGGGGTGGTGGTGGGCCGCCAGCTGGGATGGGCCAGGCCTGTTCTCTGGTTTCAGCCCCAGTGCTACCTCCCTCCCTCCCTCCCTCCCCTCTGTCTATGCTCCGCTCTCGCAGCCTGCAGCTAGCAGCTTATTGCTGTAACAGACACTTCACAGGTCAGCATTCACTCTCAGCACAAATGACAGTGCAGCCACCAGGAATCAAACATGACACATGCTACTTCGTCCACCCAGCGACGCATCTGCCGAAGAAGGAGTTAAAGACAGCACGGGTAACATGTGGAAGGCATATGCATAACTGCAAACAGTACTTGCATCTATAACAGCTGCGACAGCCAGTTTGGATTCACTGTGGCTTTCGTGTTTATTCTGTTTTGGTCAATTAATTCTTTTTAGCCGCACCAGAGTTGTAGCTCTGGGGACAGCGGTCTCAGACTACTAGTGCAACACTGTGCTCCAGACTGAGATGCTGTATCTCCATGGCTACTGGATGAAATTTGATACAGAAATTTATGGTTTCCAGAGGGTCAAATTTGGTGATCAAACAATTATTGAATTTCCTTTGGTTTACGACCAAATAGGCTGCATGCAACGATGCGGTGATACCCAAATATTCAGGGAACGTGACATCTTTTAGTTTTTTTTTTCTGTTTTTATGACACTTTTATCTTTTGCTGTTCCGGTAGACTGTTCTCTGTGAAGATTTTCACATTACCATTAGCAGGGGCTTAGCGAGTCAACTAACATCCTGCAGTAATAAACCATCTAACCGTTGACTTTAACATCATTAACATGCTTGTGATGAATTTTGATACCTCTCTGCAGGTGGCCTGATCCTACAGATCCCTTCTTCTACTGTTCTTTTGTTTTTGTTGTGCGAATGCAAAGCGACATAAAGGCCACTTTTCCAATTTGACACTTTTGCAGCACTTTCCGTTCTGAAAAAGCAACATGTTCCTGCTCTCATCCATGTGTTTGGTAGGCTACCATTGGTTTATGCTAGCAAGTAAAAAGGACGTGGTAAATCTGACATCCGACCATCATCAGTCAGTTAGCATTAACACCGTGAGCATGGTACCATACAGTTGTTAAGGCTCCCAACATCATTGTGTTATTGCTAGTGTTCATATGTTACAGTGTCTGTGAATGTTCTCAGTCATCCAGGTCATGGTAATCCAAAAGGCAACCGGACTAGAATTTGCTGAGGACGTTTCGTCACTCATCCGAGTAGCTTCTTCAGTTCTCAGAGACTGGCGGGAGGTTGAGGTATAAATAGTAAAACTCTGTGGGTAAAACCCATCAGAAACTTGCTTGACTTGACTCCCACCAGTCTCTCAGAACCAAAGAAGCTGAGGCAAGGACAGTCCAGTTGCCTTTCTTCAAGCACGTTTTGGATCATATGTTACAGCGATGTCTTAGTTTTACTAATAATACCTGCAGTGCCATTATTTCATTAGAAAATGCAGTTTTAGTTTTCTAAAACTGCGCTTTCTCAAAAGTGTAACACAAAAGTGATGGAAGATCACTTATATTCCTTCCTTCCGTAGCACTCACGTATAATTTCGCGCTCTGACGATCAAAGAGCATCATATTTCCATGTAGTTTTCAGAAAGACATCTGCTCGTTGTGCCTGTTTTTCTTTGTTATTCTGTCTTTATCGGTGCAGGTGACCGACTCACTCTCCTCAGCGTTGTGTCACTTGTTGTAATGATTTGGCTGCCAAATCTCAGACACTTTGTAGTCAAACTATGCTCATGCTTCGTTGCTTATTGATCTTCCATCTGTGTATTAGACTTAACAATGAGCTTAAACTGCGACCAGATAGGCAGATAGACAGACAGATGTTTCCTGGTAAACAGAGAGTGCTGCATTCAGACATAAATCTGTAAAGTGACAAGTTAAGTCCTGCACCTGCTCTCTCTCTCTCTCTCACACACACACACACGCAAAGGAAAAGCAACAGACTGAGGAAAAGGAATTAAAAGAGAGAAAGAGGATGGGCAGTAGACAAGCAGGGTGTGAAATATAGTCGGAGACACAAACACTCACAAATAACCATCCCAAAGAACGCACAAATCAACACACATTCATAGGCGCCTCGACCTCAACAGACACATTTTCCCGGCAATCACGTCTCCCTGGACGTTTAACTAATAATGCTCAGCGGAGAAGAAGTGTGGCTCTGCTGCTTCATAGCAACACAGTGCGCACGGGTTGTTGATGGTGGTTTTTCGGGCTGCCAGGGAAAACGTCCGCGCGCGTCAGGCAGACGCGAGCTCGGAAACTGTGAGCAAAGCAGAAGAGGTAGAACAGGAAACGCGTGTGGATGTGAAGAGAAACATACATCGGACTTGAATCAATGTGTTTACGGCAACAACAACGCACGTTAAAGGAAAAAGTCAAACACGGGAATGCAAAAGTGCGCACTTGAGCCGGGGAAGATAGATGAAGTGTGTTTGGGAACAACACAGCCAGAAAACAACCGTTCGTTCAGCTGCAGTTTCTCCTCTTTTTTTTTTTTTGTGTTTTAGAGAAAGCGAGAACCCCTCATCCCCTCATCTCATCCTCCCAGCAGCTTTTAGCCCGCTGGTCTGGATAGAATAACAGAAAAGAGCTGGGGTCATTACTCACAATGGAGGACTCTATTAAGCGGCAGTGTACAGAGCTAAATGCACACACACACACAAGTACACACACTCACACCCCGAGGTGTAGAGCGGAAACGGCGAAGCGTGCATGTGCGTGTGTGTATGTGTACGGGTCAAATGTGTGGCCCTTTTTGTGTGAATTATACTTAACTGCAGGGATATTTCAGAGCTGTAAAAAAAAAAAAAAAAAAAATACACACACAAGCTATGTACACTCTTTGTAATCTAGCACCATTACTGGCGGCTTCACATACATTAGAGGATGAAAATGACAGAAGGCAGGAGGAGATAGAGCTGGAGAAGGGGTAATTTCACCGAAGGGGCATCTGAGGTATTTATAGCCAAACGATTGAAGCGTTGAAAGCATACTGAGTTCATGATCTGATCACAGATGTATCCTAATGGAAACGCCATGGAACTGTAATGCGCAGCTTTACACTGGCCTCGCTGATTGAGTCGACTGTGTAGAAAACTTTATTTTTCTATCACCTTGTCAGAGCATTTGAGTGCTGTGCCAAAAATTTTCCTGGGTTAAAGTTGGGCTATGGCTGTGGTCAAGGCTCATGACTTCACTTTGGCAGTAATAACCTGTCAACTGTTTCACATTAGGAAGCGTAAAAGTCTACATACACACTTGACAGAGCTGACAGATGCTGACATGCCACTGCATGCAGTCGCAGGCCCTAAATGAGGGCCCAACGGTGAGGATGTGACAGAGATGTGGCAGCGCTCGGCTCGCCACAGCACACACTGCTTACTGTTAACTAGGTGTTAGGGAGGCAGACGAGGACAGGCAGACAGAGGAAGGAAGGGGGAAAGGAGTTGTTTACATTTGCATTTATAGAAATCCTCAGACGATTAGACCACGATAAAGGGGCTGTATCTTTTGGGGCTCAGTGAGAGTAGATATGAACAGAGTCAGCTGTCTTCCCCTTGTTCCCAATTAAGCTATCCCATTATACACTGACCGCTTCTGAGCCGAGAGTTTTCCAATGAGAGCGTTACTTGTAGAATAAGCGTATTCACGGCTAAACGAAAACATTAATACATGTGCTTGTGCTCATGCGTGCGCTGTTGAACAACAGAAGCTCCCAGCAGGTATCCCGCTCTCCTGCTCCCCAGACGCAGCACACTGATGACATCAGCTGGTGTGAAAGTAGCCATTAGTTCCACCTCATCACTGAGGGACAAATATAGCAGCGCAAGGCTTTCATCAGACATGGAGGACAGCTGTAGTGAGGAGGCGGGAGAGGAAACCTGGCCAGATGATAATACACATTCGCCATATCCGTCCTCCTCCCCAATTCTCACTTCTCCCACTCCGCCATCATGCTGTCACCATGAGACTTGATAACACCTTACGGCTGCTGCATATAGGCTCATATATACACATATATATATATGTATGTATATATTAGGTAATATTAGGTATTTAAGCTCACACACATAGACACCTGTTCACATAAAATTATGTTCCATTCGCACAGAAATCTCACATTTAATGTACTTGATTACGCCTCAGCCTTCAAACGAGGCTTAGCAGCAGCTCGATGACAAGAGCCGCTTTTGTAATACCTGGCGCTGCAGCACAGCAGCCACAGCACAAAATACCACTGTCAGCCGCAGTCAAAACTATAGAACAACAGGACAAATTGTGCCTCTTTCTACTGCTGTTACTCCCAATTCTAATAATATTTTGTCCCTGAACAAGTAATGCATTGTTTTGTTTTTTTTCAGTTATATGGATTCATTTCTGCAGCAGAACAGTATTTATTATTGACTCCATCTACAGGTATTACCTAATAAGTGGGTTAGGGATTATTTTTGGCAGTGCCCGGACCAAATACTGGGGAAGATTAAGTTATAGTCGGTGCTGACGTTCTGTGAAAAAGCAGTTCACTCGCGGAGCAGTGCGTGTGTGTGCTTGTGTGTGCGTGTGTGTTCGTGCGTGTGGTACATCCACAGATCAGGTGGTGATGGTGCTGGAGCAGACACCTGGCCTCCGCCTTTTGAATGACAGGTGGTGAAGTCACAGCAGGGCACATCTGGAGGGCTGAGGCAGAGGCACTGATTTTTTTTTAGGTTTTTCAGTAATGCTCTCTCTCTCTCTCTCTCTCTCTCTCTCTCTCTCTCTCTCGCTCCCTCTCTCTCTCTCAGCTTTGATGTATCAGAGTGAGACTCCGGTTGCCCTGATCAGATCAAAGGAGCTGGTTAGTTGGTTTTGCACTCATTTTGCCACTATAATGTCATTCTGTGGTGGCTCTTTAAAGATTATCATAACAGCCCCAATGGCCAGAAACATGTAAATGCAATCCAAAACAAACCATATTCAATTACGAAACCTGCAGGCACACGCACACACACACACACACGTGCTCACAACTCTCACCTCGAATCCGGGCTGTTGTGACAACTGGGTGGTTGTTTTGAACTCTTGAACTGCAGTTTGAGCAAATCCTGTGTGTCTGAAATGCTTCAGCGCTGCCATAAAATGTCTTTTATAAGGGCAGATTCAAGAGGAAAAGAAATGGGATCGATGTAGTTAAGTAGATGTAGTATGTAGCGTTTCAAAATGAGTGCAGGGTAGAACTACCTCCCTTTGTCCTAGAACCGGCACAATACATATAATCATCTCCAATCGAAACACTTTTTTTTTTTTTTTTTTTTTTTGCCATTTATGAATTGAGGTCTTGCAAGTTCAGAAGCCATCTGCTTCACAACGTGCGCCCCTCTGATAAAAAGTGAAAAGTCTGAAAGGCATGACTGCATTTATTTAGCCAGCCTGGCAGACCCTGCTCGGGGATTGAATATGATATTCACACGCAGAGACAGAAAAGAAAACAACTCAAGCCCACTTACTAGCCGTGACACATAAAGACTTATGAAGGCCTGTTTGCATTTCAGAGCCACCCAGGTGGTTTTTGTAAAGCTGTAGTGTACTTGATGCTGAGTTGAAGAGGTGTCATATTTGGAGGTGCTTAAGCATGCACTGTTTTGTTGTCTGTTCAAAGCCATGTACTTCAAACAAGCATGGCTTATTAAGTAGAGCTAAAGTTGCCAGGACACCTGTAGATTATTGTGGAAGTGATACGTCAAAAATCTCTTTTGTGTGCCGCAAATAATTTCAAAGACGCTCGTGAGTCGCGCTGCTCTTGCATCTCGTGCATTTTGAACGCGGGTACGACGCGAACACACGCGCGAAACATTTCACTCATCTCAATCCAGAAATGGAGAACAAAACTGTGACATCCTGATGATCTGTTAACGTGCTTGTGCGTCTTCAGGTGCAGACTGAGCATCTGCCGTTTCATGTTCAGCTTTTTTAGGACACGATAACACGTCGGCACGCAGACGGACTGCTACACTTTTGTCCGTCTCTGTCTGTTTTTGACTCCCGTTAGTTTCAGCCCGCGTTATGCCGAGCACGTTTCCCGAGCGCCTATCTGTGTAAATGTTGCAATCTATGTGAAATGTACCTGTGAGGAGGCTGGAAATCAAGCAGGTTAAATATAACCTACTTATCCCAAAAGGCGCAACAGGTGTCGAGTGCATGAGGCAGAACAGGATAAAGCACCTGACGATCGTCTCAGCGTTCCCTTTTGGCAAGATGAAAAAGCCATCCCAGCGAGGTAGAGTGAGGCTCTGAACATGAGATCAATGGAGCATATTTAAAAGACATTAGAGAGCAGTCCTCCTGTCACATTCCTGTGATAAAGTACAGGAATCTAGCCTTCCAGCATACAGTACATGTCTCTGTGAAGGCGATTCTCCAGTGTCGCTCCTCCTGCGTTTTAATCTCCATGTGGAGATGAAATATTGAGGATGGCCGGCAGTGTCTAAGTGCTGAGCTGGGCTCTGGGTCATCCCGCCCGACGCTGGGTCCTCCCCAGTGACCCGGGAGATGTCAAGGGGTGAGGACAGAGGAGAATGGATAGCTGCCGGCCCCGGAGCCCACTCATTCACTCTCTAACTTGCTCACATTAAAGAGTGCTCTAATCACTGCAGGGACTTGGCCAATGATGTGCTTATCAAACGGCATATTTCAGAAAGGCATCTTAAAAGGCCCGAGGGCGAAGAGGCAATAAGAGCACATTTGTATGTGGATGAAAGGGAAAAGTGTAGACAGACCTTGCATCAGAATACAGTGGGGGGAGATCATTAGCATCTCCAGCAAAATATGCACTATCAGAGCGGGAGAGAGAGGCGGGAAGGTGGCACTACTGGAACGGGGTTGGAGGGCTGAGGGAGAAAGAACGGTTCTCCTCGCCGTTCGTTCTTTTTTGTTTTACACAGTTCCCAAAAAGAATAAGAGAACAAATACATTTTTGAACAAAGGCAGGGCTCTTGAAGTGGAAGCCCGCTGGGGGTGTGAGGTGGCTCCGTTGTGGGTTACAACAGAGTGAAGCCACGACACATCTGCACTCCCAAATCCTCTTACGCTCCTCTCACACCTCCCTAAACAGAACAGACCCGGCGCGTGAGCTTTGATATGCCAGGAAGTGCCTTGAATCAAAGGATGTCATGAGCCACACTATTCCCTGATACTTTCAGCAATATTGGCTGCCTGTCTTTCTAGTGTTTTGGTTATGGACTGTGACAAAGTTGGGCCCCAGAAGTCCCCTGTGTGACCAGCGCCGGTTAAAATACAGCCTCTGAACATGAGAGAAAGGGCTAAAGAGGAGCTCATTTTACGGTTTAAACATCGGGTGAAAGACTTCCCTAAAAGCACGGCAAAACGAGAAAGTTTCGATGCAAAGGCTGTTGAATGGCTCTGTAGTTTCAGCCAGAGACCAAAATAATGTTGTAAACAATGACAGGAAATGACAGATTTTGGGATTTTAGGCCACACAAGAATTTTTTTTTATTTCCCCCCTCCTCCCCCCAAAAAAAGGCTAGATATACTTCTGAGTGGGGAGCGTCATTATTTAAACATGAAGATGATTTAACATAGTGCAGAGACCAAACCACAATGCTGATTTGTGTTTAACAATATCTTGTGTGTGTGTGTGTGTGTGTGTGTGTGTGTGTGTGAGTGTGTGTGCGTGTGTGTGTGTGTGTGTGTGTGTGTGTGTGTGTGTGTGTGTGTGTGTGGTTTTCAAATATTTATAAAATTGTAGCAGTAGTGCAGATACCGTCCAAGAAAATGTGTCCTTGTTTCTTTCAGTTGCATATTTTTCTTCTTTAGTCGTATCATGGGGGAGGAGGTGTTTATACAGTTGCATACTTCATCTGACACACACACACACACACACACACACACACACACACACACACACACACACACACACACACACAGTGTCAGCAGGTTTAAGGGTGGTGTCCAGGTCCAAATGTTTCGCAAGGACACTGAGCTTTAACCAAAGGAACCACTAAAGTAGATTTGAGACACACTACAGGAAGTAACTACATCAGCTTGGGTCTATAGAAAGCCATTGTGTATACTGCACACTGGTCCCTGCATAGATGCACATGTGCGCACACATAACAACTCATAAGGCCCGATTTGGAAATCTGAGATCAGGAGAGCAATTATCTTAATTATTTTTCCTTTCCCTCCATCACTCTCTTCTACTTGTTTTTCTGCTCGTCTATTTTAGCTGTGTTTGCATTTGTGATATTTTAGTTCGTGTGTTTCACAACACAAAATTACTCCAAAGCTCCGTGAGAGGAGGGTTTATGTCTACATAGGCTGAATAAAAAAAAAAAACAACAACAAAAAAAAACAGGCTGTTTCATTTCCATACCCAAACATGTTGTGAGGACTCTTTGCCTAGGGAACAGTGGCAGATGAATAACGATGGTGCAATGGAGCTGTTATTATATTCTGCTTGAGAAACCAAAAGACACAGCATTTAAACCTTCAGGGCCAGTCCGTTCAGCGGCTCCCATGCAACAATGCAGACCAGCTCACAAGGATATTGCCCGATTGTGTGTTACAGCACATTCGCTGCGAGGTGACAGCATCTCGCCAGCCATTTGAGGAAAATAAGGTAATTACCGTGTGATGGATTTCACCTGCACCCCGAGAAAATAGCCCCGTGCATGTCGACGCACAGCTGGTTTAAAATATCCCTGTCCAAAAACCATCTCTCTATCAGCGTATAGTAGAGGATTTTTTTTTTTTTTTTACTGTCTGTGTGCTCAACAGTAACGGCCAACAATGTATCATCAAATCTAAAAATGAAATGGAAATTTAGATAAGCTTTTTATCTTCAAGAGCAAGTTGAATCTAGATAGGAATTGCTCATCTCCTCTGTTTATAGGCATGGGAGCCGTGTGATACTGTTATCGTTAATGCAGGGTTTAGCTGAGGAAAAGTGATCAAAATGAAGAGTTTCCTTAAGATTGCCCTGTGCAGATTTTTTTTCTTAAATTAAACGGAAGCGTTCTGTGAAGCCGCCATGGCGCGAATCCCCTGATAATCTGCATACAATTAATATGTGAGACGACTGAATTTACGATATTCAAGTGTGAGGAATGTGCATGATGAAATGACGGGATGGAAATGTGATGGAAGTGTCTCTCTACGAAAAACACACGCTTAAATATCTAATAACACACAAGTAATACAATAAAATATGAAAACGCATGTACATATATATTCATATTTTTATTTATATTTCATTTCTGGGAGGATATCTTGTACACCAAATATCCCATTGGCAGTTAAGCGCATTCAATGTGTTTAGAAGCCAGAAACAGTCACTTGTTTTAACAAACACAAATACAAAATAAAGATAACCACAAAATAATGAACTGCATGTATTTAACATACAAAAAAATCCCATGCCTACTCAGTAGGTAACTTCAACATTCCAGCTCTTGAAGATGTGGATATTTACACATAAGTTTTACAAAAATATACTTTATAATTTTTATCCTTTTTTGCTTACATTCTGATAAAATGAAGCGGTGCCCGTAGCTCGTCCCTCTTCCTCCCTCTGAGTATGACTTACATTCTGTAACAAAAATATTCCCTCAACCCTTAAGGCGAGATGCAGTGCATCGTCTCTCGCGCTCGGCCGAGTCACAACATCAGCAAGGCTTCACAAAAGGCACCAAATAACGGGAGCGTTTGTCTTGTTTAGGGTTTTTTTTTTGTTGTTGTTGTTGTTGTTGTTTTTTTTTTGAAATGTTTTTTTCTTTTCTCTGTTTTTCCATATAACCAAGCGATATGTCACATGTGAGAAAGAGAGAAAGAGATAGTACCAGTGGATGATATTTACAAACAGAAACTAACATCACTCTTACTCATGCTTGAATACTTAAGTGCTTTTTTTTTTCAAACAATGTTAAAACATATCACAGCATCATCACTACATAATAGAGAAAGTATGTAGAAAATATGGCCCTGCTCACTTCAAATAATACAATGCAAATATGCAAATAATTGTTCACATCAGTGGTACCAAAGAATGATAAAAACGAAACATGGCACATGTACAATATACATATATGATAGCTTATGTATATCATTCAAAGTCTTTAGTACTGTGTGAGTGCCTGCAAGGGCGAACGTGCCTCAGCACCACAACTGCTGGCAATCTGTTTGTCTCTTGGTTTGTGTGTACCTAATAGCAAAGACCTGCCAGTGCCGTTTTCTGCTCTGTATCTCTTGAGTCCCTTATGCATTTGAAGTGCTGCATTTGTTTTACAGAGACAGAAAAAAATCCCTTTTCATCTTCTATTGTCTTTGCCCAGTCCTTGACATGTGTCTTTTTCTCTCTTTCAGGTAAATCTCAAGATTCACCTAACACTGCACAGGGAGCAGAAAAGTGCTTTTTAGAGGGGAAAAACAAAGTCCTTTTGATGCTGATTTCTTTCCCCTCAAAAAACCTTGAGGAAGGAGAAGTGCGGACTAAAAAAAGTTCTTCTCTTTGCTCTTTTTTTTTTTTTTCTTTTTTAGCAGATTTCAATTGTCCTTGGGGAGAGGGTGGTCTGCATGTCTGACATCGGGGTGGGCACCGGGGAGCTGTAGATGTTGGATGCCACCGAGGAAGGGAAGGAAGAGGCGACCTGGGACTGAAAGGTGCTGGACATGGACACGGATGGGTAGGTCGTGGCGATGGAAGGAGATGGATAGGACGTGTGGATGGGAGAGGAGTAGCAGGAGGTGACCGGAGACGGGTAAGAGGACACCGGCGAGGGGTAGGAAGTGATGGGAGAGGGGTAGCTGGAGGCAGGTGAAGCGACTGACACCGGCGCTGCTGTTACCGCCACTGCTCCTACTTTCTCCGCTTTCTTGTCCTTCTGTCTTAGGTGGATCTTTGTGTGCCTTTTCCTCTCGTCGCTGCGGGCGAACTTGCGTCCGCAGATCTCGCAGGCGAAGGGCTTCTCGCCGGTGTGAGTGCGGATGTGCGTTGTCAAGTGGTCGCTGCGGCTGAAGTTGCGCATGCAGATGCGACACTGGAAGGGTTTCTGACCTGTGTGGATGCGGATGTGACGTGTCAGCTCGTCGGACCGGGAGAAGCGACGGTCGCAGGTCTCCACTGGGCACGCGTAGGGCCTCTCGTGAGGGGGCGTCTTGCTTGGCCGTGTTGGGTACTTACGCATGCGGCTGGGCTTAATGAGCTGGGACTGGTAGACATTCTTTAAGTCCTGAGAACCAGTCTGGGTGGCAAAGGCCTTGATGGTGGACAGAGGAGTAAGGGAAGGCTGGCTCGACTGACTCTGGAAGGGCTTTTGGTCAGGGGGCACCAGGCTGATCTCTCCCTGCTGCTGAGGGAAGAGGTAGTCAGGAATCATGGGCACAGGGAAGCTTGTGCCGCAGGTCTTGCCGTTGGGGTAGGCAGGGGGTGGATACTGCACTGTTCCTGCTGAGCCGGGGAAAGCCTGGCCCTGGTCTGGGAAGATGTCAGAGTTGGGGCTGGAGTAGGTCGGGGCGGCTGAGTAGATCGGGTTGGGCTCGCTGTGGTGGATTGAGGAACTGAGGCTCGAGTTCTGAGATGAGGAGGAGGTAGAAGAGGAGGAAGTGGAGGAGGACGGGACGGATGAAGAGGAGGACGAGGTGGTCTGTGAGGCCGCGGAGGAAGAGCTGGAGGTGGGTGCAACATTGCCCATGAGACCAGTGAACAGACCCAGGATGGGCTCTGCCCAGAGGCTATTGCTGCAGGTGGTCGCCGGCTCCAGGGTGAAGCGGCCTGTGTAAGATATGGGGGGCAGCCTCTGGGTGGAGTAAGTTGGCTCGCCCACTGGCTTCTCACAGTTGAAGGGGATATCAGGTAACGTATCTGCAGAAAGCACAGAGAAAGCAGAGACATTAATCAAACTGTCAATACAGGGAGGAGGAGGGGGGGGGGGGGGCAGAGCAGTGGACAGCGTGTCACTCCTCTCTTCTGTAACCGATCAGTCAGATGCCCACGCACAGAAACACCCTCCAACTTTCGACTCAATGTTTTGTCTCCGCTACAGCCCCGCAAAAAGTTGCCGTTTAAGCTTTCAGACTCATGCTTTCATATGCTCACACTCTCTCGAGCTTTCTTTCATTTTCTGTCTTCCTGTCTTGCACAAGCACACGCACACACTGAGACGCGCAGATTCTTAAAACCCATCACAGAGCCAGAGGCAATTGATTACCGAAACTGCAGTTCAGCTGGTTTTAGGAATGCAATTGAATTGAGCTGTAGGAGTGTCTAGGAGCATGCAGTGACTGAGCAATGTCTGAACCCTCACAAATTCAACATGGATTTACAGCTGTTAGAAAATTGGTGTTAAGTAAGTGATGTATTTTTTTTTTATTATTATTATTAATCTTCATTGTGTCCACTCAAGTAAACATCTAATTTATTTGCCATAGACTTGTAACTAAAAATCTGTCAAATCTTTTTCAGTTGTAAATAAGCAATTGTTTATAACCGTGAATAATAGGACATTAGTTGTACAGCTTTTTGTTTCAATAAACTATTTCCTTGGTTTATAGCTTAAGTTCAGTATTTATATGTAGCACAGAAAATCAGAGGCAAAAGAAGCAAATTCTTACCTCCAGCAAGGTGATCATACTGGTCTCCTGGATCCCCGGATCCAAAGCCTGCGCCTTCGGGTGCGGAGGCAGTGAGGAAGGGGGTCCCTGCCGTGCTGAGCATCATCACCTCCTCCAGCTTGGGGTAGTTATCCATGGGGGAGTGAGGGAAGCTCAGGGGCTCTGAGATCTGCAGGGCTGGGAGGATCATCTCGGTCTTGGCTGCAGCCATCCTCTGCTGGTGCTGAAGCTGCAGGGCTGAGGCTGCGCTGGCGGCTGCTGTGGAGTGCAGGGAGGCTGGGTGCACGCTGGCAGAGCAGTGCCTCACAGGTGGAGGGAGTCACTTAGCCCAGCTCAGGGAGCGTTGCACACTTCTGCTGATGCCGTGGAAGGTAATGTTGTCTCTCTCCGTAAGTCTTGTTTTCCGGTGGTCCTGCAGTCTTCCTTTTCTCTCAGAGATGAGTAAAAATCCACTTGTTTTTTCAGAAGAAATCAAATGTGTCCTTATTACTCATTCCCTAAGATTCATCAAAATTGATCAACAAATCAACCTTGATTTTTGTATAAATTATTCATCCAATCAGGTTTTGACCTTCTCGGATGGATGTTGTTTTGAATTGACTTTTCACTTTTGGTGTGATATTTCTCAGTTCGGGAGTTCTATGTGTTTGTCTATCTATCTCTGCTCTAACAGTTGCTCTTGTGGGCTCTCAGGGCTCTCTCTGAGCTGAGAGGTTTCCCCGCTGCTTATATATCCTCTTGCTGTGACGTAGATGTCCATATTTGGAGCAGAGGAAGCCCATATTTAGGCACTGCAGTGGAGGACACATGACGCTGGCCTGGGGGGAAAGCAGAGTGGAGAGACTTTATATTAAGCTCTCGCAGTAAATTGCGAAGACAGTGCTGCTCTTCCTCTGTCCAGAATCAATGTGTCTTCATAGCAGAACAGCTCCGTCCGACAGCAGCATAATTCTTTCGCTCTCCCCGTCGCCACATAGATTTGATTTGGATTTCCCATCTGTGCAGCAGGCTGCGCCGCTGCCGGAAAGCCCGGCTCCGCCGTGCCATATAAGGTCGTGACTACATAAGGACCTATTCCGGTGGGTTTCCATTTCCCTGTCCTTATTTGGAACTTCCTGAGGCAGAGCTGATCGCGGCTTGGCAGTGAATGAGAGACTGGAGTGCAAATCATGTCCAGCGCTCACAATAACTAATGTCAGCAACAGAATCCTGTCTGTCTGTTTTAAAGCATATGCTCCGGCTGAGCTGAAGACAAATGTGAGAACTTCGTGCAGAAAAGGGAGCCGCTTTAACTTGGCCGCGTTCACGTTTGAACATTTGAGACGCTCTGTGCGCTGCGATTATAATCTAACCACCAGTTCAGTTCTGTTTAATTTGTGTCACACATAAAGATGGCTAAAGCGATTAAAATAGACATTTCAGACTTGTGTAACGTTCATATAGTAAATTGCATTTCCGCACACTTCTCCAAAGGGCTTATCATTATGGGCCCATATAAATAATTAACCATGGTAAGGGTGAGGGTATTTCTAAGCCCATGGACCAAGAAATAGAAGACTGTGCAAACTCTGTTGGATGGTAGCCTAGCAAACTTCCTCTAAATTAACTTTCCATCTCTCTCGGCTATGTGTCATTGATTAATGAGAACAGATTGCCGCGTATGCAGACGAGGTGCGGGGCGATCTGTCTAATTGAGGGGTGTCCCCGGCTCAATATTCAGGGAATCTCTCTGCCACTCAGCGACCTAATGGGCCGCATTAACAACGCTGCGCACAGCTGCCAGGACGCCTGCGGGATACCGATGTTCCCCCGGCTGCTCCAGCTTCGGCTGGCGCGCCAGCACTCCTCGGTGGACGCTGACGGGAAATCAATGTGTTTCCCTGGCTGCTGACTGGATCTATATGCGAGCAACCTCATTGGGAAATATCGTGGGTAGGGGATGTTGAGGTGGCCCGAGAGAGGGGAGGAGAGGCGGAGAGAAAAGAGGTGCTGCCGGTGCCTTAGAGAGGGCGTCTATGCAAGACTCCGCTTTCTCCAGATATAATATGACTTAGACTCAAGGTCTACTCATTACCGAACAAAGCCCCTAAGACCGTGTTTAAGCTGCCCTTCATCTACAGGTGTCACCCGCATATAACGGGAGATAGATAGACCGAGATAGACAAATTGACTGGGTCGATTTATATGGCAAGAAAACAAAACGCAACAATATAAATCTGGTGCACACTCTAGACGTTTGGTCTTTACTGGACTGCATGCTGTCCCTGGCATTTCCCAGTCAGCCTCTGGCAAATGTCTCTGTTTACCCCCATTAGACTGATAGTAGAATCCTGTCATATATTATGGATGATCTGGAGCAGAGGCTCCCTCACACAATCCAAATAAACCTGGAGTAGAAGGCACAGCTGGAGAATGTGTAATGTTGTTTATGCGTACAGATGCCATACGTAGAAAATGATCAAACCTAATAACTTTTGAAGGCATGTGGCACTGCACAGGGGCTGGCATTTCACGAGGAAACGGATGCTCCCACTGCTCGCAGACTGTTAAAATTTGGATTAACATTTCGTTCTTCTGCAAAGAGGGATGCTACGCCTCCACGGCCCTATTACTTCAGGGGGGGAAAAGACCAGAGGACAGGATATAATGATGGTGAGTTACAAAAACGAGTGTTTCTGTTTGGAGAGGTGATAATACCGAACCTAAACTCCTGTCTGCATCAGTTACTCGGGTCGATAAATTTGTGGCAAAGCAAAGAAGAAAAAGCAGAGTGCGCAGATGAGGGAACTCATCATCTGATGACAATGTAATAAAATCAGGTTAGGGAAAACTCTCAGAAAAGTAATAAAGTAATAAAGATGATAAACAGTTCACAGTGGCTGTTTGGGCCTCCCTTCACTCTGATGCACGGAGGGGGTGGAAGCCAGATGCTGTAAGGGCAGGAGAAGGAGAATTAGCCTGCGTGTGGATGTAGATGCTTTTGATATGTGCACGCTGTTGCATGTTTGTGTGTGCGTGTGTGTGTGTTTGGGTCAGCCGGTTTGTTTTCCTCGGTGTGTTCCCCATTGCTGCCCACACAAACCAGCCAGAGGAGTCCTCGCCTGATGAAACTCCAACGCTCTGCCAGCCGGCGAGGAAAAAAGAAAGGCTCTCCCATTACCTACGCAGCCACCACGCCCCTGTTCAGACACACAAACACACCCTGCACGAGGACTTGTTAATATTTAATCATGCCCCAATCTGCCACAAAAAAAAAGACGAGGAAGTAGATGGGAAAGCCAAAAAAAGATAGAAGGTGGAAGAGAGAAGAGGAGCTGGAACAGAACAATACAAGGAGTGGGGAGAGAGAGAGCAAAGAGACCGAGATATTGAAGAATTGGAGGCAGGATGAGAAACAGAGATGAAGAAGGTGGGAAGGAAGGGTGAGAGAAAGTCACAGAAAAATAGAAAATAGACCGAGAGAGAATCCTCACACCCACATATTCTACGTGGGAGCAAATACCAAGCTTTGTGTTGGCATTTGTCAGCAGCCAGTGCCAGGCAGTCAGTCAGGGAGACAGGACAGACGTACAGGCAGACACTCCCGCTCTGCCATCACACCTCCTCACCTAACAGGGCCGCCCACACTGAGCGGTGGTGCAATCCCTCCCCATTAGCATACAGGTGTGTTCCGCATGGTGCTCTCCCATGATGGGCCAAGATTAGAAGGTGTGTGATGACAGTTACCAAAGCCTGCATGTTACATAATGTGGCAGAGGCGATGGGAGGGAGGGAAAATGTAATCAGAGACGAAGAGGACCTGGTTATTATGGAGCACAGACTGTGACGTTCACGGTTTTGCCTCACCAGAAGGGAAAGGGTGAGAGTTGTGGATTTTAATATGATAAAAATTAAACGTGGCCTGGATGTGTTGCACACAGCGAGAGTTGATAATTAAATACGAGAAGAGCAGAGGCCTGATCGTATCGGGCAGAGTGACAGGTTGAATATTAGCCCATAGTCATGTAGTGATGGGGAGAGAAGCGGAGAACATGATAGCAGGCCATTTGATAAATGTCATTTTTTTTCTCCCGGTTTCTCCCAAGTGACGCCGGCAGGAGTGTGTGACCTGACCTTTTGCACGCACAGTGAGATGGCCTGGAAAAAGTTGAACGGGCACGAGAGGGATACAGTCTCTGAGAAGCATTAAAGGCGTTGCAAAAAAAAAAAAATTGACGTGCATGAAAAGCCAAATGGATCTAATGGGATTGTGGAAAATGGTGTTAGGGAAGTGCTGCACGTCTGTTTAAATACTTGACACTTTTGACTCCAGTCATCATAAACCTTGGCTCACTTAATGAAATCTAACACAGCCTGTGACGATACAAAGCAGAAGATTACAGCACGCCACCTGTTGCTGCTCTAAAGCACTTTTTTTTTCTCCTCCTCTCCTCTTTTCAGAGGAATGCCAGTGTGGAATGCAGGCCTTGTGTTAGCAGCGCGCGATTATAAGATCACAAGTTTTCTTTTACTGCGGGAGCTGACCTACTAAAGCTTTAGGCCCCAGTGACGTTTGAAAAACAATCTGCTTTCACTTCACAGTCACTGCAGGCATCGCTCCCTGTCATATTACCCCCCAGGCAGTGAGACAGCTTTGGTGTTAGCATATCACATGGAAACAGAGCAGCGGCATCGAATAGCCGCTCTATCTGCTTATCTCCCCGTTGTTGCCTCCTGAAGGTAGGTAGGTGACAGAGAGACAATTACCTAACACAACACAAAGCCCACCCCAAACTGGCCCCATCACATCCCCTAGGAGAAGTGACTCACCAAGTCCCCCAGCCTGTTTGTTTGATGCTTGTGACAAAAGATCTGACCCCCAACCTTCTCAGCTCCAGATGAGTCACTGGTTGCGCTCTGAAAGACGGGGGCTTCCCCACACCATGCAGCATTTGCAGTTCAGCAACGGGTAACATTTAAAGGTTGCCACAAAACACTGTTTCTGTCTGTGAACTGTGTACGGCATAATCTGTGGGCGACCTCATAGTGTTGACTGATGTTACTCAAAAAGAGGTCAGCTCCATGTACATCGTCTTCGCCGCTATTTATTTATAAGTATTTATTGATTAGGGATATCCTTCTGGATTAAAAAGTATATCTTAAAAGACAATTTCAGATAAGTAAAGGAGGCCGTTGTGCTGGTTCTGCGTGGTAAGAGATGAAGTGTGGCTGATTTCACTTGATGCAAATTGTACCTGAGATAAAACTGAAGAGGATTTCCTGAGGACGGCATCTACCGCAAACATCTATTTTCCTTTTATTTCAATCTTTACTGCATCTACCATGGTTCAGAGGAAAACACTGTCCTTTTTGTGTTCTAGATGTTTCTTCTCAAAGCTTCAGCTACACATAGCATTACACTGAGAGACGCAGGAGAATAATATGTGAAGCAGAACTGTTTTTGTTTGTTTAACTTGTTTAATATTTAACCCGACTCGTGTCATGTCTTCGTGGAGGAAGAAATCAGGCCCAGGCCAGACCACATCGGTTTTAAGTTTACTCCAGAGTTGCCTGGATGTTGAGCCGCGTTGCAGCAGGTCAAAACTCTCTTTGGCTGATTGAATAAACTGGAACCGCTGCTCTCGCTGCTTACGTCTTCATGCGAGCAGAGGGACAGACAGCGAGGGAGGCAGAGAGATGTGGCCTCAGCGTCCAGACTGAGAGGCAACCGGTTTGTTGTCTTTCACGGACGCATTCGGGTGTGACTACGTTCATACGTAGAGCAGACGGAAAACACCCAGGCGCGCAGACCACTTTTCATCTCGCTGCAGTCTTCAGATTTTTCTCAGGCGTTTAAACTTTGCTTTAGTCCACAGTCACACCGAGCTCTGCCAGTCCACATCTGTTTCTGTGGAAGAGCAGCTTTATGTAGCGTGGGTTTATTATTGCGTCAGACAGTCACGGCATCACCCGGCTCACTCCTTGGCCCTTGACGTTTATTGAGAGAATGGCAAGAAAGGGGAGCTAGTTTGGTTTTTATCTTTTCCTTTATGGACCAAGAAGAATAAACACATACCCTGAGCTATTGAAAATTTGGTAAACTTAACCTCAAATCACCCCGCCTCTCAAAGGATGACCTGTGTGGACCTGGCGTTATACAAACAGGTAAGGCACACACAAACCTTTAAGCCGTTCTCCAGAGTTTATTTGAGTTTTGAGTCAAATCAGAAGGTGCCAAGACAAATAGTCTCCCCGTGTCCGATGGTCGAGGCTGTTTCCAATAACTTGCGGTGAAGTGAAAATGACAGTCGGAGAGAGACACATTCGCCCAGGTGAGAGTTATTTGTTTTGTAGTGTCGCCGAAGAAGTAAAGTGAAGGTGCAGGGAGCGAGAGAGAGGCAGGGAGATAAATGGGTAAGAAGAGATACAGAAGCAAGAGGAAGTGATGGAAACGAAGAGCCAGAAAGCGACAGAGAGTGAAAGAGAAAGCGACTGTTAGTGGGTTGTTGACAGGTGGGCCTGAGGGCAGGTACGACAGGTTGATTCAGGTAAGCCCCTATCACTCCTTACCCCCTCCCCTCCCGCCCTCCCCCTCCCCCCGCCGCAGCTGGAGACTGCCGATGTGGGATAGCCTACAGGGCTGGGGAGACAGGTCTCCATCAGAAAAGCCCCGCAACCCTTTACAATCATACGATAATCATTTAACTCAGAGTGCCGTACGTCAACAGGCATGACGGCTGACGAGGGAGACAGACAAGGCGAGTAGCAACAATAACCGCTACACTCATCCCGTGCTTCTGAGGAGAAAAGGAACACAAACAAGAAATGGATGGAGGGGAGAATGAATAAATGAATAACTGTCAGAAGCATTTGGCTTATGGGACGATGAGTTTTTCAGGAGTTCAGCCTCGAGGGCCGAATGTCACTTTGGGTCACCTGGGCCGAAGATTCACCGGGCGAAATCCTGCAAACTCAAACTCAGACAATAAAACATCTTGACTAATTATAACCAGCGTCTAATTTGTACTCATGCTTTCATTTTAGATTATCTATTACTAATTAATAGGGTCAGGGTTGTAGCTCTTACTCTGTACTCTAGGAAGTCCTCGGAAACGGCAGGGCGTGCAGGTTAATGGTGCAACTGGATTAAGGAGTCTAGATTCATACATAATGCAGGCATTTACCTTAATGGGGGAAACGTGACTGGTGAGCAGTGTTTACATTAAAGGAGGGTGAGAGTTCAGCTGAGCCGAGGGAATGTTTTTCTGCCTACGCTGGCGGAGACAGTGTAATGAATTTCTATAAAGCGCACTGCAAATAAAAATAAAGACACACAAAGGAGATTGCATGTTGATGGTTGTCGGGCCATGCTGACAAGGAGAAATGGGCGAGGATGGTGTTGAAACTTGCAGTAGCACACAGTCAGTGGAAATGCGGTAGCCCTCGTCTGAACCTCAAAAAAAAAAAGTCTCAGCTAAAGTCAAGATTAACAATAATCTCAGTCTAATCAGGGCATTTAAAGCGTGTATGCGAAGGAGTAATCAAACAGGAAGTAAAAAGTTTATACTACCTTTATGGCCCACCTTTCAACAAGAGCATTACCACAGGTTGCAGCAAAGACACACACCAACACGTTCCTTTATTTGTGTTTGTCTTGCTATCCAAACACGCTATGCACGTGGCATTTTCAACGCAAACACCCACTTACACACATGGTCGTATCCCAGGGCCGACATGAGTACATGTATCCACAAGTGTGCCGACGGCACACACCCAGCACGTAGCCCGACACCCTCTTGGCCACAATACTCCACACAATTAAAATAAATCTTGTACGAAGGCCACATGGTGCTGCTTTTTCTAACAGCCAAACAGGGGAACAACTCCATAGCAACACCAGAGAAATGTTTACATATGAGGATATTTGGATTCGCACAGTTGGAAACATAAACAGGCTCCGTGTCATAATTTAGTTAGGAAAAGGATTTCGCTTTGTATTGACTTAAAGAGTCAAAGAAAGAAAATAACGTGAGTCGGTAAGTCATGAACTTCCATTTTTCTCGCAGTGGGATTGTGACAGTGTGTGTTCTCATTACGAGCACACCGACAGCCCTCCGTGGGTCTCACTCTCTGAGTTTCTCTCGCTCTCGCTCTCCCCATCTATCTCTGCATTCCCAGACAGCTTTAGCAGTTCAAACCCTCGCACTGCGGCATTGTCACACACCACACTGGTTGCCATGGAGAAATAGTCCTCCTGGTCTCCAAGGTACCCGAGTCTATTGTCTTTGGCTTCTTTATTTAGATGAAAACATGATTTGTTGGAAGGGATCTACTTGTTTTTTCGCTGCTTCTCTTTGCCTCCTTTTCTTTCTTCTTCTTCCTCCTCATGAGCATCAATGCAGCGTCGCATGATGTGTATTGTTTCATCCTTCTCCTTTCCAGGAGTTCGACTATGTGCATGTGTGCGTCAAGCCCGTCTGATGTTTTGTAGCAATTAATTTCAGTGTGTCTGCATGTCAGCGCCCCAGGAGGGGGGCTGTATAAAAGTTTTCCCCATTGCCACAGCTCTCGCCAGGGCTTATAATTGCCTTCTATTACCAGGGCTGGGTGTCACAGCGCCTGCCTGTCTGTCACCAGGAGACTCTCAACTAACGACAGATGATGAGCCAAAGGAGTTGCAGTTTTCTTACTGCCGCTCTTTTTGGCAGGAGATATAATACAGGATATATATATAATATACAGTAAATAAGAAAGAGCATTGTCCTCGATTCAGCTGGGCTTGCAGGTTGTGATTCCACCAAAGATCTCACCCTCTGTGGTTAGATTTGAAGACATCTGTACAAGGGTTACTCAGAAAAATAACAAGCCCAAGGTGATCCACATACCGAGCAAAAGCGACAACAACAAAAAAAGTGATTCTAATGTGGCTTTTAAAAGCAGCTGTGAGGGCTTACAAACACTTACAATCAGCAAGCGCTAACCTTTGACCCTGTTTATTTGCATGTTTCCAGCCTCGCTCACAGCTGTCAGCAAGCTGCCGCTTCTGTAGTCTCTGGCTGTGCAGCTGAAAACCAAACAGGAAGTGACGTCACATCCTTTGCTCCGTGATGCTCCGTGATAACGCTGGGCTCAGTCGGAGAAACGACAGAGTGAAAGGAAGAAAAAAGGCAGAAACGGAGAGTACTGCGGCTGATGGGTGGAAAGAGGAAGTTGTCTGTGTTTCGTTCTCATTCAGTGCCTGTGGCTCAGACATCCCAGACTCTGTGGTCTTGTTTAAGGCCGGCCAGACAAATAAAACATCTCTAGTCTAATTTGAGTCACTTATCTGCTCAGTCTAATATAGCCCACATCTCTGGTTTTACCCTCTGATGACCGACTGTGACCACATAATAAAGCTGTTTATATCTTTATAATCATGTAAACATTAAATATTCTTGAACCAGACTGTGTTGACGTCATCAGTTGCTAGACGGGTCTGTGAATTTGCTCATGTCTCATATTTGCCTTTTATTTCTTGCATGTTGTTTTTATAACCACTCACACACATTCTGTTTTTGTCATGAATATGGATAATAATACAATTAACTCTAAGACTAGGGAATTTAAAGGGATGAGAAACAAGCCAGAAAGAAAAAAAAAAGGTCTCTAGTTCACTGCACTCTACTTTATTTTAATGTGTGTAACCTATAAAGCTAAATCCGCTTTCTAAAGCCCCGTGTGTGAACCTGTTGGGTTACCAGCACACTGACATTTTTTGTTTTTTTTTCACATGCAAGGTGATGCAAAATTGGAAGGAGAGGTTTGCGGAAACTGTGACGCTGTGCTTTGTCAACGCAGGGTGCAAAGCAGGGTAAGTTATTGTTGTGTGCCTTTGCGGCAGAGGCGTGCAGCAGCTTGTTCCTCTGGCACGAAGGCTAAGCACTGAATGAAGTGGGTGCAGGTAAACATGCTAAGACAGGCCATCTCAAAAGTTGCGCTGCCTTGTTGATATCTTTCGCATTCATCCACCTACTTTTTCTCATTATGTGTCATCATTCCATCTCTGGATTTTTTTTATTTTATTTTTTGTGTGTGTGTGTGTGTGTGTGTGTGTTTGAGATCTGGCAGTTAGAGGATATGCGCTTCTATGTAACTGTGCAGCGTGAAAAATCCGACTGTAGATGTACTAATTAAGCAAAGAGTTGACCTTTTAGATCAATAAACAGGTAAATTCCTTCTGAATCATGGTAAGTTACTGTAAATGTCTTTGAAGGGGTTTTTGAAAACGGCTGCCCACCTTGACAACCCCCCCCAATCCCCCCCCCCATCCCCCCTCCTCCTCCCCTCCCAATGGATGATGGATGTTTCATCATCCATTCCTTGACATTTGCTGCTGTGATGGTGATGATGACGATTGTGTTGATGATGGTATTGTGACTGGGCTTGGCTGGAGCCACAAATAGGCACAAATTGTTTTGAAAGCTGGCTTCATTTCTCATTTTCAGAATGGGGAACCAGAGAAAATGAGTCAGAGCAGATGTGTCAAGATGTGCTGAGGCAGCAGACACTGATCTGGGACCAGTTCTACATAATGGTTTAATAGGGAAGCTGAACCCGCAGGGGTTAGTGGAAAACTGGTCCAAGGGCAGTTTTCCGAGGAAGGCTGCTGCTGAAATCCCCAAAAACGCCAAAGGGTGATGATCCGCTGTGAGGAGTACAAATAAACCAGTAGTTGTAACGTATGGGCTGCTGGGAACGGTCGACCACGTCCACTCAAACACACAAACCCGTATCGCTCCAAAGAGAGCGAGCCAGCGGGAGAAGGGGAAGTGGGTGGGTGGGTGAGAGGGGAGCAGGAGGGAATGACTGTGGGAGAGAAGCTGGAGGGAAGGGAGAGGAGGTCTGGAGTGAGTCCAGGGGAACTCCAGACTGCTGTTACCCAACATGCTCTCTCTCTCAGCAGGGGCTGGGATACTGGCTGCCGCCGCTGCTGCTGCCGCTGCTGCTGGGAGAGACACAGGACCGGAGTATGTGGGGAAGAGGAGGGGGCACCAACACACACACACACACACACACGTTCAACATTCACATACTCCCCCAGCACACACACACACACACCTATTGCCGTGGCCGTGTCGCCATAGTAACACACTGACCCTAGCCTTAAAGTTGCACTCTGCCAAGCTTGATCTCCAGCCGAGCTCTGTGTAGCGGGGTGGAGTAAATCTGCCTATTTATAGAAGCCCCTTTGGCTCGTTTTCACCAGTGACAATAATGGCTAATCTCCTTTCTCCAAAGTCCCGCCACATCGACCTTACGTCAGGCTATGCTCACATTAGTGGAAGGGCGTGAGCTGGGGACGAACAGTCAGCATTGTAATAAACGAGAGTGTGTGATAGCAGAAAAAGAGAAAGAGGACAATAAACTTCAACGCGGCCCATTATGTGTTAATTCACAACAGTGTGCGCGTCGTAAATGTGCTGTGAGGCCCCGAGCGCGCGCGGCTCAACTTGCACCCACATGGACGCGGACCAGACTTTGACCAACATGACTCGGCACTGCCCGGGTAATTGTCCCACCGCTGGCCTCTGCTCCCGGCCAGACTGACAGTCGCAGGGAGCAGCGTGTAACTTTATCCCGAGCAAAAGCCGCTCTGGCCCTGGCCGCAGTCCAAGTCCTCTGGGCTCTTTCTCAACCCCCCACAATCTCGGCAGCGCTGATACTGATCATTCGGTGCCAGTTCACAGCGGCGGGTTCAGTCGAGGCCTCACACACCCTTGACACAAAAGGCAGAGCGCGGAGAGAGGAGCTGCTCCAGATAAAAGGGGCTGGTATTGATACTACCGTTTCCTTACTGATAAATTCTTGGACATGATCTGAGTGTATTCAGGAACGTTTCGCTGCTCTAGTCATGCCTCCTCCTCCCTGGTCTCTTTCAAGTTTTTTTCTTTACTTTGGATCGTTAGAGACTGGTTTCTCTTTCATGTATTTCTTTTGCATTTTCCATTCGCTGCCTGCGTTTGTTTCCTACTCACTAGTAACAATAACGTGTTCCCTAGTTCCCTATTTCTTTCGTACAAGTCATGAGCCACACACAAAATTAAAATAACCATTTGTGTTCTATTTTTACGCGTTGACATATGACACTAAATGCGACAGCCTATGAGGTGGCAGATGTTTCAGTTCCTTAAAGATGACTTCTGGGGAAGGTGACCGACCTGCGGTTAGGCAATGTTGTCCTTTTGTATGGAGCGATGTTTAGGGTACGAGCAGACGTAAGCTGTGTTTTCATTTGTGGCACACTTTTAGCCAAAGTAATCGTCTAAGCCAGTTAACTGATCAATGACGCCGCCTGCGTCAAAACTATGCGGCGGGACTCCGTCAGGTGTGAGCTTGTCTATTTTCTGAGAGGATCCGTTCATGTGATCATCCCGGGCTGTGGTGCATT